>NC_057719.1:16202824-16230561 GCF_004010195.1 Chiloscyllium plagiosum
AGGCCAGTTAGTCTTTCTTCGGTGGTAGGCAAAGTAATGGAAAGGGTACTGAGGGATAGGATTTATGAGTATCTGGAAAGACACTGCTTGATTAGGGACAGCCAGCACGGATTTGTGAGGGGTAGGTCTTGCCTTACAAGTCTTATTGAATTCTTTGAGGAGGTGACCAAGCATGTGGATGAGGGTAGAGTAGTGGATGTAGTGTATATGGATTTTAGTAAGGCATTTGATAAGGTTCCCCATGGTAGGCTTATGCGGAAAGCCAGAAGGCATGGGATAGTGGGATGTTTGGCCAGTTGGATAGAGAACTGGCTAACTGGTCGAAGTCAGAGAGTGGTGGTAGATGGTAAATATTCAGCCTGCATCCCAGTTACAAGTGGAGTTCCGCAGGGATCATTTCTGGGTCCTCTGTTGTTTGTAATTTTTATTAATGACTTGGAAAAAGGAGTCGAAGGGTGGGTCAGTAAATTTGCAGATGATACGAAGATTGGTGGAGTTGTGGATAGTGAGGAGGGCTGTTGTCGGCTGCAAAGGGACTTAGATATTGATGCAGAGCTGGTCTGAGGAGTGGCAGATGGAGTTCAACCCTGTCAAGTGTGAGGTTGTCCATTTTGGAAGGACAAATAAGAATGCGGAATACAGGTTTAACGGTAGGGTTATTAGTAAGGTGGAGGAGCAGAGGGATCTTGGGGTCTATGTTCATAGCTCTTTGAAAGTTGCCACTCAGGTGGATAGAGCTTGTAAGAAGGCCTATGGTGTATTAGCATTCATTAGCAGAGGGATTGAAATCAAGAGTCGTGAGGTGATGTTGCAGCTGTATAGGACCTTGGTAAGGCCACATTTGGAGTACTGTGTGCAGTTCCAGTCACCTCATTTTAGGAAAGATGTGGAAGCTTTGGAGAGGGTGCAGAGGAGATTTACCAAGATTTTGCCTGGAATGGAGAATAGTTCGTACGAGGATAGGTTGAGAGTGCTAGGCCTTTTCTCATTGGAACGGCGAATGATGAGGGGTGACTTGATAGAGGTTTATAAGATGATCAGGGGAATAGATAGAGTAGACAGTCAGAGACTGTTTCCCCGGGTACAACAGAGTGTTAGAAGGGGACATAAATTTAAGGTGAAGGGTGGAAGGTATGGGGGGATGTCAGGGGTAGGTTCTTTACCCAGAGAGTGGTGGGGCATGGAATGCACTGCCTGTGGAAGTGGCAGAGTCAGAATCATTGGTGACCTTTAAGCAGCAATTGGATAGGTACATGGAAAGGTGCTTAAGCTAGGACAAATGTTCGGCACAACATTGTGGGCCGAAGGGCCTGTTCTGTGCTGTATTGTTCTATGTTCTATGTATATGTTTTTTGGTTCGGGGAATTGGGAGGCAGAGTAGTAATTCTGTGTAGAGGGGAAAGGGGTACTTATTGCTTGCTTTTTGGGCTCAGCGTTTGTAATGTCTATGAGATGGTATTTTGAAGTAGCTTGTGGTACAGCCCACTAGGGGACAGGCAATGTCTGGATTCGGTGATACGTAATGAGGCAGACTTGATATTGGAGCTCAAGGTGAAGGAACCTCTATGGAGCAGTGACCATAATATGATAGAATGCACCCTTCAGTTTGAGAGGAAGAACCTTGAATCAGATGCAATGGTATTAGTAATTCAGTAAAAGTAACTACAAAGACATGAGAGAGGAGCTGACCAGAGTTGATTGGAAGGGGAGCCTAGGAAGAAAGATACTGGAGTAGTAATGGCTGGAGTTTCTGGGGCTAATTCAGAAGGCACAGCAGAAATTCATCCCAAGGAAAGAGAAATATACTGAGGAGAGGATGAGGCAACCATGGCTGATAGAGGAAGTCAAGGACAGCATAAAAGCAAAGGAAAAGGCATATTTGTGTTGAAGAAAAGGCAAATGTGTTGAAGATGAATGGGAAGCCAGGGGATTGGGAAATATATGATATCTAAAAAAGTAATAAGGGTGAGACATTTTAAAACGAAGATAAGCTAGCTAGGAACATAAATGAAGATTGAAAGAGTTTTGTTTTAGATCGTTGAAGAAAGAGACAAGAGTGGACATTGATCAACTGAAAAATGAGGCTAAGAAATAGCAATAGGAAACAAAGATATGGTGGAGGAACTGAATAGGTATTTTGCATCAGTCTTCATTGTGGAAGATTTCAGCAGCAAGCCAGAACTTCAAGTGAGTCAGGGACGATGTGAGTGTGGCAGTCATCACTAAGGAGAAGGTACTGGGAAAAGCTGAAAGTTCTGAAGCTGCTTAAATCATCCCAGAGGTCTGAAGGAGATAGCTGAGGAGATTGTAGAGACACTTATGGTGGACTTTCAGGAATCACTGGAGTCAGGCTGGATGCCAGGTGATTGGAAAGTGGCTTATTAAAAAAGGGAGGGAGGCAGAAGACAGGAAACTATATGCCAGTTAGCCTGACCTGGGTTTATTAGTAAGATTTTAAGAGTCTGTCATTAGAGATGAGATTGTGGAATACAGTCAGTTCTTCTATAATACGATGGTTGCGTTCTTGCACAAACCCGTGTTATAGAAAAATTGCGCTTTAGAAACAGCACTTAAAGTGTTAGCGATGTAATTGCATTACAACTAAAGCAGGTTTTATAAGCTTGCACTTTAGAAACACATTCGCAATTTATCAATTGTGTTACAGCGAATTTACGTTGACAAAACGTGCATTCTAACAGAATAACCTGAACTTGGAAGCACATGGTGGAATACTGCAGAGTCAGCATGACTTTGTCAAGGGGAAGTCATGCCTGACAAATCTGTTAGAATTCTTTGAGGAGATAACAAGCGAGTTAGACAAAGAAGAGCCAGTGGATGTGATCTATTTGGATTACTAGAAGGACTTTGACAAGGTGCCGCACAGGAGGTTGCAGAATAAGGTAACAGCCCATGGACAAGGAATTGGTATTGATAGGGTATTGGTTGACTGGCAGAAAGCAGAGTCAGAGAGTCGTAGAAATGTACAGCATGGAAACAGACCTTTTGGTCCAACTCATCTGTGCTGACCAGATATCTTAACCTAATCTAGTCCCAATTTTCAGCATTTGGCTCATATCCCCCTAAACCCTTCCTATTTATATACCCATCCAGATGTCTTTTAAATGTTGTAATTGTACCAACCTCCACCTTTACCTCTGACAACTCATTTCAGACATGCACCACCCTCTACGTGGAAAAGTTGCCCCTTAGTTCCCTTTTAAATTTTTGTCCTCTCACCCTAAACCTGTGCCCTCAGTTCTGGACTCCCCCACTCCAGGGAAGAGACTTTGTCTATTCACCCTATCTTTGTCCCTCATTATTTTATAAACCTCCATAAGGTCACCCCTCAGCCTCTGACGCTCCAGGGAAAACAGCCACAGCCTATTCAGCCTCTCCCTGTAGCTCAAACTCTCCAACCCTGGCAATATCCTTGTAAGTATTTTATGAAACCTTTCAAGTTTCACAATATCCTTCCACAGGACCTTACCATTAAGTGTCTAAGTCCTGCCCTGATTTGTCTTTCAAAAATGCAGCACCTTAAATTTATCTAAATTAATTGGGTGGCACAGTGGCTCAGTGGTTAACACTGCCGCCTCACAGCACTAAGGACTCAGGTTTGATTCAAGCCTCGGGTGACTATCTGGTGTGGAATTTGCACATTTTCCTCTGGTCTGTATGGGTTTCCTCCGGGTTCTCTTGTTTCCTCCCACAATCCAAAGATGTGCAGGTCAGGTGGATTGGCCGTGCTAAATTGCCCATTGCATTCAGGAATGTGTAGGTTAGATGCATTAGTTAGGGCTAAATATAGAGTAATAGGGTAGGGAAATGGGTCTGGGTGGGCTACATTTTGGAGGGTCAGTGTGGACTTGTTGGGCCTAATGGCCTGTTTTCACACTGTAGGGATTCTATGATTCTAAACTCCACCTGTCATTCCTCAGCCCATTGGGCCATCTGATAATGATTCTGTTGTACTTCTTCTTCACTGTCCACTACACCTCCAACTTTGATATAATCTGCAAATTTGCTAACTATACCTCCTACGCTCACATCCAAATCATTTATGTAAATGACAAAAAGCAGTGGACTCAGCACCGATCCTTGTAGCATATCTCTGGTCACAGGCAACCAGTCTGAAAGGCAACCCTCCACCATCACCCTCTGTCTTCTACCTTTGAGCCAGTTCTGTATCAAAATGGCTAGTTATCCCTGTATTCCGTGTGATCAAACGTATAAGGATAAAAGGGTTTTATCATCAGGGCAACAAGTGAAGATCCATGAGGTAAGTGTGTGGGGACTTCAACTATTGACACTATCCATTAATGATCTGGATGAAGAAACTAAGGACATTGACGATACAAAAGTAGGAGAGACAGGTAGTGTTGAGGAAGCAGAGAGGCTGTAGAAGGACTTAGAGTGAGCAAAGAAATGGCAGGTGGAGTACAATGTGGGAAAGTGTGAGATTTTGCACTTTGGCAGAAAGAACACTGGTGTGAAGTATTTTCTAAATGGGAAAAGGTGTCAGAAATCTGAAGTACCATAGGGACCTGGGAGTTCTAGTTCAGGATTCTCTTAAGGTTAACATGCAGGATCACCTGGTGATTAGGAAGGCAAATGCAATGTTAGCATTCATTTCAAGAGAGCTAGAATGTAATAACAGAACTGCTGAGGCTGTATGAGGCTCTGGTCAGACCGCATTTGGAATATTGTGAGTAGTTTTGGTCCCCGTATCCAAGGAAGGATGTGGTAGTGTTCGAAGGAGTTCAGAAGAAGTTCATTACAATGATCCTTAGGATAAAGGATATGAGGATGGGGTCATTCTAGCCTCCACAAAAAGTAAGCAAAATAATTTCACTTATTTCTTAACATGTGTGGATAATGTCTCAATATCAAAGTCAGTGATAATAGCTCTGACCAAACCTTGCTAACAAGTGATTTGTGTCAAGCGGGAAAAGCAGGAACAGAGTCATTGAGTTGAATGATCAGCCATGTACATAATGAATGCACACTCCTATTTCTATTTTCAATGGTTCTATGTTCCAAGAATGCACACTAAGCCAGTAAAACACACATGGATTTAACTGTGTTTATTTGCAATTGAATCAGTCAATATATAAATCTGTTCCACCAGTAAATTGAAACTCTGGTTTTAAAGAGACAGGACCTCTTGGATTAACCAGTGTACAACTGACGGCTGTTCAAACTTTCAATTGTATAGTGAGATTTTTGAATTTTCTTCTAATTTAGTTTTTTATTGAATAACGATGAACTTACTACTAATCTACTTACGTTTTTAACAGGTCTACATCTGAATTATCCACTCAATAGTCAGGAACGGCTGTATACTTGTGGAACGTATGTATATTCTTTTAGCAGACTTTCCAGGTATCAGCCTGCCAAGAGTGTACTGAAATTTTAGTTAGAAGCACAGTAAGTCTAAACATTGATCAGTCTGCCCCAGCAGGTGGACAATATACATGTTGTTTTTCTCAATCTGCCAAGACAGAGCCAGCAATCTCCAGTCATACTATACCTGCAGGCCTAAATGAGAGCTAAGCAAGAAACCAAGGAATGGAGATGCAATGAAATCGTGTCTGTAATTCTTAACAGATCAAACAGAGGTTTCTGTTATGTTCTTAGCATTAGGTTATAGAACAGATAGGGATAGTTCAGGGAGCGTAGACAAAAATTAAAAGTGCTGGGACAATTCATCAAGTATGTTAACATCCGTGGAGAGAGAATTAATGTTTTGAGTCTGGTAAGACTCATCTTCAGAATGCAGAGAAGAGAGATCTCAGAGAAGTTATTACTCCATTACTTCTGTTGACTTGAATATTAGATAACACCAACTAGAACTCTTCTGGCATACTGCTAATATTTTTGAGATCTTTAAATTCTATGCTTGGCAGTATCTAACCACCAAATCTTCATTTCTTTTGTCTTCACTTTTACTAGGCATGTGAGACATTGCTAAGCTTTCTCACCTGAAAAGAACCCATTATCTCTATGTTAGGTATAGTCAGCTGGCGCCCTTCAAAAGTCTAACATTTTTTTGTTTTCAAACATGTATCTAAATTGAACAAAGGAAATGTGAAAAAGTTTTTAAATATATTTTTCATAGAACGTAAGCATCATCAATAAAGCCAGCATTTATTTCTCATCCCTAATTGCCCTTGAACTGAGTAGCTTGTGAATTAAGTCACATGTAGGACCAGGTAAGGATGGTAGATTTTCCTTCCCTAAAGGACATGAGTTTTACTGAAAAGACATATTTCGCCCTAACTTTTTGTCTTGCAGTCATCAAGGCATTTCACAAGAAGTGCCAATTCAAGGGCAAAACCAACACTTGAGAATGTTGATTGATTGCCAAAAGGACGCTGATTGGTACAGGCCTTGTCATGGAGAATGCAACCATTAATACTGATTAACAGTTAACTACCAGGATTTGCTTAAATTTTAAACCAGGAAAGTTGACACTGATTGGTCAAGGCATTACTCTGGATGGCATGGTGGCTCAGTGGTTAGCACTGTTGCCTCATAACACCAGGGTCCCAGGTTTGATTCCAGCCTTGGGCAACTGTCTGTGTGGAGTTTGTACATTCTCCCTATGCTTGTGTGGGTTTCCTCCCACAATCCAAAGATGTGCAGGTCAGGTGAATTGGCCATATTAAATTGCCCATAGTGTTAGTTGCATTAGTCAGAGGGGGGTGGGTTACTCTTCGGAGGGTCGGTGTGGACTTGTTGGACTGAAGGGCCTGTTTCCACACTGTAGGGAATCTAATCTAAATGGCTGCCACCTATTGTATTGAGTTGAAACAGGTACAGGTTCTATGCATTAATATATTGCAGTTTCCAAGTGTTCCACACAGCCAGCCATACTAACAATCCTAAATTTGTTGTTGATCTAATTCTTTACACATTTGGACAGCAAATGTTGTCCGACTGCAGATTCACATCTACAGCGTCACCAATTGTATCAACCAATCAGTTCTCTTCTCGCATATGGTATATCTACTCCAAGTTCTCTGTTACGAGCTAACAGTTATGAACCCAATGACAATCAATGATGGCAACCATGAAATTACCTTTTAATAACAGATTCTATTAATCCAATTGAAACACTACAGGTAGCTCTAGTGAGATTTGAATGCATGCTCCCAGCATATGAGTCTCTGGATTACTATTCCATTGATATTTTCTCTCCTCCCACTTCACATGTAAAGGTTTCAAACAGAAGCACTTAAAATAATGGTAAGATTTTGCAATCTTTGTAAAAATACAGAAAGGAAGAAATTATGCCTCTTTCTCTGGACCCAATCAAGGTATTGAGAGAAACCAAGCAAATGACAATCTACTGAGATGACCAATGGCAGTAAGTAGCTTTGAAACTATTTCGATCACCTCCTAACAGGAAATACCCGGGCAGAGTATTAAAGGGACAAATAGGCCAGATTACTGGCTAAAATTTACAACTGTGCTCTAATCTTAAACTACTTTCCACCACCATTTTTGGAGATTAACTGGTAATATTAGATCAATTTAGACATGATGATCAAAGAAGTCATTCCTGTCTCTTTAAGATTACAGAGTAAAGTTTCTTAAACTTTAGAAGAACAAAAATGTTATCTATTTGTTTATAAAATACTTACTGTGTAAAATATACATTACTTAGAATTCAACAAAAAACATATTTGGTTTTTGACAATATCATTCATAACCAGTTAAATATCCAAAAGTAGACAGAAGATTTGCATTTGCTGCCTTTCCAACACTGAATTCACCCTTTTATCATTTATTCCTCAATACCTGCCTCACTCCCCATTCATTTTTTGTCAGTTTTGAAAATGTGATTTGTGTTGTTCATCAATAAAAATTGTAATCCTCAGCTTGACTCAGTAATATCAACCGGCATCGTCGTGAGATCAGGAACTCAAGGATACCGTGAAAGTTCAAGCCAAGCGATACCTTAGTTAAAAAATGTATCAATCTTTCATCCTGGATGTTTGCTCTACAAGAATGGAGTTTCTGACTTCCAAATTCTACACAAATTGAGGGGTACCCCCCAATAAATATCCAAACGTATTCTAAAAGGTTTGAGTTGCCAAAGGCTCATTGAATGTCAATGCTATGGACATGAACTTTTACCATTGTAGCCTTTGATTTCCTTTTCTTTTCCTGTTTTTTCATGAATTCCTGCTTTTGCTTTAAAGGATTGAATTATTTTTAATCTTGTTCATTCAGGTTTGATCTTTTAAATCACCTTGGGAGCGTTCGATATAAAATCAGAAGAATTATTATCTATTTATCTTTTGATTTAGGAGCCAAAAATACCCTATATAGTAAAGATGTAATATAACAGAAGCCATTATAGAAATTCTCTCCTAATTAAAGAATATCAGGCAAATGAACACTTGGACAGATTAATTAAAGAGAAAGAAAAAGTTGATTTTAAAAATCTGTCATTACATATTTTCATTCTTTATGATCTCCTTTGATTTTTTTAATATTCTATAATAAAACATGTTGCACTATTGGTGAAGCCATTTTACATATGATGTGCTAAACCAAGGTTCCATATGGATGTAAAAGGACCCATGGCACTATTCTAAGAAGAGCAGGGTATTACTCCTTGGTGATTCAGATAACATTTAACTCCTAATCTATGTCATTGCTTGGCCATTCATTTTACTGCTATCTGAGAAGGTTTCATGTGCAGAAATTGTTTGCTACATTGTTTGTGAGTACATCATGCATTACTTACAGTGACTTTACACTTCAAAAATGCCTAATTTTTTGCATTGGGAATCCTGAGGTATTGCAAAGGTGCTATACGAATGCAAGTTTTCTTTTAGCTTGTTTCTTTCTGGAAGTGACAATTCATTGGAACTATGGTAAACTCTATGACACATTGGCCCTCAACTTTCCAAAAAGTCTGATCTGAAAGGTAAAACAGGAATGGCTGGTCATTAAATCGAAAGCCATGGCAATGATCGGCCACTGGTTGAAGGATTCAATTCAATGAGTAATCATGAGGCAAGTTAAGCCTTAATTGCAGCAGCGCTGAATGGAGAAACTCAAGCCTCCTCTTTTCAATCACTGTTTCCAAATGATGTAAGTGGATTCAGAAATGCAAAGTAAATAAATCAGTAGAGAGGAAGATGAAACAGGGGAGGCAGTTGAGAAATCAGAAGACAATTTATGCAATCGTACAAATTTGAACCAAATATGGAAGTGAATTGGACAATATGGCAGATGAAATTTAATGCAGATAAGTGTAAAGTAGGTCAGAATTTTATACTTAATGTTAAAATATCCAAGAATTAAGCTGAATAAGATTCAAGAGCTGTCTTTAGCATGACATCAAGCCAACTCAGGGCAGGAATGAACAAAACTGATAAACTGTTGAATTAGTCAACCCAGCTAATAAATCATTAGTTAGATGAGGTAATAAGGAACTTTATAGTTCTCTGGTCAGACTATCCAACCATGGTTGGTAAATATTGGCCAAGTGCTGGAGGTAGC
This sequence comes from Chiloscyllium plagiosum, assembly GCF_004010195.1. Lineage (NCBI taxonomy): Eukaryota > Metazoa > Chordata > Chondrichthyes > Orectolobiformes > Hemiscylliidae > Chiloscyllium > Chiloscyllium plagiosum. The sequence continues at coordinate 16,212,344 of NC_057719.1, forward strand.
CCAGAGATTAATGACAAAACTGATTGTGTCAGGATGCCAGAGTTGTGGTTAAGGACTGGATAAAACTGTGTTGTACACCATAGAAATGAAGCCTCGCAGAGGAGATCTTGTAGCAAGATGTAAAATTGTTAATGCTATTCAATAAGTACACCCAAATTATTGCTTTCAACTATGGCAGTGAAACCAGGAGTCTCATGCGCATGGTGGTATAACTAACTGATATCGAGAAGTGCTTCTTCAATCTTCTGTCCACAAGTATGATCAGTGTGTGTTGTACAGACTCAGATCGCATAGTGCAGGCATAATTTCTGTAATTAATCAAGAAAGTAAGAAGGATGGCAGGGCATCTGTGGACGCACAACATAAAATGACCAAATAGCCATCCTCACCATTTCACCTTGCACATGGAAAAATTTGACTGTCTTGAGAAATTCATCATAATAACTTAGCAGTTTCATGATGATGTGCCCATGCACAGACTGCTTGATAATGAGTTTCTGGCACACACTTTCGCCAGCTCTCTTCAGCACTTTTTCCGCTGCCACGTTCTCCGATGCATTCCGTGATGGGAATCCTGGAATCAAAATTGGATATCGTGTAGATATGAGGTAGCTTAATTTAAGATGATTCCAGGGAAAGAACAAAGACATAATTAATTTCTTGTTTGCCAATGACTATGGACTAGGTCCCGGTTCACAGATTGCCATGCAATGTTGCATTGACATGTTTTTCAATATGTGCCACAATTTTGGCTTCATGATCAGTGCAAAGCATACTGAAGTAATGTCTGTTCCAGGAAAGCAAGGCCCCAAACTATGGCTAGAGCCTATGAGAGGTATTAGTGTTTACTTATCACCACTGCACACTCTTTTGATCCATTGACAATAGATATATTGACAATGAGTGGTGGCCAGAATTGCCAAAGCAAGTGTAACTCTTGGCTATTAGTTCAGGAATGAAAAATGTCTGTCTAAATGGAAAGTCTCTAGAGCAAAAGCCCTGTCCACTCTGTTCTACACATGTGAGACTTTGGACCGTACTGGCATCATGCCAGGAAGCTTAAATTGAACTGCCTTTGTAAGATTCTGACAATCAGATGGCAGGACAAAATACCAGACACAAGATGCTGACCCAGACTGGCTTGCCACACACCATATTGAAACAGTCATAACTGAGTTGGCCTGGTCTTTAAGCCAGCTTGCCTGGCACACGATATGAGAGTGAATTCTGTCTGGAGAGCTCAAGGTTGAGGTACACTCCCATGGCAGTTAAAGGAAACGCTGGGAGAAGGTTCTTTGCACAACTAAAGAAAAACTGAATCCATTACCTTCAAAAGATAGGACACGTCAAAGAGACAGAGGAAAAATGCAAGGAGAGAAAATCCCAAGGCAGCAAGCTGTCTAAAGCACAATTATTTGTGATATCCTGTCTTATTTACAGCAGCGCTCTCCAGGCAGAGAGTGGCATTAGCGGTAATCTCCCATACCCACTTGATCCTGACCAATTACCCCAGGTGATGAACATTGTCATCTTTTTTGAATAATGACTGAGAAGGAAGAAACATGTGAAGTAAGATGACAGTTTTTAATTTTGCTGTGAACTCCACTCTCACCCCAAATTTCAATCACATAAGGCACTTATAATTAGCAAAAAGACAAGAGAAAATGTTCATTCCACTGGGTAGAGTCAGATTCCTATTCAGCTCCTGTGGTAAGGATACCAATTGATCTCTTTTCATCTGTCCAGTCACGGACTGATGCCATTCAAAATTGAACAAGCTTTACAGCCACTATGAGCACAGTTTATCTGGGGCTGGTTTTTATAAACCCAGTATCTATAAGAAGGGCCTTAGATAAAGCAGTGTTTGACAACAGGATTCAGAAAGGAATCTGGATGACCCAGAGGATTAACGCAATTCACTTCAACATCCAAGAGGAATTATAAATAATCTTCCTTACATTTGACTGCCCACAGAAGTTCCTTAACATCCTCTGCCTGCTGCACAATGATGTACAAGTGGTGAGTGTCACCAAACAGATCCAGCACAGACCCAATAGAGTGCAAATTGGAATCAAGCAAGGCTGTGCCATTGCACCAACACTATTTCCATCTTCTTCAGGATAAACACTCCATCTATCTCCATTAAGCTCCATGCTGGTGTGCAGTGAATCTACAGAACACCTCCAGTCTAGAACCAAGATTAACCCAACCGATTAGACAGTGCTTGCCTGTGCGCACATTCATAGGTCTGGCTCCAAAACCACTGTCACTGTACATACAGGTGCATGGGAGAATGGGCTTGAGGATAAACATCCAGAAACCAACAGTTTCCTCTACCAGTCTACCACCATCACACAACACTGCTGTCCCTACAACAAGCTATCAAAATCCATGGCAAGCCATTCTTCACCCACGGGGTTCTGGATCTGTGGAATTTCCTGATCAGTGAAGCAGTTGAAGCTATTCATTGAATGTTTTTAAGACAAAGACAGATTTTTGAACAGTAAAGGAATCAAGAGTTCTGGTGAGCAGTGGATAAGTGAAGTTGAGCCCTGACCTTACTGAATGGTGGAGCAGGCTCAACAGGCCAGATGGCTAGTCCCACTCCTTATATTCTTATGTTCAATGAACAATATGGATCAATTCTCACACCTAGGCTATCTCCTCTGAGCAAGGGCAGATATCAAGGATAAAACTCAACATCATCTTCAGTAGACCAGCACCAACATTGGCCACCTGAGGAATAAAGCATTGAACTCAGATCTCAGTCCCAGCACCAGGATCATGATCTGCAGGGCATCAGTGTTACCTACTCCCCCCACCACCCCACACCCCCTGTATGCATCACAGACATGAAAGTGTATAGCAGACACCTCAAATCCCGAGAGAAATAGCACCAGAAAGATTCAGCGGTATGATAGATGCTCCAACACCACTGTTCTCTCTCAGTCCATCAAGGTGCTGGTTCCATCAGCTGCTACATTGTCCATATGCTTGAACATTGTCTGTTTGGCAAAACAAGATCTGTCCTCTGAGCTTCATCACAGTTACCAGAGGCCAGAGGAAAGCCTCCCACAAAGCCTTCCTGAAAAAACCAACATCCCCACCAACTTGTAAAAACGTCTTGCTAAAACTGCCCAAATTTGAGAAGCTGCTGCTGCAAAGGTGCCAACCCTTTCGAGTATCTCCCACAGATCTGGGTGATGGAGTTATGCATAAACAGTAGATGGAAACAGTGTGAAAACTGAACATCCCACCCACACACCCATTCAAACACTACCTATTGGAGAGTGCGTGGATCCAACATCAGAATCTTTATCACCTCAGGTTCCACAACCCTGGAGTGGTCCTTAAAGCAACAGATAAGTGTTTAGGTCAGTGTTAAAAGGGTATAAGCCATAACGATGAATCTTGAACATTTATACCATCATCTGAGAACTCTTGATTCCTTTACTGTTCAAAAATCTGTCTTTGTCTTAAAAACATTCAATGAGATAGCTTCAACTGCTTCACTGATCAGGAAATTCCACAGATCCAGAACCCCGTGGGTGAAGAATGGCTTGCCATGGATTTTGATAGCTTGTTGAAGGGACAGCAGACTCTATCTCCTTCCCAAGTATCTTTTTATTAACAACATATGTACAGTTTTATGGTGTTAGCTGACCTAAATCGATATCCCCAGGGAGGGATTGATTTAATTAATCTTAGACACACATAGTCCAATGACTATACTTCTCTATTAATTACTTTAGAAATTAGATCACTTTTAATGCCCCTGGAACAATACACAAATAGACAGCTATTTGCCTGTAAGTTTTCTGTGAATCACTTCTCAGATATTTATGGAGTTGGTTCCCAGAGGGATAAATAGGAATCTTCTTGAAGGGTGGTTCTTATTCTGAGTGACTAAAATAGATACTGTTGTTTCGAAGAAAGATAGTCTAGTTGCTTAAAGACAATAGATGTTGTTTTGTGAAACAAGTGGATACATTATAATTGAAAAATACTGTTTCCCTGGTGTGGTAATGTACCTGATACATTTCCATTCAACGCCTATTAAATAGAACTATCATATTCCAATGAAATTAGCTGCAGTGCTATCACATGGAACGTAATATTATCCAACAGCTCTATTAGTGGACACTGATTTTCAATATTTCTTTTCCGGTGTTCGTGTCATAAATTATTGCAACACAGAAGAAGGATCTTTTGTTCTGGTTCTTTGAAAGCTATTTAACTAAATTTGCACCTCTGCTCTTTGCCCACCATCTGTAAGGGGTTTCATTTTATGCATTTATTTAATGCCCTTGATATTTACTATTGAATCTGCTTTCACCACTCTTTTGGTTAGTTTATTCTAGATCTTGCTGAACAAATTTTAAAAAGCACCTCATCTGCCCCAATGCTAATTTTGCAAAGGGTCATAAGCCAATTATGAGTTCATAATAATAAGTAAAGATTTTTTGTTAAGACGAAAATGGCATTATAGCACCCCAGTGGGACTATTTTTCACCGGACTGAAGGAGGTTATAAAAGTTTATAAAATAATAAGGTGTATAGATAGAGGTAATGGCAGTTGTCCTTTCCCTAGGATGGGGGATTTCAAGACTAGTGGGCACATTTTTAAGATGAGAGGATGTCTAAAGATTTTTAAAAAGACATGAGAGGCAATTTTTTTTATATACAGAGGGTGGTTTGCATGTGGAATGAACTTCCTGAGGAAGTCATTGATATGGGTACAATTACAATGCTTGAAAGACATTTGGATAAGTATATGAATTGGAAAGGTTTGGAGGGATATGGGCCCAGTGCAGGCAGGTGGGATTAGGTTAGTTTTGGATTATGTTCAGCATGGACTGGTTGAACCAAAAGGTCTGTGCTGTATGACTCTATGACTATGACTCTAAGAATGTAAAAAACATTGCAATGTACAGTTTTAGGAAGCACAATTGTTTAAATATATAATGAAAGCATACCATTTGTCAAAACAGCCCCTGGCTGTGACCGAAGTCAACATTTTGTAGATTATACTACAGGAGCAAGCACGATTATGGGATGTTAAGAGGAGAGACAATTCAGGGAGTATGCTTTCACAAATTATAGTAATTATCCTTCTTTTCCTCTCACTCCAGAGTCCTGAATTCATCCCTACAAGGAAATGTGTTATCAACTAATCAAAGGTGAGAAAATGCCAATCTAATGGGATTACCATCACTTGAAACTCCCCCTTAAATCACACAGTGTTGAATGCATACAAACAAGGAACAAGAGGAAGCCACTCGGCCCTTCGACCTGCTTCACCATTCAATAAGATCTGATTTTAACCTTGATTCTACTTTTCTGCATACCCCCAATAATGTTTCACCTTCTGGGTCATCAAGAGTCCACTACCCTTTCCCAAAAAATGTTTAAAGATTCTGCACCATTTGAGAAATCAAATGAGAGAAGGGAATGTTTCATCATGTCTTAAATGGACGACCCCCTTATTTTTAAAATATGAACCATAGTTCGAGATTCTCCTACAAGAGGAAACATCCTTTCAACATCCACCCAACCAAGTACCCTCAGGATCTTTTATATTTTGATTAAGTTACTTCTGACTCTTCTGAACTCCAGAGGATACATACTAGTGTATCTCGCCTTTTCTCATAAGGCAATCCACTCATTCCAGGTACTGATCTAGTATAGCTGTTCTGGGACTAGATTGGGTTGGGATATCTGGTCGGCATGGATGGGTTGGACCGAAGGGTCTGTTTCCATGCTGTACATCTCTATGACTCTATTAGTTACCATTATTTCAATGCTGTTGTGTCAAAATCCTCCAATTTCCCACCTGACAACATCAGGATTGTACTTTTACCAAGAGTTTCAGAAGTTCAAAGAAAAGGTTTACCACTACCTTTTCTGAGTTTCAAGCTTGATGTGGTCTTGCCAGCCTCACTCATTTCCTGAATGGAAAATATCTACTCTTGCTGTTTCCCCCAACTCTTCACATACAGTCACTCTTCCTGAATATACTGTTTCAAAACAAATACTAAGAACTCTCAAAGCCTTAATGAATATATTGTAGCTTCAAGGCTTTTCATCTTTGTTTATGGGCTGTTATACGAATATCTCTGTCCATGCCAGGAAGAAAAAACAAACAGAATTAAGAGTCTACACAGTTGAAATGCATTACAAAAAGCATCCTTCTGTCACAACGACATAAATGAATCATTCACTCACTAAAACAAACATAGCTGAATAACCGATCAAATGTTGGACCCCAGCGACCCCCGGAAAATCAGGGGTTTAAAATGTATATTCAGATACAAAGATAGTCAGCCTGATCACTGAGCTCCCTCGGAAGTTGATGACAGTATTCACAGTGACCATTTCGAGATCCAGTACAATTTCCCTTGGTCCGCTGACTGGGCGGGTCATCACCAAGGTGGCACTGACGGGCCCTGTTTGCTGTTGGATTGGAAAGAAGTAAAAAGAAAACCTTATTATTTAAGAAGTTCCAATTAGATTACATTACAGTGTGGAAACAGGCCCTTCGGCCCAACAAGTCCACACCAACCCGCCGAAGCGTAACCCACCCATACCCCTACATTTACCCCTTACCTAACACTACGGGCAATTTAGCATGGCCAATTCACATAACCTGCACATCTTTGGACTGTGGGAGGAAACCGGAGCACACCCACGCAGACGTGGGGAGAACGTGCAAACTCCACACAGTCAGTCGCCTGAGGCGGGAATTGAACCCGGGTCTCAGGCGCTGTGAGGCAGCAGTGCTAACCACTGTGCCACCGTGCCGCCCACGAAAACCATGTCCTTGGCAATTCTTCCTTTCAAGGCATTATTTCCATCATGTGATAGGTTTCAAAGTTCACCTTTATGTAACCTTTATGTAATAAATGCCTCCAGGAGCATTTGTCTTCACTATCACAAGTTAGCTAGATGAAAGAAGACAGAAGGTGGTGGTTGATGGGAAATGTTCATCTTGGAGTTCAGTTACTAGTGGTGCACCACAAGGATTTGTTTTGAGTCCACTGCTGTTTGTCATTTTTATAAACGACCTGGATGAGGGCATAGAAGGATGGGTTCGTAAATTTGTGGACAACACTAAGGTCGCCACAGTTGTGGATCGTGCCGAAAGATGTTGTAGGTTTAAAAGGGACATAAATAAGCTGCAGAGCCGGGCTGAGAGGTGGCAAATTAAGTTTAATGGAGATTAGTGTGAGGTGATTCACTTTGGAAGGAGCAACAGGAATGCAGAGAACTGGGCGAATGGTAAGACTCTTGGCAGTGTAGATAAGCAGAGGGATCTCGGTGTCCATGTACATAGATCCCTCAAAGTTGCCACCCAGGTTGATAGGGCTGTTAAGAAGGCATATGGTGTGGTAGCATTTATTAGTAGAGGGATCGACTTTCAGAACCTTGAGGTCATGCTGCAGCTGTACAAATATCTGGTGCAGCTGCTATTGCATGCAGTTCTGGTCACCGCATTACAGGAAGGATGTGGAAGCCTTGGAAAGGGTTCAGAGGAGATTTACAAGGGTGTTGCCTGGTATGGAGGAAAAGTCTTACGCGGAAAGATTGAGGGACTTAAGGCTGTTTTCATAAGAGAGAAGAAAATTGAGAGGTGACTTAATTGAGATATATAAGATAATCAGAGAGTGAGATCAGGTGGACAATGAAATACTTTTTCCTTGGATGGTGATGGCTAACATGAGGGGGCATAGCTTTAAATTGAGGGGTGATAGATATAGGACAGGTGTCAGAGGTAGTTTCTTTACACAAAGAGTAGTAGGGGCTTGGAATGCATTGCCTGCAACAGTTGTAAAATCGCCACTGTAAGGGCGTTTAAATGGTCATTGGATAAACATATGGATGTGATTGGAATAGTGTAGATTGGATGGGCTTCAGATTGGTTTCACAGGGTGACGCAACATCAAAGGCCGAAGGACCTGTACTGCACTATAATGTTCTATGTTCTATTGTGTTTTGTGGTGTGGAGAATGAGGAAGTGCATGTTTTAGAGGGAGGGTTCTATAACATGGGCTTCAGCAATCAATCAAGTTGGGGTTATAGTGACTGTTTTATATTGGTTCTCCTTGACTCAGTTAGGGAGTAAATCCATGCTAAAATACATAGAGGCTGATTTTTAGCAAATGGCCAGGGATTGATGCAGGTATTGCCAAATTAATGATGCTTCGGTTCATACGTTATTACATAAGAACTAGGAGCAAGTGTAGGCCACTTGGCCTGTCGAGCCTGCTTTACCATTCAATAAAATCATAATCTTTTCCTGGACTCAGCTCCACTTTCTTCCAGTCACCAGAACCCTTACTTCCTTTACTGTTCAAAAATCCATCTTTTTACTGTTGCTTAAAAACATTAATGAAGTAGCCTCAACTGCTCCACAGGGCAGGGAATGCCACAGATTCACAACCCTTTGAGAGAAGAAATTCCTCCTCAACTCAGTCCTAAATCTACTCCCCCTTATTTTGAGACTATGCTCCCTAGTTCAAGTTTCACCTGACAGTGGAAGCAACCTCCCTCCTCTATCCTGTTTATTTCCTTCATAATTGATGAGCTTATTCATTTTTAACTATTCACAGCAACAGATTTGGATGTAATTTTGTGTAGTACTAATTGGGAGTATTCCAGCTATTCTTTAATTAAGAAGGTTCCTACCTCTAACTGTTTCCTCCCTAACTACACCCCTCTCCAAAACCATCCTGAATCAAATGGTCATGAGAAATTGAGAAAATCCCACATTTTGCTTTTCTCCCTGGATTACTCTCACCTCTGTTAGGGGGAGTTGTAGTCATCTATTCCTGAAGACCCCTAGATAAACATCAAGGGTTAGCAAACTCATTGGGCATAAATTGTCCATTTAAAACCTTCAAATGCTTATGGGATGGGATGGCTGACGTCAAGTGTCCCCACCCCCCGGGACTGCCACCTAGCACGCCCCCCCATCTCTTTAAACACACCCCCACTACGATTTCAAAATTGCCTCAGTGGGTTCACATATAGTTAAGCCCTAAGAATGTAAATGTGATGGAGAAATGAGTCCAGCTATGGAAGTATTATCCAGCCTTGATTAGAGTTGGACTTGATAGAGACTTAGATGGTGTTTTCTTTTTAATTCATTAACTAGATGTAGGCATCATTTGGTCAGGCCAGCATTTATTGCCTGCTCCTAATTACCCAGGGTGCAGTTAAGAGTTAACCATATTGCCGTAGATCTGGAATCACCAGACTAACAACAGCAGTTTCCTTCTGTAAAGGATATTAGTGAACCAGGTGGGTTTTTCTGACAATGGTTTCATGGTCATCATTAGACTCCTAATTCCAGATTTCGTGGCTTTTATTGAGTTCAAATTTCACCAGTTGCTGTGATGGGATTCGAACCCAAGTCCCCAGAACATGACCTGGTTTTCTGGATTACTAGTCTAGCGATAATACCATTGATACCAGAATAATACCAACATCAGCCCTTGAGTTAGGAGGAAAACATGTAGCACATAGTAAAATAACAAACTATTTGTCAGCAAATTGTGGAACGTGAATGATTTGGTTGAAAGATAATAAGGTCAAGAATGTTGGCAGATCAAAGGAAGAATGTGGAAGGTGTTAACTGGACTTACAAGAGACAGAAAGAAATAACATGTGAAAGAATGAAAGCATATAATAAAGCCAACATGATATATATTTTGATACAAACTAAAATTCAATCGAGCATGTCATGTTTACTTTAGGAACAATTTACGAGGTTAATACTTTCAAAACACATTTTTCTTTTTAGGTTGGGTAATACATTTTTTTTCCTTTGCATTCTCAAGCACAGACGTCAAGGTCTTACCCTCATGTAGAACTCCCTGCCTTCGTTCCCAGATTTGATCTGAAAGATGTAGTAGGCACCTGGGTAGCGTGTCGTGGCCTGCATTTGGAAGATATCTGAGGGCACGTTTCTTCCTGACACAATGTCCATGTATTTATACAAAATGGTGAATGGCTGTTCCGTGCAGCCTGGGTTCTCCCCATGACACATACAACGACTGCAACACAAGCAGGGAAGTAACAATTCAATGGATAGTTTCCATAATGAGATGATAACCTCCCTATAAACACATTCAATCTATTTTTTTCCATGGGTTGGCATCAATTTTGAGCTAAAAAGCAACTTCCCAAAAGGGCTGTCCATCAGAGTACTCACTTTTCATTCAACTGTATGTAAGGATCTTGACATTTCACTGACTGCAGACATCTGTATCCTCCTGGAATGTTGTAGCAGTTTTGCTCTTCTGTACATGTGTGATTTGCAGCCTCGCACTCATTAATATCTAACAAATAGAAAAATGTTGAGATACATATTGTGCAAACTCTGGTCTGTGCAGTGATTCTCTCTCCCAGTAAATATTCATGGGATGTAATGTTGTCATCTCTGGCTGGATATATCCCTAGACATTTCAACACATGACCTTTCTATCTGGTTGTCCCATACCTATACTTCCACTAAAGGTAAAGATCAAACCACCATAGCCCCAAACTCTCATCAGCTGGTGGTGGTTTAACCTATGGGTCACCATAACTCAGATGTGGTTGTGAAGGTGGGATCTTCATGGTAACCTCAGCTAGTGTGGGAATTGAACCTGTGCTGTTATCATTACTCCACATTGCAAACTAGCCATCCAGCCAACTGAGCTAACCAAACTATTGGTCACATGACATGTCCATCTTGCAGTCCCATCTCCCCAAATCAATCCTAAAGCAAATTCTCCTTATATCCTGTTGGATGATTTGGGCCCACACAAACAGGCATTCGTTCCCACATACCCATTTCCAAAACCTTCAGAATTAACAAATCAAACAATTTTTAAAAAGCATTGCCAAGGATATTTCTCTTACGTGGCTCATAGTTTCATCTTGGGGTTAACTTTTAATTTTTTTAGAGGTTCTTGGTCAATGCTAGACAGGTTGAACTGATAAAAATTTCAGGATAGGTGGCTCTTTAAATCTCAACACTGTGTTGGCACTATAAAAATCGGTCAGGGCACAATGGATCGGGTTCACATGCTGTGCTCACTTAGTCCTTTCTGTGGCTGGGAGCACAGAAAGGAATTTTATTTTACAGATAGAGCAGTAACAGAGACACCAGAATCTCAAGTCTTGGTTTTGTCTTCCCATATGTTAACTGCCCACTGGTTGTTGCTGTGGGAATCTTCCTGTGGGATGCAAGTGTCGAGAGATTCAAGGATTTGTTATCCATGATGTTGAAATGAAATAGACAGAAAGCAAATGCAAACTATACACATGCCATTTCCCAAGTTGAAGCCTTTTGGATTGAGATACCATGCCAACCAAGGAAGATGGTGATGAGGGTGATGGCAGAAGGCTGCTTTAATGACTGGAAGCCAGTGTCTAGTGGAGTACCAGAGGGATTGTGCTGGCTCCCCTATTATTCATCACTTATATAAATTACATTGATGCCTGTGAGAGGGGTTGGGTGAGTAAGTGTACAGATGACACAAAGATTGGTTGAGTGGTTAACGTCGAGGGTGAATGTCTTGGGTTACAAGAAGATACAAACGGGATGGTGAAATGGACAGATAAGTGCTAGATGGAATTTGACTCTGAAAAGTGTGAGGTGATACAGTTTGAAAGGAATAATTTGACAAGAAAGTATTCAATGAACAGCATGACACCAGGAAATTCTGTGGAACAGAGGGACCTTGGCATGTTTGCCCATAGATCTCTGAAAATGGAAGAGTATCTAAGTACGGTGGTGAAAAAGGCATATGGGACAACTGCCTTTATCACTTGCGGCATTGATTACAAGAGCAGGGAAGTGGAGTTGGATAAAACTTTCAGACTGCAGCGAGAGTACTGCATGCAGTTCTGGTCGCCACATTAGAAGAAGGATGTGATTACACTGGAGGGGCTGCAGAGGAGATTCACCAGGATTTTGCCAGAAAATTTAAGTTATGAGGAAAGGATGAATAGGCTTGGGTTGTTTTCATTGGCGCAGAGAAAACTGAAGGCTGATCTAATTAATATGTACAAGATTACATGGAGCACAGACAGAACTCCAGGATAAGGAGCAATTGTTCCTCTGAGCTGAAGGGTCAGTCAGAGGGAATACGGGTTTAAGGTGAGGGAAGGAGGTGAACAGGAGATGTGAGGAAAAATATTTTTACCCAGAGGGTGGTGACAGCCTGCAATGCATTGTCTGCGAGGGTGACAGAGGTGAAATGCCTCACATGCTTTAAGAAATACCCGAATGAGGCACTTGGCACATCATAGCATTCAAGGCTACAGGCCAAGTGCAAGTAAATGGGATTAGGTTGAAAGTCAGGTGTTTCTCACGTTTTGGTGCAGACTCGATGGGCTGAAGGGTGTCTTCTGCACTATATGGACTCTATGAATCTATGGTCTCTGCATAGTATGTGAAAGTAAAGGTGATCGACGTAAGTTGACCAGCCTCCCATTTTATTAATAAAAAGACTCAAGGCAGGATTTTCTCAGAGACAGACTGAGAGGCAGGAGGGACGGTAAAACTGAACAGATTCCAGCTGAATGTTTTCCAGATGATGGGAAGGCAGAGGTTCAATTTTTCCCAGTTAGTTGCACAGTTGATGGAATCTGGAATGGACCATCTGAGAGGGTAGTTGAAATGGGTAACCTCACAACATTAAAAAAGTAAATGGATGAACCCTTGAAATGTCATCACATGCAAGGCCATGGAAGAAGTGATGGCACGGTGGCTCAGTGGTTAGCACTGCTGCCTCATAGCACCAGGGTCCCAGGTTCAATTCAAGCCTCAGACAACTGTGTGGAGTTTGCATGTTCTCCCCATCTCTGCATGGGTTTGATCTGGTTTCCCCCCACAGTCCAAAGATGTGCAGGGCAGGTGAATTGGCTATGCTAAATTGCCCATGATGCTAGATGCATTAGTCAGAGGGAAATGGATCTGGGAGGGTTGGTGTGAACTTGGTGGGCCGAAGGGCCTGTTTCCACACTGTAGGGAATCTAATCTGATGGAAAGTGGGACTAGTGTAGGTAAGTCAGCATAGACTCAGTGGGCTGAAGGGCCCTATTTATGATGTATGAGCCTCTGATTATGATTGTGATACCAAGCTGCTGACATTTTGCCACCATTGGAACACCACCCCCTGGCTAAGGGGAGCCCACCAGCTGAGTCAGGTGGTATCCTGGTGATAAGCTGGAGTGAGAAGCATTGGTTTCAGAGGTTCCCTTACATGGAATTGGGGGTAGCAATGGCCCCACTTTCACAACTGGAAGAGGGATTTCCCACTTAACTGCTGGGGAAGGACTACCCTTGGCATGGAAATAAACTAAATACCTGCCTGTGAGGACCCCTCAGTCTTTCCTCCTGTCACCTCTTACTCCTTGTGTGGTGAGGTTGCCCAGCAGCCAGCTCTTTGGCCAGGCCAGCAGCTCAGGGCGTCTGGCCACCACCTTTGATCATCCAACCTCCATGAAACTGGTGTCTCAGTCTTGTTGCCATCCCTACTCTCTCTACACAGACCCTGGAGCTGCCCTGCGAACCGATTTATGCACTTCCATCGTGCCGGCCAAATTCGAACCTCACTTTCCCTACTGACGAGGTCACACACCCGATCTCCAAAGTTGAGGCAGGTCAGACGAAGGGTCAGCCCCGATACGTGCAAAGAATATTTCAAGAGAACTCGTCACTTTTCCAAATGTGCTGGGCACCTTAGATATGTGCAGCGTCAGGGGAAACCATCTTCAGTGCGTGCTAACGTAAAAGTTCCATAAATAACCCTTCATGTTTTGAGCCTCAGGGAATTTTGTTTGATGTAAAAGCATAGGGTGTGTAGTATTTAAAAATTCTAGGAGGAAATGTAATGCACAGAATCTGCCGGGAACCTTTCAAAGCCTTCCATCAAGCTATGAGCCTCTGCTGCTTCCTTGCACAAGTGACTCACCTGAGCAGTGGAAGGTAAGGATTGGTAGGAAAGGTTGTCTGACAAGTCTATATTAAAATAGTTCTGATTCTGTTACCAAGTGACAGAGATATATGACCTATGTTTCTTACAACACTCCTTGTTGGGAGAGCCAACTATAAAATTAGCCATCCCCACTTAGTTTCCTTCTAATCCTGTGACAAACAGTTGTATGATAGGAATTAATTAATCCCGTGTGAGAGATCCACAAGGTTTATCTTCCTTCCTTAGGATTGGCTTTCAAGGAAAATATGGTCCTTGATAAAAACTTTGAGAATAACCTGGACAGTCTTTACCTTGGCAACTCCTGTTGTCATTGTACATAGTGTAGCCCTCAGGACAGGTACAGAAGTAATCTCCTGGCTCATTGATGCATCGGTGCTGGCAGAGAAAACCTGAGAAACTGCACTCATTGATATCTAGAAACAAGAACCAAAATTACTTGGTTAATAACTTTAAACAGAAGCCCCTTGTGTGTTTTCTAGACTTATTCCAATCAGTTGTTTCTCTTCTGCACTGTTATATCTGTGACATATTTATACTGCTCAGAATAGCAATATTTTGCTCTCTTCACAAAGTTAAAAAAAAACTTTATTAAAACTTTGTTGTAAATCCTTTAATAAAAGAGCATCATTTGATCATTAATGCTATCATTCTCTATCGCTTGTACTGACGTGACCCAAACTCAAATCAGATTGGAGCCTTACAACCTCAGGAAAAACAACCATTAGTTCCAATTTTCTAGTTCAAATATAAGTTACAGATGTAGAAGACCAATTATTAACCCAGTGTTACATTCTAATTCTCTCTTCTTTTTGCAAACACATGAATATGGTTGTTTGCTAGATTATGCAGCCTTATCAACCAGGGTTGAATATAAATTAATAAGTAAACTCAGGCAGATTTATTGTTGCATGGAAACATTTACAAACAGAAACTAACACAATAATGGGGCAGGACATTTCCTGGGGGTGAGGATCCAGACGCTGGGACCGTTTCCAGCTGCTACAGTACATCGAGTTTGAAGATGGTGAGGGAAGAAGAATCACACATTGTAATCACCACAGCGCTGGCCCATTCAATTTTTAAGAAACATTATTCTTTCATGGAATGAGAACACCATTTGCAGCCCATCTCTAATTTCCCTTGGACTGATCAGCTTGATCAGCTATTTCAGAGAGCATGGGGTTATTTTCCTTAGAGCATCGAAAGTTAAAGATTTACCTTATAAATTCATAAAATCATGAAGGGTATGGATAGGGTGAATGGTCAAGGTCTTTTCCCAGGGTAGGGGAGTTTCAAACTAGGTGCATAAGTGTAAGGTGAGAGGGGAAAGATTTAAACGGGACCTAAGAGACAACATTTTCATGCAAAGGATGGTACGTGTATGGAATGAACTGCCAGGGGAAGTGGTGGAGGCTGGTATAATTACAACATTTAAAAGGCCTTTGGATGGGTATATGAAATAAGTTTAGAGGGATTTGGACTGGGTGCTGGCAAGTGAGACTAGATATATTTAGGATATTTGGTCGGCAAGGACAAATTGGATCAAAGGGTCTGTTTCCGTGTTGTACATCTCTACGACTCCATGACTATTTAAATGTCAACCACATTACTATGGATCTGGAGTCATATGTGGGCCAAACCTGATGAGAATGATTACTGAACCAGACAGGTTTTCATAACAAAAGTGATCGTTTCAAAAAATGTTCCCATAATACACATCACCTCCTCAGGACTGGTTTCAAATCTCACTAGTTCCAGAGGTGTGCAATAACACTGCTGAATAAGTTGACTAGAAAATATCTCAATGATCATTTCATGGTTACCATCACCGAGATTAGTTTTCAATTCCAGATTGATTAATTGAATTGAAATTCCAACAGCTGCCCTGGTTGGATTTGAAACCAAGTGTCTTGGATTAGATTCCCTACAGTATGGAAACAGGCCATTTGGCTCAACATGTCCACACCGATGCTCTGAAGAGTAACCCATCCCTCTACCCAATATTTACCCCTTACTAATGCACCTAACACTATGGGCAATTTAGCATTGCCAATTCACCTGACCTGCACATCCTTGTATTGTGGGAAGAAACCAGAGGTGACCCACACAGACAGTGGACAATGCATAAACTCCCATTCTCTGTCCAGAGGATTATAAGAAGAGTCAGACTGGGATGGAAACATTAGCTCTGTTTTTCTGTCTCAGCAGATGCTGAGTTTCTCCAGCACTTTCCGGTTTCATTATCTCAACCCTAGTCTGGGCCTCTCAATCAATAGTGCAGCCATATCACAAGATCTGACAGTCCCAACTAATGGCAAATTAGTGACCAAATGGACAGCTAGAGACCTTCCACCTTGAAAGCAACAGCAGGCTGCAACAGGAGTCGAGAAGGTGGCCAGGTAGCATCCGAGGAGTAAGAGAATCGATGTTTCAGGCATAAACTTATTCCTGATGAAGAGCTTATGCCCAAAACGTCAATTCTCCTGCTTCTCGGATGCTGCCTGGTCTGTTGTGCTTTTCGAGCATCACACTCTCGACTCTGAGCTCCAGCATCTGCAGTCCTCACTTTCTCCAGGCTGCAACAGGAGGTGAGTAAGGGAGATGGTGCCTCATAAAGTCAGTGTCCTCTCTCCAAATTTACTAAATTCAAATTTTAAAAATGGATCCTGCAAAGGAATGGCTCGACAGGTGGACAATGCTTGCTCCTACCCACGGTTACAGAGAGTGGTGAACTCGGCCCAGACAATCACAAAGAACAACCTCCCATCTATAGAATACATCTTGACAGGCCCGCTGTCAAGGAAAGGCCGCCAGCATTCTCAAAGGTCCATCCCACCCTGGCAATGTTTTTCTACAACCTCTACCATTGGGGAGAAGATACAGAAGCCTAAACACATGCACCAGCCGGTTTCAAAATAGTTTCTACCCTACTAATGTTAGAATACTGAATGGACTCTCAAACTACTAGCATTCGCCTGTTCCTGTGTTTTTGATTTGCTGCTGTTTACCTATTATTAACTTATCTATGGTATTTCACAGCAGAAAGCGGCACGAGCTGCGCGGAAGTGAGGTTGGAGCGCAGAGCTGGTCGGGAAGGTAAGTGATTGATATATAAATAACTTACCTTGACGCCAATGGTCTTTTCACAGCAGAGAGCAGCGCGAGCTGGGCGGAAGTGAGGTTGGAGCGCAGAGCTGGTCGAGGTAAGTGATTGATATTTGAGTGGGTGTGTTCTAGACCCCAGGCCCTACATGGCCTCCCTCCCATCCTCCTCCTCTAATCTAATTTTAAAGTCCACAGGTAAGCTACTCAATGTTCTTGTTTTCGGAGACGAGGTGTAGAGTAATGGCAGTGCGGGCAGTGGAATGTTCCTCCTGCAGGATGTTCGAGGTAGGGGTGACCACCGATACTCCTGCCGACTTCATCTGCAGGAAATGCAGTCAGATCCTGCTCCTCACAGAACGAGGATTATTCGAGAGGCTGAGAGGGTGATAGATAGAAGCGACAGGGACATAGCTACGCCAGAGAACAGAGGTAGCTGGGTAACAGTTAGAGGTGGGAAGGGGAGGAAGCAGGCAGTGCAGGGATCCCCTGTGGTCATTCCCCTCAACAATAGGTATACCGCTTTGGATACTGTTGGTGGGGACGGCCTAGCAGGGGTAAGCTGCAGTGACCGGGTCTGTGGCGCGAGGTCTGGCTCTGAGACTCAGAAGGGAAAGGGGGAGAGGAGGAGAGCGCTGGTTGTAGGAGACTCTCTAGTTAGAGGGACGGACAGGCGGTTCTGTGGACATGGGCGAGACTCTCAGATGGTTTGGTTGCCTCCCAGGTGCCAAGGTCCGAGACGTCTCGGACCGTGTCTTCAGAATCCGTAAGGGGAAGGGTGTGCAGCCAGAAGTCGTGGTGCACGTTGGCACCAACGACATAGGTAGGAAGAGGGGTGGAGAGGTCATTCAAGAGCTCAGGGAGTTAGGCTGGAAGCTAAAACCTAGGACAGACAGAGTCGTCATCTCTGGGTTGTTGCCGGTGCCACGCGACAGTGAGGCAAGGAATAGGGAGAGAGTGCAGTTGAACACGTGGCTGCAAAGATGGTGTAGGAGGGAGGGCTTCAGGTATTTGGACAATTGGACTGCATTCTGGGGAAGGTGGGACCTATACAAGCAGGACGGGTTGCACCTGAACCAGAAGGGCACCAATATCCTGGGAGGTAGGTTTGCTAGCACTCTTCGG
>NC_057719.1:16233640-16261759 GCF_004010195.1 Chiloscyllium plagiosum
GTAGAGTCAGAATCTTTGGTGACCTTTAAGCGGCAATTGGATAGGTACATGGATGGGTGCTTAAGCTAGGACAAATGTTCGGCACAACATCGTGGGCCGAAGGGCCTGTTCTGTGCTGTATTGTTCTATGTTCAATGTTCTATTAACTATGAGACTGCCTGTATCACAACATCGTGGGCCGAAGGGCCTGTTCTGTGCTGTATTGTTCTATGTTCAATGTTCTATTAACTATGAGATCTGCCTGTATTGCTCACAAGCCAAAGCTTTTCACTGTGCCTTGGTACATGTGACAATAAATTCAATTCAATTCAAATTCAATTCAACATGGGTAGGAGGGAGAGAGGGAGGGACAGCCCTAGGCCATGCCTGGGACATTGTACAACACCACTTCCAGTCTGCCAACAGAAAGCCTCTCCGGGCAATTAGATGACTACCAGCATCTGGAAAATACCCGTCGCCCTCCTTTAATTAAGCCCTTATGGAATCATATTGGTCTACCGTGCAGAATAAAGGCCTTTCATCCCATCGGGTTTGCGCCAGGTAAAAACAAATACCTCACTATTCCACTCTAATTCACTTCTCCCATAGTCTTGGCATCACATGAGCTTTGGCTGTAGTGTTCAATTGTTCCATGTCCTACCCATTCCAGAGATGCGAACAGGTGATTGGAAAATAGTTTAAATTCTGCCTGATTATATTGCTATGACTCACCTCAGGAAGTTTTAATACATTAAAAGGCACTATAAAATTTCAGGTTGTTACTGTGATTCATTTACTTGTATTTTTTTGTTCCTGGAAAGGCTCATATTTTAGCCTCAAAACAGTATGTCCCATACATGCAAATATTATTTTTCTAAATGAGTTCAACCGGTAAAATGGTCTCTCTCACTCATTATTAACTTGTACGCAGGAAAAATTTATATTTACGCAGTGTATTGCAGTTCATTGAAAATTTATGCTATAATATATTTTTAACAGCTAATAATTTGAATTCAGCAATGTAAATAACTCAACCAAGAAAGCTTAGAAAGATTGACTGGATAATTTAAATAAATTGTCTTTTAATTCATATAACCAGAACTACATGGCAAGCCAGGATACAAAATAGATCAAAATTGAATTGTAACTGAAAAAATAGAAATATTACATTTTTTTAAAAAATGTAATAGAAACCAGGAATTTTTAACACAATGTCTGCAAAAGTCACGAGCAGTGGCCGAGTTTCCTGCAAATAATGTATTGTGATAGAGAGGCCACAAGGTGGCGGTTTCAGCATTACAGGTTTTTGTTTTAGGTTAAATATTGTCTTTTCTGGTTCTCTTTCACTGCAATTTCTTTTACAAACTTTTAAAAGACAAATCAGAAGAAAAGAAATATGTTAGCTTTTATGTTTCTTCCTTTCAGATCATATTTAAGATACCATTTGCTCTTTTTTGTTGCATGACAGGTTTTCCAGTCACAAGTGGGAGGGTATTGGCGGATTGTGGAGGTGAATTTTCCCAGAAGAGGTATAGGAGGCCTGGAGTCTACCATCCTCAATGCCATTTCCTCTGGATGAGCAGTGCTGCTGCAGACTGATATTGTCCCAGGATGTTGATACTGAACAGCTGAGTAGGACCTGCAACCTGAAGAGCAGGTGACCATGTCATCCTAGCAGCCATCAAGGTGACAGTGACACTTACCTGTTATGCTAATGGTTGCTTCCAACAATCCACTGGGGATCTACGGGGATCTCTCAACTCTTGACCTACAAATCCATTAAAGCTGTTACCAATATAGTTTGTACTGGATCACACTGCCTAATCTCATTTGCTGCCTGCTTGGCAGTAGGCTTTGCCAATATAGCTGGCATCCCCCAGGCACAGGGTGCTACAGACTAAATAGGCTGAGGCCATCTCATATTGTGGCAATCCTCTTCAACAGAAAAGGCTTCCATTCCATTAATGTACAAATCTTCTGTGATCGATGGTACCACATCCTAGACACTTGACAATACAGTGCTGAGGGAATGCTGCGCTGACAGATGTGGGTCTTTCAGATGAGACATTAAAACAAGACCCTTGTCTGCTTCTCAGATGGATCCAAAGATCCTGTGGCCCACTCTTTCAAAGTGGGCCAGGGGTGACCTCCCCAGTGTTCTGCTCAATATTTATCCCTCAATAAACATCAGTGAAACAATCATATTGTCTTTCTGAGCTTCCTGTGAGCAAGTTTGCTACCATATTTCCCTCCAATGGTCACTGGATATATGCAGTTCACCAACTTTAGGTTTTCATCTGAACCATGCTGGGGTGCAGAGTCCTAGCAAATCACATAAATAAGCCTATAGATAGTGCTTTAAACTAAATGGTGTGTGGGGACGAGGGGACGAGAGGGGGAGGATTCAGTTATTGGAGAAATTAGAGAACCCAAATGAAAGGAAGCGGTAAGAGTGCAGAACTCAGGAGAGGTTATTAAAATCTCCAGCAGATACAAATAGGACAGAGTATCTGGAAATGGTTAGCAATCAAACTTCAAGTACACTGGATAAATGAACGACAATGAGAAGAGGGACGGTTAATACAGGACTCAAGGTGTTATATCTGAATGTATGCAGTATAAGGAATATGGTAAATGACCTTGTGGTGCAGATCGAAATTGGCAGGTATGGCATGGCGGGCAAACGAAGACATGGCTGCAATGGGATCAGGATTAGGAACTGAATATTCAAGGATATACATCCCATCAAACAGAAAGGCATGTGGGTAAAGGGGTTGGGTTGCAATAATAGTAAGAAATGAAATTAAATCAATAGTAAGAAAAGAAGTAGGGTCAGATGGTGTAGAATCTGTGTGGGTAGAATTGAGGAACTGCAAAGGTAAAAAAGCCATAGCTGGAGTTATGTACAGGTCTGCAAACAGTAGTCAGGAACTGGGGCACAAGATACACCAGGAGACAGGAAAGATGTACAGGAAAGACAAAATTACAGTGATCATGGCGGATTTCAATGTGCGTGTGGACTGGGAAAATAAGGTTGGTAGTGGTTCACAAGAAAAGGAATTTGTGAATGTCTGCAAGATGGATTTTTGGAGCAGCTTGTGCTGGAGCCCATTAGGGAACAGGCAATATTGGATTTAGGGCTGCGTAATACGGCAGACTTGATAGAGTGAAGGAATCCTTAGGAGGCAGTGATCATAACATGATTGAATTTATTCTGCAATTTGAGAGAGAGAAGACAGAATTAGAGGAAATGCTATTTCAGCTGAACTACAAAGGCATGAGGGAAGAGCTGGGTGGAATTGACTGGGAGAGGAAGATAGCAGGAAAGACAGTGGAACATCAATGGCAGGAGTTTCTGGGAGTAATTCAGGAGACACAGCAGAGATTCATCCTGAGGAAAAGGAAGCATGGTACAAGGAGGATGAGGCAACCATGGCTGACTAGGGAAGTCAGGGATAGCATAAAAGCAAAAGAGAAAGCATAAAAAGTAGCGAAGAACAGTGAGAAACCAGAGGATTGGAAAGCTTACAAACACCAACAGAGGTCAACAAAAAAAATGAGGGAGTAGATTAAATATGAAGGTAAGCTAGCCAGTAATATAAAGGAAGACTAAGAGCTTTTTCGATAGATAAAGAGCAAAAGAGAAGCAAAAGTGGATATTGGGCCATTGGAAAATGACACAGGAGAGATAGAAAGGGGGAACAAAGAAATGGCTGAGGAACTGAATAATTACTTCATGTTAGTCTTCACAATGGAAGACATGAGTAATTTCCCAAAACTTCAAGAGAGTGAGGGGGCAGAGTTGGGGATGGTGGCCATAATCAAGGAGAAGGTGCTAGAAAAACTGAAAGGCCTGAACGTAGATGAATCACCCGGAACAGATGGACTCCACCTCAGAGTTCTAAGGGAGATAACTGAAGAGATAGCGGAGGCATTAGTGATAATCTTTTAGAAATCACTTGAATAAGGGAGAGACTGGAAAATCACTAACACAACACCCCTGTTTAAAAAGGCAGTAAGGCAGAAGTTAGAAAATTACAGACCAATTACAAACAAACCTCAGTCATGGGTAAGATCCTGGAATCCATCGTGGAGGATGAGATTTTTGAATACTTGGAAGGGTATGGTAAAATACAGCAGAGTCAGCATGGTTTCATCAAGGGAGGTCATGCCTGACAAATCTGCTCGAATACTTTGAGGAAGTAATGAGCAGATTAAATCAAGGAAAACCAATGGATGTTATCTAACTGGACTTCAAGAAGGCCTTTGACAAGGTGTCACACAGGAGGCTACTGAGTAACATCAGGGGCCATGGTGTCAGAAGCAAGGTGCTAGGATGGATAGATGCTTGGCTGTCTGACAGGAAGCAAAAAGCGGGGGTAAAAGGGTCCTTTTTAGGGTGGCAGTGGGTGACATGTGGTGTTCACAAGGCTCAGTGTTGGGACCACAACTTTTTACTTCCTACATTAACAATCTGGATGAAGGAACTGAGGGCATTCTGGCTAAGTTTGCAGATGATACAAAGATAGGTAGAGGGACAGATAGCATTGAGAAAGCAGGGAGACTGCAGAAGGATTTGGACAGGTTAGGAGAGTGGTCAAACAAGTGGCAGATGGAGTACAATGTGGGAAAGGACAAGGTAATGCACTTTGGTAGGAAGAGTAGAGGCATGGACTATTTTCTAAATGAGGAGAAAATTCAGACTTGTGAGTTCTAGTCCAGGATTCTCTCAAGGTAAGCTTGCAGACTGTGTCAATAGTTAGGAAGGCCAATGCAATGATGGCATTTATTTTGAAAGGACTTGAATATAAAAGCAAGGATATACTTCTGAGGCTCTATAAGCTCTGATCAAACTACATTTTGCGCCCCAAATCTCAGGAAGGATGTACTGGCCCTGGACCATGTTCAGAGGAAATTCACAAGAATGGTCCCAGGAATGAACAGCTTAACAAATGAGGAACATTTGAGCATTCTGTGCCTATACTCGATGGAGTTTAGAAGAATGAGGGGTAATCCATTTGAAATATAGAGAACACTGAATGGTCTGGACAGAATGGACATTGGGAAGATGTTTCCATTGGTAGGAGAGACTAGAACACAAGGGCACAGCCTTAGAGTAAAGTGAAGATCTTTTAGAACAGAGCTAAGGAGAAACTTCTTTAGCCAGAAAGTGGTGAATCTATGCAATTCATTGCCACAGAAGATTGTGGAGGCCAGGTCATTGAGTATATTTAAGACAGAGATAGATAAGTTCTTGATTGTAAAGGGGATCAAGGGTTACGGGGAGAAAGCGGGAGAATGGAGTTGAGAAATTTATCAGCCATGATAGATTGGCAGAGCAGACTCGATGGGCCAAATGGCCTAATTTCTGCTCCTATATCTTATGTTCTTATGGTCTAATGGCTTTATACAAATGCATGAATATCTCACAAAAACCAGGCGAGCTATAACATTACATTTGAGGACCGCATTCCTGCCCTTTCCACTATCAGACTCCTTGAATGTCCTATTGACCACTGCTGTTAACACAGCAACTCTACTTACAAATCACTGTTGCTCCAATTTATAACCAGTTCTGGTCTGTGTTACATTAGAATGCTTGAATTTTAATTTGTGCATGAATTTAAAACTGCAGCTTGTCTCACATCACCCCTGGGTTTTATTTCAATTGATCTTAATTTGGAGAGTTGCGATGAGGCCGTTGATTTGACATCACCTCCTTTACATCTTCCAGAGTGAGACTGTACCCTCTCACAATGGAAAAACAAATAGCAGTGTTTGATGACATGGAAACTTTGGAGTAACTGAACATACATACTCACACTGCAACATGTATGTACACAGTTCCAGGCACTGCACACTGCTGTGTCATCCACAAATGTCTTCACTGCACATGTGCACATGGCCTGACATGGGACAAGAGAGGAGAGAGAAAGAGAACAGACCAAGGAGGGAGGGGTGGTGGGGATGGGTGAGAACAGACTGGGGAGGAGTTGGTAGAGTAGGGGAGAGAGAATAGACCAGAGAAGAAGGGGAGAGAGAATGGATGAGGGTTGGGGAATGATTAGGTCCTCGAGGGACGGGGGAAAGAGAGACTATTCTCTGTTTCCCTTCACCTCCCCCATCCAATCTCTTCTCCATCAACCCCCCCAATCCCAATCTTTCCCCGACCCCTTCGCTATTCATGGTTGCATCCTTCGGTACACATAGTGTGGTAATGGAATAATGCTAAGTGCCCTTAGCATCAGGAAGCACATACTATTTCATATTAGCAGGCAGGCCAGTGTCAAAGATTTGCATGTGCACACGTTCCTATCAATCTTCTGCACTAGCACATGTGCACACACCTTCCTGGAGTGTACATGTTCCTCGGGGTTAGTAAACAGAGCCAAAACAAACACCTTTCACACTTCATCTCATTGACATTAGAACAAAGAAGAACAATACAGCATAGGAACAGGTCCTTCAGCCCTCCAAGCCTGCGCTGACACATTTTGCCCTTTCATACTAAAACTGTCTTCACTTACAGCATCCATATCCCTCTATTCCCGTCCTATTCATGTATTCATCCAGATGGTTCTTGAATGCTATTATTGTGTCTGCTTCCACTACCTTGCCTTTTGGACTCTGATAGACAAGCAGGAGGCTGGCGGAACACAGCAAACAAGGCAGCATCAGGAGGTGGAGAAGTCAACATTTCAGGTGTAACCTTTTCTGAAGAAAGGTGACACCCGACACGTTGACTTCTCCACCTCCTGATGCTGCCTGACTTGCTGGGTTCTTCCAGTCTCCTGCTTGTCTACCTTGGATTCCAGTTTGTCTCTAACCAAGTTTGGACTCGGAAGCTACAGAACTTGAGGATGTAAATATTCATGTCAAGAAAAGAGTTTATATTACAGAAGAGGAGGTGCTGGTGGTCTTTAAATGCACAAAGGTAGATAATGCCTGATCAGGTGTACCCCTGAACTTTGTGGGAAGTGAGGAAAGAGGTTACTGGGCCCTTGTTGAGGTATTTATATCTTGGATAAGCACGGGTGAAGTTCCGAAGGACTAGGGTTTGGCTAATGTAGTGCCATTATTTAAGAAAGGCTGTAAGGAACAACCAGAGAACTATAGACCAGTAAGCCTTATGTCAGTGATAGTTAAGTTGTTGGAGGGGATTCTGAGGGACAGGACTTACATGCATTTGGAAAGGCAAGGACTGATTAAGGATAGTCAGCATGGGAAATCATGTCTCACAAATTTGATTGAGTTTTTTGAAGAAGTGACAAAAAAGATTGACAAAAGCCAAGCAATGTTGTCTATATGGACTTCAGCAAAGCATTCAACAAGGTTCTGCATGTTTGACTGGTTAGCAAGGTAAGATCACAGGAGATCCAGGAGGAGCTAGCCAATTGGATACAAAATTGGCTTGAAGGTAGAAGACAAAAGGTGGTGGTGGAGGGATGTTGTTTTGGAGGCCTGTGACCAGTGGTATGCCACAAGGTTGAGTTCTGGGTCCTCTGTCTTTCATCATTTCTATAAATGATTTGGACGTGAATATCGGAGGTATGGTTAGTAAGTTTGCAGATGACACCAAATAGATGGTGTAGTGGACAGTGAAGAAGATTATCTCAGACTACAATGGGACCTTGTTCAGATGGGCTATTTGGTTGAAGAGTGGCAAATGGAGTTTAATTTAGATAAACGTGAGGTGTTGCATTTTGGAAAGACAAAACAGGAGAGGACCTATCCACTTAATGGCAAAGTCCTGGGGTGTGTTGCTGAAGGGTGATCTTATAGAGGTTTATAAAATCATGAGATAGGGTGAATAGCCAATGTCTTTTTTCTAGGGGTGAGGGAGTCCAAAACTGGAGAACATAGGTTTAAGGCGAGAAGGTAAAGATTTAAAAAGGACCTGAAGGATAACATTTTCATGCAGAACGAGTATATGGAATGAGCTGCCAGTTGAAGTGGTAGAGGCAGGTACAAATACAACATTTAAAAGGCATTTGGATGGGTATATGAATAGGAAAGGTTTAGAGGGATATGGGCTTACGTCAGATTGGGATGTCCGGTTGGTGTGGATTAGCTGAACTAAAGGATCTCTTTCTGTGCTGTATGACTCTGACTCTATGACTCCCACCTTTGTTGAATTTTTCTTCAGGCTTTATCCTGTACATTTTACCCTTGGCTGTGAAATTCCTTGCTAAAGATCGATCCATTGTAAGGATTAAACCACAAATGTTAACCATCTTTCTAAAAATGTGCTGAATTTATCGTCTGGCATTTTCAAGGTTTACTTTTTTTCAGCAACAAATGTTGATGGCACCATTGAGGACTACTGCAGTATCAACACTGAGATGGCCTAACTAACCCAGAGTTATTAACAGTTGTTTCACACTATCAGTGCACTGACTTCTCCAGAGCAGCTCCTTTGATAACATACCACCAAGCAAAAACATACAATATAATAATTTTCTTGTAAAATATGCTCACCAGGGAATTTGAGGACTCTCAGAGGAACACGCTGTCCTGTCTTTTCAGAAACATGTTTGAATCCATCTGACAGATGAGGCTACAAACAAGTCTTTCTGCACATCTGCAGTTTGCATTCTATGGAAGAGGCTTCTATGGAACTCATTGGAACAGAAGACTTGATGCGCCTAATTCTGTTCCTACACCTTATAGTCTTTGGGAACTTAGGAAACTCCCTTGGGGGTGTTGGTTCTGTTTTATGTTGGGAATAAGGTTTTATTGTAAAGGCATAGCAAAGCGAGCCTTACTCTGTCATAGCCTGACCTGAGCATGCTCAATGCTGAGTGGTACAAATTGGAAAACATTCTATTTCTCAAAATTCCCATCCTGAAGTGAATTGAGTCACCGAAGTAAATCCTATAACATAATGGGTAAAAGTGGGAAAGCCAGTGTTGGACTGGGGTGTACAAAGTTAAAAATCAGACAACACCAGGTTATAGTCCAATAGGTTTAATTGGAAGCACTAGCTTTCGGAGCACTGCTCCTTCATCAGGTGGTTGTCAAGCAGTGCTCCAAAAGCTAGTGCCTCCAATTAAACCTGTTGGACTATAACCTGATGTTGTATGATTTTTAACATTGCAGAGATAAGCAATCATAGCACAGAAGGAGGTGGTTTGACCCACCTTGCTAATCTTTGCACTGGCAACCCTATTATTCCTATTCTCCTGCCCTGTATTTTCTCTCTTTTTAGGTTCTTATTCAATTCCCTTTTGAAGGCCACAATTGAAACCTTTCCCAGAGCCTAACCATTTACTGCATGAAAGAGATCTTACTGATGTCACCAAAGCCTCTTATGACAACCATGGTAAATTTAATCCTCTGGTTAATGACCCTTCTTCCTTCATTAACCAGTTTCTCTCTACCCATTCTTCCCAAAGCCCTGATGATTTTGAACAATCTTATTTCCTATCAAACTTCATTTCTCCAAGAACAGCCCCAGATTCGTCACAGAATCATAGAATCTTACAGTGCAGAAGAGGCCTTTCAACTCACCGTGCCAGCATTATTTATTCACATAAAGAAGTCTCTCATCCTTGGAACCATTCCTGTAAATGTTTTCTGCTTTCTCTGGTGTTTTACCATGTTTCTAAAATGTGGTGCTCAAGGCTTAACACAATATTATCATTAAGGCAAAACCAGTGTTTTACAAAGGTTTTTCATAATTTCCTTGCTGTTGTACTCTACATTTATATATAAAGCAAGGATTCTGTATGCATTTTAGCCATTTCTTAACATTTCCATCCATCCTCAACAATTTATGCACATTGTTTGGTATTGAAATTTAATCTCTACCAATGTGCCTCTTGGTTTGCTGTAGTCATGTGACTGCTACCATGTAGCATACATATTTGAGGCAGCCATTTTGCAAGTACTTCAATAAAGACAGTGTGAAGACCAAACTGCTGCCTTTTGAACACAGAACATTCATAAAACACTCAAATCCTTATAACATCTTCAAAATCATAGCCTTTTGTTTATATTGTCTCAACTTGTTTTTCTAACCAAATGTCTCTCTTCACAGTTCTTTGCATTAAAGTTAATGGGCCACATCTCCATGCAAGGAGAAAGTGAGGTCTGCAGATGCTGGAGATCAGAGCTGAAAATGTGTTGCTGGAAAAGCACAGCAGGTCAGGCAGCATCCAGGGAACAGGAGAATCGACGTTTCGGGCATTCATTCCTGAAGAAGGGCTTATGCCCGAAACGTCGATTCTCCTGTTCCCTGGATGCTGCCTGACCTGCTGCACATCTCCATGCAATCCAAACCTGCTCTCTTAAAGTGTATTGTAATTCCCCCAGCAGTTCACAATAGTTTCAAGTTTGTGTTATCTGCTAAGTATAAATAGTGACATGCACAGTCAAGTTATATATAAAGAGGAAAAACAATGGTCCAACAGTGACACCAACTCCTATTGAGCTTCACTGTGTACCTTTCGCCAGAACAAAAAGCAACCATTCACAGCAATGTTTTGTGTCTCTCAGCTAATCTCATATCCCTGCTGCCCCTCTCTCTTTCCATGTGTTTCCACTTTGTTAACTAACCTATTAAGGGTGGTTCATTATCTTTTGGATGTCAATCAACCTCAGGACCCTGACCAAATTCTTACTTTCTGAGAGAAAGCTAGAGCTGTATTTATGCAAATATTTCTGAGTAGAATATGAAGATAGGAAATGATTTTTTATTGGTCAGAGTATTGAGTACAGGAGTTGGGAGATCATGTTGTGGCTTTACAGGACATTGGTTAGGCCACTGTTGGAATATTGCGTGCAATTCTGGTCTCCTTCCTATTGGAAAAATGTTGTGAAACTTGAAAGGGTTCAGAAAAGATTTACAAGGATGTTGCCAGGGTTGGAGGATTTGAGCTATCAGGAGAGGCTGAACAGGCTGGGGCTGTTTTCGCTCGAGCATCTGAGGTTGAGGGGTGACCTTATAGAGGTTTATAAAATCATGAGAGGCATGGATAGGATAAATAGATGAAGTCCTTTCTCTGGGGTGGGGGAGTCCAGAACTAGAGGGCATAGGTTTAGGGCGAGTGGGGAAAGATATAAAAGAGACCTAAGGGGCAACTTTTTCACACAGAGGGTGGTACATATATGGAATGAGCTGCCAGAGGATGTGGTGGAGGCTGGGGCTGGTACAATTGCAACATTTAAGAGGCATTTGGATGGGTATATGAATAGGAAGGGTTTGGAGGGATATGGGGCCGGGTGCTGGCAGGTGGGACTAGATTGGGTTGGAATATCTGGTCGGCATGGACGGGTTGGACCGAAGGGTCTGTTTCCATACTGTACATCTCTATGACTCTATGACATCCATTCCATTCTTAAACTGTATATTTTAACTCTGCAACAAACAGCGAAATTCACAGCTGACCTTGGAGGAACCTGCGTGGGAGAGCTCACAGCACAGGAACAAATACGTGCATAGTTTTTAAGTGTAGTTTTGCTGTAAATCGACAATAGAGAATAGAGTGGGCTCTTTCTTGATTATATGTTTTATTGAGATCTGACTCCTGATTAAATTTTGAAAATATAAGCCATAAATATTAAGTTGGCCTGGAGCGATAAGGCAGTGTTATTTTCTGGTTCGGTAGATTGTGAAGGAGCAAAGATGGCCTTCAGTAGAGTGATGTGCTATTCCAGTCGGATGTGGGAGATTAGGGAGAGTTTCTATTTACTGATGATTATGTCTACAGGAAGTATCTTTGGTTGCAAATCCCGTCATATCGCATGGATCAGTTAGAGCAGCAGTTACAGGCAATAAGGAATTGACAGGAGCGAGGGGTGTGATGGATGGCAGTTATAGAAAGGGAGAGGATGCAGAATATTCTCAAAGGGATGAGGGATCATCAGGGTTCAATGTACACATTGAAACCATTAACATAGGAAGAGAAAGGGATGAGATTCTGAAGGGAGAATATAGAAAGTTAAGCAGGAATTTAAAAAGGACATCCTCAAGGGTAGTAATATCTGGATTAGTCTCAGTGCTATGAGCTAGTGAGCGTAGGAATAGGAGGATAGAACAGATGAATGTGTGGCTGAGAGGTGGTGCAGGGGAGAAGGGTTCACATTTTTGGATCATTGGAATCGCTTCTGGGGTAGAAGTGACCTGTATAAGAAGATGGATTGCACATGAATTGGAAGGGGACTAATATACTGGCAGTGAGATTTGCTCGAGCTGCTCAGGAGGATTTAAACTACTAAGGTAGGGGGTTGGGACCCAGGGAGATAGTAAGGAAGGAGATTGATCTGAGACTGGTATAGTTAGGAAAAGGAATGAATCAAATAGTGAGGGCAGGCAAGAAAAAAAGCAGAGAACAAGGTAGAACTGATAAATTAAACTGTGTTTATTTCAATGCACGAGGCCTAACAGGGAAGGCAGATGAACTCAGGGCATGGTAAGAAACATGGGACTGGGATATCATAGCAATTACAGAAACATGGCTCAGGGATGGACAGGACTGGCAGCTTAATGTTCCAGGATACAAATGCTAATGGAAGGACAGAAAGGGGGGGGGCAAGAGAGGAGGGGGAGTGGTGTTTTTGATAAGGGATAGCATTACAGCTGTACTGAGGGAGGATATTCCCAGAAATACATCCAGGGAAGTTATTTGGGTGGAGCTGAGAAATAACAAAGGGATGATCACTTTATTGGGATGGTATTATAGACCACTCCCCCAATAGTCAGTGGGAAATTGAGAAACAAATTTGTAAGGAGACCTCAGTTATCCGTAAGAATAATAGGGTGGTTATGGTAGGAGACTTTAACTTTCCAAATATAGACTGGGACTGCCATAGTGTTAAGAGTTTAGATGGAGAGGAATTTGTTAAGCATGTACAAGAAAATTTTCTGATTCAGTATGTCGATGACCTACTCTTGGGAAATAAGGCAGGGCAGGTGACTGAGATGTCAGTGGGGGAGCACTCTGGGGCCAGCGACCATAATTCTATAAGATTCAAAATAATGATGGAAAAGGATAGACCAGATCTAAAAGTTGAAGTTCTAAATTGGAGGAAGGCTAGTTTGGTATTAGACAAGAACTTTCTAAAGTTGATTGGAGGCAGATGTTCCCAGGTAAAGGGACGGCTGGAAAATGGGAAGACTTCAGAAATGAGATAACGAGAGTCCGGAGACAGTATATTGCTGTTAGGGCGAAAGGCAAGGCTGGTGGGTGTAGGGAATATTGGATGACTAAAGAAATTGAGGGTTTGGTTAAAAAAAGAAAGCATATGCCACGCATAGACAGCAGAGATCGAGTGAATCCTTAGAAAAGTATAAAGGCAGTAGGAGTATACTTAAGAGGGAAATCAGGAGGGCAAAAATGGCACATGAGATAGCTTTGGCAAATAGGGTTAATGAGAATCGAAATGCTTTTTATAAATATATTAAGGACAAAAGGGTAACTAGGGAGAGAATAGGGCCCCTCACGATCAGCAATGCAGCCTATATATGGAGCGACAGGAGATGGGGAGATAGTAAACAAGTATTTTGCGTCAGTGTACACTGGGGAGAAGGACATGGAAGATATTGAATGTGGGGAAATAGATGGTGAGATCTTGGAAAAAGTCCATATTATAGAGGAGGAGGTGCTAGATGCCTTAAAATGCATAAAACTCCCCAAGATCTGATCATCAAAACTCTGTGGGAAGGTAGGGAAGTGATTGGTGGGCCCTTTGTTGAGATATTTGTATCATCGATAGTCACAGGTGAGGTGCCAGAAGACTGGAGGTTGGTGAACGTGATTCTACTATTTAAGAAAGGTGGTAAAGAAAAGCCAGGGAACTATAGACTGCTGAGCCTGATATCAGTGATGGGCAAGTTGTTGGAGGGAATCTTGAGGGAAAAGGATTTACATGCACTTGGAACGGCAAGGACTGATTAGGGATAGTCAACATGATTTTGTGCATGGGAAATCATGTCTCACAAACTTGAATGAGATTTTTGAAGAAATACCAAAGAGGGTTGATGAGGGCAGAGCTATGTTGACTTCAGTAAGGCATTCAACAATGTTCCTCATGGTAGATTGGTTGGCAAGGTTAGGGCTCATGGTGTAAAGGGAGAACTAGCCATACAGAACAGAGGGTTCATGATGGAGGGTTGCTTTTCAGACTAGAGGCTGTGGCCAGTGGTTTGTCACTAGAATCAGTGCTGGGTCCACTGCTTTTCATCAGTTATATAAATTATTTGGATGGGAGCATAGGAGGTAGTGTTAGTAAGTTTGCAGATGACATCAAAATTGGAGGTGTAGTGAACAGCGAAGACAGTTACCACGGAGTACAACAGAATCTTGATCAAATGGGCCAAAGGGCTGAGAAGTGTCAGATGGAATTTAATTTAGATAAATTTGAGGCGCTGCATTTGGAAAGGCAAATCAGAGCAGGACTTATGCACTTTATGGTAAGGTCCTGGGGAGTGTTGCTTAACAAAGAGACCATGGAGTGCAGGTTCATAATTCCTTGAAAGTAGAGTCACAGGCAGATAGGATAGTGAAGAAGGCTTTTGGTATGCTTTCCTGTCTTGGACAAAGCATTGAGTATAGGAGTTGAAAGGTCAAGTTATGGCTGTATAGGGCATTGCTGATGCCACTTTTGGAATTTATTGTGTAATTCTGGTCTCCCTCCTCTTGGAAGGATGTTGTAAACTTGAAAGAGTTCAGAAAAGATTTTCAAGGAGGTTGCCAGGGTTATAGGATTTGAGCTATCGGGAGAGGCTGAATAGGCTGGGGCTGTTTTCCCTGGAGCATCGGAGGCTAAGGGATGACCTTATAGAGATGTATAAAGTCATGAAGGGAATGGATATGGTAAATAGACATGGTCTTTTCCCTGTGATAGAGGAGTCCAGAACTAGAGGGCATGTGTTTAGGATGAGAGTGGAAAAATTTAAAAGGGACCCAAGTGGCAATTTTTTCACACAGAGAGTGGTGCACGTATGGAATGAGCTGCCAGAGGAAGTGGTGGAGGCTGGTACAATTACAGCATTTAAAAGGCATCTGGATGTGTATATGAATAGGAAGTATTTAGAGGGATATGAGCCAAGTGCTGGCAAATGATTAGGATATCTGGTCGGCATGGATGAGTTGGACCAAAGGGTCTGTTCCTATGCTATACATCTCTATGACCCTATGACTCTAATACCAGTTGAATTATTCTTTTTAATCAAGTCTACAATTCCCATCATAATATCCTCTTTGCAATGTGTTGTTCTGTTATTTCAACCAAATTACAACTGTGGGACACTATTCAAACATTTTTCATTGTTGACAAAACTATCCATATGAAATAACTTAGTACAAATTAATATTTCATTTGGAATTCAAGTTGGATAAAATGTAGCTAAAGCTTTATCAATTACAGCATTGTTTCTCTATCCAGCAGCTGACAAATTTGTCATTTGTTTTATATTAACTGCAACTAATTTTAGATTTTTCTATGCAATGTAGTTTGATGCTCACATATATTCCCACTCATTTGGCCACTGTCGGGTGCCCTAGTTCTACTTAGGCTTCACCCTAGTTAATTGCTTCTATTTTCACATTCATGCACAAAAGCCTTTTTACAGAAGAATACCCCCATGCTGTAATAGTGGAAATATGTTCCATTTATCTAA
The DNA here is from genome assembly GCF_004010195.1 of Chiloscyllium plagiosum. Classification (NCBI taxonomy): domain Eukaryota; kingdom Metazoa; phylum Chordata; class Chondrichthyes; order Orectolobiformes; family Hemiscylliidae; genus Chiloscyllium; species Chiloscyllium plagiosum. The sequence goes on from NC_057719.1 coordinate 16,249,242, forward strand.
TCTGTTCCAAGTGAAGATCTAATAAGCCTTATTAGTTTCCAGCAAAGCCCCTGAGTGGCTGTATACTAGTCGTGGTGCATCATTTGTATGGAAGAGGAAAGGTTTTGGGAGTTACGTCAACAACTACATCTCAGCACTGACCAAGTATGAGCTAATAATGTTAGTAAAAACATGGATCAGTTCATGCATTACTCAATGAAGAGCACATTTTAGTTAGAGATTCTCTAGTGATTAGATTCCCTACAGTGTGGAAACAGACCCTTCAGCCCAACAAATCCATACCAACCTTCCGAAGAGTAACCCACCCAGACACATTTCCCCCTGACTAATGTACCTAACATTATGGGCAATTTAGCATGGTCAAATCACTTGACCTGCACATCCTTTGGAATGTGGGAGGAAACTGGAGCATCCGGAGGAAACCCTTGCAGACACGGGGAGAATGTGCAGACTCCATATTGACAGTCGCCCAAGGCAGGGATTGAATCCGTGTCCCTGGAGCTGTGACGCAGCAGTGCTAACCACTGAGCCACCATGCCGCCCCATGGTGGATAGAGGCAGGAAAACAAAGACAGGCTTTTTTATTTAAAGAAACAAGATTAAATCATTCTGTTCCTTTTCTTACCCTCACAGCCTGTTCCGTCCGAGTTTAACTCATATCCAGTATCACAGCGACAAAGGAAGGAACCATAGGTGTTGATGCAATGCTGGCTACAAGGATTCTCTCCTGCACATTCATCGACATCTAGAGCATGGACATACAGAATCAGTGTCAGCACAGCGAATCACTTGTTACAATGTAATCTAGAAAATATCCTTTATCTCCTTATGAAAATATTGTCACGGTGAATATCAGGTGACTACTGTCAATAACCAACATAAATTTCGAGAGTGTTGAACTGGGGTTAAAGAGGCAACCAGCAAAGAGTTCAGTGTTAAAGAGTGAGCACAAGGTAAAAATATCTTACAGTCTAGATACATAGGCAAGGGAAATACTTATTTAAAAAATGAATGTAAATGACAAATAATTGACCTTCTGTCCAAAACAGCAATGCTTTTTTTAAAAATTACAATTGGATGTGACTTATCAGGCTAAAGTATAAAGCCTGATATACTTTGAATAAGCATCATCTACACATCTATTTATTACAATTTATGGAACATGTGGCTTGTAAATTGATTGTATTTCATGCAAGGGAAACTACTTTCCTACTATTCATATCAGCATTTACACAATTCTACATCTAGATCACTACTATCATTAACACTCCCTTTGTATTTTGCTCTGGGCTCTCTCACTATCTGTTCGACTCACTCTTCCTTCCCTCTATCAACAACATAAAAAAAACATTAGTTTCCAAACCCCCTTCAATTCTGCAGAAGAATCATGTTTAGCTGAATGTTAATCTGTTTCTCTCTCCAGAAGCGCTGCCAGACCTGTTGAGTTTCTCTAGCTCTTTGTGGCTTTTATTATTTCAGATCAGCAGCATCTCCATTACTTTGTTTTAATTTCACTGTAACTATTTTATTGGCTATAAAACATTTTTATGATGGCCTGAGATTATAATAGGCACTATATTAATGCAAGACTTTTTTTTTATTTTTGCAACAAATGTTCACTACAGTTAAAGAAATCCTCAAGTGATACAAGCCTGCATCCCAAAAAAGGAACCGTCAAAAATTGTTGCCTCAGAGACAAATAATGCTCCAACAATGGCTAATTTCAATAACTATGCTACCAGCATCCCCCACTCTTGGGATTAATGCTTTGCTCTCCTACCAGAGTCAGCCTATCATAGGCAGAAAGGCAGAAGATGATTGAAGATAAATCCATGTGTATGGAAACAGTTATCTCTGTAATCAGCCTGTCTAACTTGCTGATACCTGGAATGAGGTGCTGCTTGGCACTGCCTACCCACAGAGTAATATTTCTTGAAATGGCAGAACAAAGGCAAGTGGTGACTGGGTAGATGGTTGCAGGGGCGAACTAATGCATTAGATCTATGCTCAGCTGAGTGAACAATTACTGCAATAGAGTGCCTACAATTTTCCATCATGATAGTAAGACATGGGGGCTATCAGTTGAAGATGCACTCTCTCACATAGTTAACATGAAATATGTAGCTTACAGCATTAAGATCCATTGCCTAAGGAATGGTACTGCTAGATGGGCCATGGATGAAGCAACGCTTCCAGTTTTGGACATTCAGCTTTCAGGATGAATATTGGTTTGGGGAAAAAATGAAAAAAAACATAGATGGAAGAACCTCCTAAATCATGTGTACATGTATCAAGAGGGACATAAGACTGTCACAGAAAGTCATGACTTACAAACTTTCCACTGTGCTCATTTAACATGTGACAATAAAGCTAAAGCTAAAGTCTGTTTTTAATGAAAATGATGACTTAATGAAAATGAAAGTCTGTAATCAGGTGTTGAAGGGTAATTAACAGGTGAATAAGGAGAAGCTTGATGTACTAAATCAGGTGAAGAAAACAAAGAAATTTCATTACTAAGAACTAAGAAAACAAATCCAAGTGTAACTTATCAGTAATTTTTTTTTACCTGGACCTCTTAATTTATTGCCAAGAGTGTCACATACTTCCTTCATTTATTCTTTCAAGGGATGTGACATTGTTGGCTTGGCCAACGTTTATTGCCTATCCCCAATTGCCCTTGACAAGGTGATGATGAGCCATCCTGTTGAACCACTGCAGTTCCATGGGATGCAGGACCACCAATAGTGCTATTAGGAAGTGAGTTCCAGGATTTTGACTTAACGATAGAAAAAGATATGGCGATATAATTCATGTGTGGGAGGTGTGTAGCTTGGAGGGGTACTTGCAGCTGGTCATGTTCACCTCCTTTGAGGTGGTAGAGTTCATGGATTTGGAAGATGCTGAAGGAGCTTTATTGAGTTGCTACAAATGATGCATCAATTTAAACTGACAAAGGCAGCAAGTAATGAAGAGACTTGCTTTCTTTTAGAGCATTTCATAACAAAGTGCTTCACAGCTAATTAAGCACCTTTGAAGTGCAGTCACTGTTGCAAAAAAATGTTGCAGCCAATTTGCACACAGTCTCAACCTCGCAACTCGGCACCGCCCTCTTGAATGGTCCTATCTGTCCATCTTCCTTCCCACCTATCTGCTCCACCCTCCTCTCTGACCCATCATTTTCACCCCCACCTTCATCTACCTATCGCCTTCCCAGCTACCTTCCCCTCCAATTTATCTCTCAGCCCCCTTGGCCCAGAAGCCTCATTCCTGATGAAGGACTTATGCCCGAAATGTCAACTATCCTGCTACTTGGATGCTGCCTGATCGGCTGTGGTATTCCAGCACCACACTCTTCAACTCTGATCACCAGCATCTGCAGTCCTCACTTTCTCACAACAATGTAATAATAACAAGATAATCTGTCTCTGTGATGTTTGAGATATAAACTTTGGGCGGGATACTGACAATAACTCCCCTGCTCTTTATTGAAGCATTTCAATGGGATCTTTAACATCCACCTGAATGTGCACTCAATGCCTTAATGGTCCTATCTGTCCATCTTCCTTCCCACCTATCTGCTCCATCCTCCTCTCTGACCCATCACTTTCACCCCCACCTTCATCTACCTATCGCCTTCCCAGCTACCTTCCCCTCCAATTTATCTCTCAGCCCCCTTGGCCCACGAGCCTCATTCCTGATAAAGGACTTATGCCCGAAATGTCGACTATCCTGCTCCTTGGATGCTGCCTGATCGGCTGTGGTATTCCAGCACCACACTCTCCAACTCTGATCACCAGCATCTGCAGTCTTCACTTTCTCAAAACAATGTAATAATAACAAGATAATCTGTCTCTGTGATGTTTGAGATATAAACTTTGGGCGGGATACTGACAATAACTCCCCTGTTCTTTATTGAAGCATTTCAATGGGATCTTTAACATCTACCTGAATGTGCACTCAATGCCTTAGTTTAACATGGCATCTTAAAGACAGAGCATCTCACCTTTGGTGGGAGTGTCATCTTTGAGCTTTGTGTTCACGTCCTGGACTGGGACTTGAATCCACAATCTCTTGGCACAGAGGAAAATGTGCTACTATCCAGGACAGGCTGGTACAAGGAGGGACATTGCAATTTTTTATGAAGGGTTGGATAAATCTAGGCTTTCTTCCTAATACAGGAAGATGTTGAGAATGGTCTATCAATGGCTTTAATGATGAGGTGAACGTTTCTTTCTGGCTTATGATGAAATTATGCCATTGTTGGGGAATGGTTAGAAATATAGGGACATGCCAAAAAGCAGCAAGAAACAACTCAGCTCCAATGCATTTTAAACTGGAACATACAATGATTTCAAAAGTCACTGTGGCATGTCCCACTCTGCATTTTGCCACTTAGATGGAATGACGTCTAAAAGCTCATTACCTTGACATGATCTCCCATCAGCGTTCAGTAGGAATCCAGCATTACACTGGCAGGAGTAGGAGCCAGCAATATTGGCACACAGCTGCTGACAATATCCATGTCGACATTCATCAATATCTGGAGAAGAAACAGACAGGCGTGTAGAGAGAGACATGTTTTCACATTCAAAACAAGAGATAATCACATAGCGTTTTACCTCTTTAGTTATCCCTTAACTTCAGGGGTGAATGCAAAGGAAGAACTTTCCTTTTGTATTGTGGTACAGGTGATGTTATTTTAAGAGATCCCATAAACTTAGGAGATAATTTAATTTAATCCTCATTTTAATTAAATATGTTTGAAAAATACTTATTTGCTCACTCCAAGCTAGGACAAAGAATATGAGAAAACCATAAGATAAGACCATAAGGCGTAGGAGCAGAACTTAGGCCATTCAGCCTATCGAGTCTACCTCACCATTTAATCATGGCTGATAAGTTTCTCATCCCCATTCTCCTGCTTTCTCCCTGTAACCCTTGATCCCCTTGACAATCAAGGACCTATCTATCTCAGTCTTAACTATACTCAATGACTTAACTATATTCAAGGCCTCCACAGCCTTCTCTGGCAATGAATTCCATAGATTCACCACTCTCTGGCTGACGACGTTTCCCATTATCTCTGTTCTGAAAGGTCGTCCCTTTGCTTTAAGTCTGTGCCCTCAGGTCCTAGTCTCCTCTGCCAAAGGAAACATCTTCCCAACATCCACCCTGTCCAGGCCATTCAGTATTCTGTAAGTTACACTTGGATCCCCCCTCATTCTTCTAAACTCTATCAAGTATAGTCCCAGAGTCTTCAAACGTTCCTCATATGTTAAGCTTTTCATTCCTGGGACCATTCTCGTGAACCTTCTCTGAACCCACCCCAGGGCCAATATGAAGCTTATGATTCCCTTTGTCCTCAACTATCTCTCACTTTCAATCTTAAATACTTCCAGATATTGAGCATCCATAGCATCTAGGATAGAGAATTTGAAAGATTCACAACCAATATCAATCTGAAATGACAAGCCCTTTATCCTGAGACTCTGTACACCAAAATTCTCCAGGCGGAAAAATAGCAGCCTCTGTGCACCTGTCAAACTCTCAAAAAATGTATACTTTCCAGTGCATGACTTTTCATTCCCCTGAGTTCCAAAAGATTTAAAGTCCAGTCTACTAGACTTCCCTTCATATGTCATTCCTGTCACTGTAGTGAACAAGCTCCAGCTTTAATTTGCCTCATAGAAAAGAAGTCAGTGCACCACGTAGCACCCCTGGAAAATCCATGGGATTTCTCCAACAGAAGATTGCCACACTCTTTGAAGTACAAACAGTTAAAAAGGGCTGTAATTCTGGAGAGAAATCAGGAATAATCCATAATGTTTCACTGTCCTAAAGTGTTATTGTTAACTGAGAGTCAATTTGCTTTTATTAAAATTCACTTGTGGAATGCAGCCATTGCTGCCTCAGCCAGCATTTATTGCTTATCCCTAGTTGCCCTTGAGAAGTTGATGGTGAGCAGTCATCTTGAACCACTGCAGATCATGTGTTGTAGATAGGTAATGTTTAACGTAGGGAGATGGGGACAGGGAAAGTACCAGAACTGATTGAAGAATCATCAGGCTGTCCTTTAATCTGATTGGAATATAGTTGAGGGGCTGAGATGTAGTACTGGCAAAGCACAGCAGGTCAGGCAGCATCTGAGAAGCAGGAGAATTGACGTTTCAGGCATAAACCCTTCATCAGAAATGAAGTTTCCTGATGAAGGGCTTATGCCCGAAACATCAATTCTCCTGGTCCTCGGATGCTGCCTGACCTGCTGTCCTTTCCCAGCAGCATACTCTCGACTCTGATCTCCAGCATCTGCAGTTCGCACTTTCTCCACTGTTGCGGGGCCACAATGATTCCAGCCAGGAATTGTTTCCTCCTTTCAAACTTTGTCAGCAAAGTTGGGAAAATCATCTTTTATCAGCACAGTGGTAAATAGAGCTTGTTTCTCAATACATTTATCATTTTGCCTCAGGTAATAATTTGTTTGTCCTATTGCTGCATAGCAACCAGAGAATGTCATCCACACCCAGCTGAGCCTGCTAATCTAGATGAGGCACCAGGTAGAAGGTAGGCAGTTCCTGACAGAGAGAGGGGAGAACTATTTGCAAAAAGGCTTACATTTTTACACATGCTGAGACCTGCATCAATCCTAGATATCCTGGCCAATGAATGGGAATGGGAATTGACAATAGACAATAGGTGCAGGAGTAGGCCATTCTGCCCTTCAAGCCAGCACCACCATTCATTATGATCACGGCTGATCATCCTCAATCAGTATCCTGTTCCTGCCTTATCCCCATAACCCTTGATTCCACTATCCTTAAGAGCTCTGTCCAACTCTTTCTTGAAAGTATCCAGATACTTGGCCTCCACAGCCATCTGGGGCAGAGCATTCCACACACTCACCACTTTCTGGGTGAAGAACTTTCTCCTCAACTCTGTTCTAAATGGCTTACCCCTTATTTTTAATCTATGTCCTCTGGTTCGGGACTCACCCATCAGCTGAAACATGCTTCCTGCCTCCAGAGTGTCCAATCCTTTAACAATCTTATACATCTCAATCAGATCCCCTCTCAGTCTTCTAAACTCAAGGTATACAAGCCCAGTCACTCCAATCTTTCAATGTAAGGTAATCCCGCCATTCCGGGAATTGACCTCGTGAACCTACGCTGCACTCCCTCAATAGCCAGAATGTCTTTCCTCAAATATGGAGACCAAAACTACACACAATATTTCAGTGGCGGTCTAACCAGGGCCCTGTACAGCTGCAGAAGAACCTCTTTGCTTCTATACTCAATTCCTCTTGTTATGAAGGCCAGCATGCTATTAGCTTTCTTCACTACCTGCTGTACCTGCATGCTTGCTTTCATTGACTGGTGTCATTGTACTGCCCCTTTACCTAACTTGACTCCATTTAGGTAGTAATCTGCCTTCCTGTTCTTGCCACCAAAGTGGATAAGCACAAATTTTTCCACATTAAACTGCATCTGCCATGCATCTGTCCACTCTCCTAGCCTGTCCAGGTCACCCTGTAATCACCTAACATCCTCCTCACATTTCACCCTGCCACCCAGCTTTGTATCATCAGCAAATTTGCTAATATTAAAATTCTACTTCTTAGTGTTAGCTAGCTCACTGACCCAAGACTCACCATGACAGAGCTCAAATTGTTGAGGACTTGAGCATTAAAACTACAAAAAATTTAAGTCCTACCTATTTCCTCCCCATTTATTCCTGCATTACTGAGCAAGAATCATGTACAATTTTATTTTAATTCCTTTTCTTATCATAAAATGAATCAACACTTACCCATACACTGTCCCTCTACTAACCAATAACCCTCAGTGCAGGAGCAGCTGTAGCCTCCCTCAGTATTTATGCAGATCTGCGAAGGGTTACATTGATGGGTTCCTGATGTACATTCATCTATATCTGTACAGGGGAAGAAAGACAAACATGTTGGTGATGCTGCAAAATTACTTCAAGATGCTAAGGTCATTCGTCAAAGGGAGTTAAAGAGAGATGACTTGCTCATTCATAGTAAATATGACAGATAGAACTGTTACGCATACCAAGATAAAAACTAGGAGCAGGAGTAGGCAATTTAGCATTTCAAGCCTGCTCCTCTATTTAATATGATCATATAAAATTGTATGCAATACTCTGGGTGCATTCTTACTAATGCCTTGTACAACTGCAGCAGCACTTCCTTACATTTATATCCTATTCTTTTAGCAATAAATGCCAAAATTCCATTTGCCTTCCTTGTTACCTGCTGCACCTGCATGCTAGTTTTCTGCAATTCATGCACAAGGACTCCCAGATCCCCCTACAATAAAACACTCTGAAATTTCTCTCCATTTAGTTAATAAGTTGCATTTCCATTCCTCTGAACGAAATGGATGATCTTATCCATGTCATCCTCATCTACCAAATTTTGGTCCATTCACTGAAACTATCCATATCAGTTTGTAAATTTCTTATTTACGCATCCAAACCCTAGATTGTATGTACATAAGCCACCAAGGATTGAACCCTGTGGCATTCCAATCAGAAAAAGACCCATTTATCCTGACTCTCCGCTTTCTGTTGGTTAGCCAATCCTTTATCCAAGCTAATTACCCCTAACCTCATGTGATTTTGCCTTGTGTATTAATCTTTTGTGTGGCACCTTTATCAAGTGAATACACTGGAGAAATGAGAGTGAACTAGCATAACAACATGTGGGACAGTTTCTCTTTATACTCTCACTTTATAACCGGCTATAAATCTCCAAGTTAAGGGCTTGGATATTTCTCTCTTCATTGACAGAGAAAAAAAAGTAAAGAAAAATATAGACAAACAGCATTTCTTGCAGCGCCTGGACACTACATCAACAAAGCACTTCTGAAGTTCAGTGACACTTGTGCTGTAGGAAACACAGCAGACAATCTGCACAGCAATCTTCCACATATAATAATGTGATCATAGCAAGATAATCTATTCAGTGACATTGTTGAGGGATAAATATTGGCCAGACCAACTGTCTCGCTCTTCTTAGCAATAGAATCACAGGGTCTTTAATGCCCACTTTAGAGAAATGACAGAAGAATTGAGTCTAAGGCTGGAACTTCATTGCTACACTGGAGTATCATCAATATCTTTTTGTGCTCAATTAACTGAACTGGACTGGGCATATAAATACAGTGGCTACACGAACAAGTTCAGAAGCTAGGAATACTACAGTGAGTAACTCACTTCCTGCCTCCCCAAAGCCTGTCCACTATCTACTCTCTACTTGCTTGGATGGGTGCAGCTCCAACAACAGTCAAGAAGCTTGACACCATTCAGGACAAGGCAGCCCTATCCTCCACCCTGACATCCTCCCATACCAATGCACTCCCAAAACAATCCTGATCACAGCTCCCAGTCAGACTGGGAGATATTCTGAGGTCACTGGCCCTGGCTACAAGTGTGATCGACTGGGACTCCCACTTGTATCGGCAGGTACAGACCCTTGTTCAGCTTCCAGCAATGGAATCGTTTTCATGTTCCGGGCCACTGCACAGTAAGAGGTTTGTCCAGTGCAAACCAGGTTTGCCTTTGTGGTGCTGCACTGTTCTGACCACAGAGCGATCACCCAGACACAGTTCAATGGACCATAAGTATATTTGTTCAACAGTACCAAGAACGTCAGAGATTTTCCATCACTAATACTTCCTGATCGAATACTTTGGCAACTTAAACTTACTTCAATCACTTTCAGGAAGTTCTACTGAAATGATGAAAAATACAAAAGGTGAAACTCTTGGTGCAGTCTGCAAGTCCCTGAAATGCCCTCACCCACCTCAGCACAGGAGACCTAAACTAGGCTGTACAGAGAACAGAGAGTGGGATCCTGGCAGATCCAGATTCCACTTCACAGCTCAGGCTCTATGAGGTGCCACAGTCTGCCTAACCCTAAGTAAAGGCCTTACCCATTTAGCTGTTTCTGAGGAAGCTGCTGTGCTGCTTTTTCAGTCTAAATGGACTGGCTGCTGTCATTGTTTCTGGCTGGCTCCTTGCATCTTATTCAAAATGGTTGCATTCTTGAAGTCTTCTTTCCTTGCAGACCTTTCCACTTCCTTATTCTTGCGAGCTGCGCATTTTTGTCTTGAAGACAGTTTCTTCAGCTTTGAAGCCAGGTATCCAGTGCACTATACACCGTGTCTTAAGCGATGTTTTTGGTTGGAACTTGGTTCTTCTAGAATCTTCTTTTAGATAAACAAGTTGCCATAAACTCTTCATGTCATTCAAGTCTGCGGATTTTATGTAATATGTGGTGAAGGATTAATCAATACTAAGACTTCAACAGATGAGATGCATGTTTGAGTAAGCAGTAATAGTTTATTACACAATTGTAGGATAAATAAGCTTAAGATTGGTTTACCACCTTAACACTTGATAAAAGATGTTGTTATCTCATAAGAGATAGTAACTCAGTCTACACTGTGTGCATACAGACTGGAGACTTGACTAATAACAAACTGACTAGTTCATCACAGAAACAATCATTTATTTACCAGTGGGAGGAGCTATTCCAAACTTTCTGAGGTAACATTCACAGACCGACTATCTTAAACAACAATTTCAGTCCCTGCTACTGGCTCAGACCATTTAATTACTCACGGCCAACCTCAAAAACATCCTCAGTACTACCTTGTATAAACTAAAATGCATCTGAAACATCACTGAAACTTAACCTAATGCACTGGTCAGTATCCATGCCTATGTTCAGACATCAGTGCTCAAGACAGAAACCCTCTTTATTTCTGCAACCTCCTCATAATTATGGTCAGACATTATCACAGAGACACCATTCTGGGGAAATGTTCTAACATAACAATGCCTCCACTTTGGATTTTAATTGATAGATCCTTGATCTCCATGGTTTTCATTCATTTTTAACAGCCAAGTCTTCAAACAAATTCCTTCCACACTTTAGAACTTTCTTCCTAAACTCATTTCTACTACCTCCTTCAAAACATGTCTCTAAAGTCTACTACTTCAACACTGCTATCCTGTAATAAAACAAAGAATTGGGCATGTTGAAGATCAGAAACAAAAAGTAGAAATTTTTTGGAGAAACTCAACAGGTCTGGCAGCATCTGTGGAAGAAAAGTAAGGTTAACATTTCGAGTCCAGTGATACTTGATCTAATTCACAAGGGCTCCTGCACTTGAATGTTAACTTTGCTTTCTCTCCACAGATGCTGCCAGAGCTGCTGAGTTTCTACCGCAATTTCAATTTTTGTTTTATCTTCAGCTCTGCCATTGGTTAACGAGCATAACCCATCTTTTGTAAGAGCAGTCATTTCATCTCTGTGAGTTACCAAGAGAGATTTTACCGTAATGAAATGATGCCATGGCTGTTGCTATCATTATTAATTATAACTGTACTCTACTTACTGCTTTAGCATTCACTGATCCCGCATGAAATTTCAGTCAAAAGTGTAATTATTTGGTTAAATTTTAAAGGACAGCTCCTGTGCACATATTATATTAACTCTTCCATAGATTTTAAAATATTGTCACAAAGCTAGTCCCTTTTTTCAGAAAAGCAAGTCCTTGGCTCAAGGTGACTCTATCCTTGATTTTTTTTCAGAGGGGTAATAAACCAGGCCAGGCTCCGATCAGTCTGGTTTGGTACAGAGATGAGAAGGGTTTTGAGAGGCTTTTTGTTCATATGTAAATGGATGAAACTTCAGACCAAAGTGGTCATGTTTTAGAAGTGACCTGTATAATGAAAGGGGCGTGGTCAGCTCTTGAGCTGAGCTGAGTGGTTTTAATTCAGTCTTGAACTGGGAAGTTCAACAGGGAGCTGTGTGGAAACTCTGTCTCTTTTCTGCTTCTCAACTTCAACCTGTAAGCATGTGTTCCATTTATACTGGTTTTCAAAGGGAGTTTGCTTATTGGGACTGTTCTGTAATGCGGAACAGCATAATTAAGTCTAGTTAGATAGGTTCATTTCTGTAGGGGTTCTTTATTCTGGTCTTTGTGTTTCATTGTTTAACTTTGTGAATAACGTTTTGTCTGTTTTAAAATCTAGTAGTCAACCTAGCTATCTTACTCCGAATAATTTTCACTGTACACTGACTGAAACAAATTGCAAAGTTATGGTCTGGGGCTGCTTACTTAAGAATGTTTAGAGTGGTCTGGCCTAGTCCATAACAATATTATGCATCAACTTGTTCAGACATATTGTGACACACTTCCAGGACAGGTTGCACTTGAACTTGAAATTGAACCTTCTTAGAGTCATAGAGATGTCCAGCATGGAAACAGACCCTTTGGTTCAACTTATCCATGCTGACCAGATTTCCCAACCTATTCTAGTCCCACCTGCCAGCACCCGGCCCATAAACCTCCAAACCCTTCCTATTTATATACCCATCCAAATGCCTCTTAAATGTTGCAATTGTACCAGCCTCCACCACTTCCTCTGGCAGCTCATTCCATACACGTACCACCCTCTGTGTGAAAAAGTTGCCCCTTAGGTCTTTTTTA
>NC_057719.1:16262499-16287808 GCF_004010195.1 Chiloscyllium plagiosum
TAATCTGAGGTAACCTTCTTCACTGTTCACTACACCTCCAATTTTGGTGTTGTCTGCAAACTTACGAACTATACCTCTTATGCTCACATCCAAATCATTTATATAATGTTGAAAAGAAGTAGACCCAGCACCAATCCTTGCGGCACACCACTGGTCACAGGCCTCCAGTCTGAAAAACAACCCTCTAATACCACCCTCTGTCTTCTACCTTTGAGCCAGTTATGTATCCAAATGGCTAGTTCTCTCTGTATTCCATGAGATCTAACCTTGCTAACCAGTCTTCCATGGGGAACCTTGTCGAATGCCTTACTGAAGTCCATATAGATCACATCTACTGCTCTGCTCTCATCAATCCTCTTTGTTACTTCTTCAAAAAACTCAACTAAGTTTGTGAGACATGATTTCCCACGCACAAAGCCATGTTGACTATCCCTAATCCGTCCTTGCCTTTCCAAATAAATGTACATACTGTCCCTCAGGATTTCCTCCAAAAACTTGCTCACCATCGGCGTCAGGCTCAGTGGTCTTTAGTTCCTGGCTTGTCCTTACCATCCTTCTTAAAAAGTGGCACCACGTTTGCCAACCTCCAGTCTTCCGGCACCTCACCTATGACTATCGATGATACAAATATCTCAGTAAGGGGCCCAGCAATCACTTCCCTAGCTTCCCACAGAGTTCTCGGGTACACCTGATTAGACCCTGGGGATTAATCCACTTTTATGTGTTTCAAGACATCCAGTACTTCCTCCTCTGTAAAATGGACATTTTTCAAGATGTCACCATCTATTTCCCTACAGTCTATATCTTCCATATCCTTTTCCACAGTAAATACTAATACAAAATACTCATTTAGTTTCTCCCCCATCTCCTGCAGCTCCACACAAAGGCCACCTTGCTGATCTTTGAGGGACCTTATTCTTTCCCCAGTTACCCTTTTGTGCTTCATGTATTTGTGAAAAGCCTTTGGATTCTCTTTAACTCTATTTGCCAAAGCTATCTCATGTCCTCTTTTTGCCCTCCTGATTTCCCTCATAAGTATACTTCTACTGCCTTTATACTCTTCTAAGGATTCATTTGATCTATCTTGTCTATACCTGACATATGCTTCTTTCTTATTCTTAACCAAACCCTCAATTTCTTTAGTCATCCAGCATTCCCTATACCTACCAGTCTTTCCTTTCACCCTAACAGGAATATACTGTCTCTGGACTCTGGACTTCTTGATAGCTCTTAATGATGACAGAAAGGCAATTGAGAATAAATATTCTTGTTTCTGTATTCTTGGAGAATGGAACATCAGATGCAGGCAGCAACAAGAACTTACTATGTTAAAGGCACCATATAAACTTAAAACAAATAAAGAGCCTTCACAGAAATGATTATCAAACAGAATTTGGCATCAGGAACACTGGACACAAAAGATTGTGTACTCATTATTCAAACTGCCTATTATTCTGGACATGCAAAACAATCCCATTATTTCCCTTCGAAACCATACTGATCTCTGAGTTAACAAAAAAATTATACTCATTGGACTTTAAATTGTAGTCTTCTTAAGAATGTGCATATCACAATAATAGGGAGGTCCTAAAATATTTCGAGAGAGGATCTGGGAACAGTGCCCATGTGAATTTGACCACTAATTCAGTGGGCAAACTAAGCCAGTGAAAGACCGCTGATGAATAAAAAATTGCCATGTGATTATCAAGACAGCATCTCCTAAACAAATATAACTAAATCAATCTGGGGAGAAACTCTTCCAATTAATTCCTTGCTAGTGTTTGCAGAACCACACATATTTCTTCAAAAACATTACACAAATGAAGTGCAAAGATTCCATTGCAGTGATTGAATTGTTATATTCCTACGGCACTGGTTACTGCTCATTCAGTTATCAGATGGTAATAGCCCCTATATCTTCATAACAGAACTCCCTGGTGGTCATTTATCTGATATTACAATTAAGGATAGAATTTATTATGAAAATAATAAATCCTCAGGGCCCCTTTCACCATCAATGCATTAGTTCAAATGAAGGAATAACAAAGTACTCTCGATAAGAGTAGCAATGTTTATCTGGCTCTCAATACAATTCACCTGTTTAAACCTGTTCAAAACGTTATAATTTTGCTTCTATACATTGTAATTTCTGTTTCTTTAAACAAATCTCATTGTGGGAATTATCCTAATTAAGAAAGCATGTTACATATGACCTAAGGATGTCCTAATGCACTTCAGAGCCAGTGACATTCTTTTGAAGATTAGTCACTGTTGTCATGTAAGAACATGCCAGCAAAGTTTTACATAGGAAACACTCATAAAGAGAAATATTTAATGATCAGATATCCACTTTTCTGTAATGATGTGACCTGAGGGTTTGAACAATAAGTATTAGCTCGGACAACAGTGATAACTTCAAAATCCACATATATGTCATTACCTCTCTACTTCATTATTTTTCTACTTTATACTAGGAAGAACTATAGTGATAAACTTGTTAACTTATTCCTTTATTCTTCCATTTTTGTACCCCTAAGTACTTTGGTACTTAAGATGGTGCCAGGAGTGGCGACTTTGTATACTTTTCACTGTCCTCCTGTCCCCTCCACTTGAGGACACATGACAATAAAATCTAAATCTAAAGGTTACAGAACAATTAGCAAGAACTGTTAATAAAGCATGCAGTATTATCGACTTCATTTAAATAGGCTTCATAAATAGGGGCATAGAGTGCATGAGTCCAAGTTATACCGAATTTATATCAGACACTGGTTGGACCTCAGCTGGATATTGTAGACAGTTTCTGGGCACCACACTTTAGGAGGATGTGGATACATTGGAGGGAGTGTAGAAGAGGTTTACAAAAATGGTTCCAGAGTTTGGAAACTTTGCTTATGAGGATAGATTGGAGAAGTTGTGAGGGGTGGGCTGGGAGGAGACTCCATTCAAGTTTTTAAAAACATTAGTGACCTAGACAGAGCAGATAGGAAGAACCTGTTCCAGCTCATGAAACCAAAGGGCAGAACATTAAAGTGTTTTCCAAAGCAGCAAATATGCAATGAGACAAGTCTTTTTTACATAGTGAGTAGCGAGGACTGGAATGCACTGCCTGGGAGTGTGATGGAGGCAGATTCATTTGATGCAATTAAGAGATTAGATGGTTATTTAAACAGAAACAATATTCATGATTACAGGTAAAGGCAAGAGCTTGGCACAAAAGCTAAAATATTCAAACAGCCAGTGCAGACATGATTGGCCAAATAATAGCCTTCTGCACCTTAAAAATTCTGCACCTTCTGTGAACAGTGTCATGGGAACTTTTATACCCACCTGAGAAAATAGACAGGATTCCATTTAATGTGTCATCTAAGAAACAGCATTTTCAACAGCACAGCATTACCTCAGAATAATTTCTAAATGACAACCTATATTTAAATAATAATATCGTAATACAATGAAATGCACAAAATCTTCACAGGAGTATATAAATCAAAATGTGACACCAAGTCATATAGGGAGACTGATTTTTTTTAGGAGGTGACCAGGAGTATTGATGAGAATAATGCATTTGATGTGATTTGCAAGGCATTGTTACCGGGGCAAGGTGGCTCAGTGGTTAGCACTGCTGTCTCACAGCTCCAGGGACCTGGGTTCGATTCCAGCCTTGGGTGACTGTCTCTCTGCATCTGCCCAGGCTTCCTCCGAGTGCTCTGGTTTCCTCCCACAGCCCAAAAGTGTACAGGTTAGTTGGATTGGCCTTGCTAAATTGTCCATGGTGTCCAGGGACGTTCAGGCCAGGTAGATTAACCAAACAAAATGCAGGGTTACAGGGATAAGGAGGGTCTGGGTGGGAAGCTCTTTGGAGGGTCAGTGTGGACTTTCTAGGCTAAATGGCCTGATTCCACATTGATTTGATAAGGTCCCTCATGGCAGACTGTTACCAGGAGGGTACTGTAGGACTCAGTGCTTGGCCCTTATTATTTCCAGTGAACATTAATGATTTGGACTTAAATGTACATGGTATGACCAAGAAGTTTGCAGATGACGCAAAGGATAGCTGTAAACTGCAGGAGAATACTAACACTCTGTTTACGTGGACATATCCAGGGGCAAATGGAATTCAATGCAGGAAAGTGTGCAGTAATGCACTTGTTGAGGGCTAACTAGACAAGGGATGACACTTAAAATAGTTGAATCCTGGAAACTGCTAATGATCAGAGGGATCCTGGTGTACAGAACTACAGATCCCTGAGGTAGCAGCACAGGCTGATAAGGTGGTTGAGAAGGCATATGAAATATTGCTTTCATAAGTCAACTTTATAGAATACAAAGTAGGGAAATTTTGCTATGACTGGTTAAACATTGGTTAGGTAACAGTATCACATGCAATTATGAGAAGGTTAACCAGGTTGATACTTTGACTATCAAAGATTGAGTGGTGTGTCTTTATTAAAACATACAAGATTCTTAGGGGACTTGACAGGGTAGATGTGGATAGATTTGCTTCCCCTTGTTGGACAGTCTAGGATCATTGGACATAATCTCACTATAGGGGTTCACACAATTGAGTAGGAATAAGTAGGAACTTCCACTGTCAGAGGATAGTGAATGTGTGGAATACATTACTGCAGAAGGCTGTTCAGGCTGGATTTTAATCAGTGAGGAAAACAAGGGTTATTACAAAAAGGCAGGAAAGTGAAGTTGGGGATGATCAGATCAGCCATCATCTCATTGAATGACAATGCACTGAATGTGAGACAGTGAGGTCTGCAGATGCTGGAGATCAGAGTTGAGAGTGTGTTGCTGGAAAAGCACATCAGGTCAGGCAACATCCAAGGAGCAGGAAAATCAACATTTCAGACTGGAGCCCTTCTTCAGGAATGAGGCTGGGAGCCTCGAGGATGGAGAGATAAATGGGAGGGAGGGTGGGGCAGGGGAGAAGGTAGCTGAGAGTCCAATAGGTAGATGGAGGTGGGGGTAAAGGTGATTGATCGGAGAGGAGAATGGAATGGATAGGTGGGAAGGAAGATTGACAGGTGGGACAGATCATGAGGGCGGTGTTGAGCTGGAAGGTTGGAACTGGGGTAAGGTGGGGGAAGGGGAAATGAGGAAACTGGTGAAGTCCACATTGATGCCCTGGAGTTGAAGAGTCCTGAGGCAGAAGGTGTTCTTCCTTCAGGCGTCGAGTGGTGAAAGAGTGGTGATGGAGGAGGCCCAGAACCTGCATGTCCTCGGCAGAATGGGAGGGGGAGTTGAAATGTTCAGTCACGGGGTGGTGGGGTTGACTAGTGCAGGTGCCCCAGAGATGTTCCCTAAAACGTTCTGCGAGAAGACGAGCAGTCTCCCCAATGTAAATGAGACAGCATCGGAGAGCAATAGATACAATAAATTACATGTGTGGAAGTGCAGGTGAAACTTTGATGGATGTGAAAGGCTCCTTTGGGGCCTTGGACAGAGATAAGGGGGGAGGTGTGAGCACAGGTTTTGCAATTCCTGCGGTGGCAAGGGAAGGTGCCAGGAGGAAAGAGTGGCTTGTTAGGGGGTATGGACCTGACCAGGTAGTCACGGAGGGAACGAAATTGACTGCATTGAATGGGCCTAGTGACCTACTTCTGCTCCAGTCTTATGGTCTTATGATTAAGCAAGAATTGTTTTTTTTGGAACAATGAAGGTTGAGAGGGAAACTTCTAGAGGTATATAAAATTATGATAGGCACAGAAAGGGTGAGTAGGAAGGCACATTCTCCATTAGTAGGGGGGGCATATACTTGAGGTAAGAGGTAAACGTCTCAGAGAGTAGTTGAGAAATGTTTTCACCTAAAGAGTGGATGTCTGGAACTCACTGCCTGAAAGGGTGATTGAGTCAGAAAACTTTGAAACCTTTAAGCCATATGTAGATATTCACTTGCATTGTCACTGTGCCCAAGGCTATGGGCCAAGAGCTTGAAACTGGCATTATGTAGTCAGATCTTGGTTAACCGACTCAGACACAATTCCCCAAGTGCCCTCTTGCGCTGTAAACATCTCTTATCCAAAGGGTGAGATGGCATGTTACAGCTATACAAAGCTATTAGACCATATACCAGGATTATCGTGTTCAGTTCTGAGTATCACATCGGTGAAGGGGTATATTGATCTTGAAGGGAGCATGGTATTGATTTATGTAACAGGATCCACATTAAGTACAAAGAGAAATTGTATAAATTATGAGGAGAGATTCCACAAACTGTGGCATGGCTACTAGAACTTAGTGTTATTTGATTAAGCTATCAAGATGCATGTGTTACACAATACAAACATACAAACTACTGTCTGCAAACTCTTACACCTAGACACTTGACAATTCAATAAGCTCACCATCAGCCCCAAATTAGTCCATATTCCAGCATAAGGCCAATGAAGAAAAGTTCAAATTCCTCTCTAACTCTTTTTAATTGTCAAGCAAATCTCTGGATGATTGAAGTAACCAATTTGTTCTTTTAATCCCAGCTAATTTTTAATAAACCCGAAATAATCATAGTAAGGCAGGAGGTTGCCTTACTCTCTTTTAAATGACACCAAGGAATCCATGTTCCCTAGTAATCCATTCCAGAGGGCATTGTCTCTGTCAATGGAATATGTCTTAGCAGCTAAACAAATACCTTGCCACTCTCCTGATCCATATTCCACTCAGAATGGGCAGTTTTATGAATGTAGATTTTTATTAACATTTGTTCACGGGACTTGGGTGGCTCTGGCTAGGCCAGCATTTATTTGCTCAGCCCTAATTGCCCTTGAAGATGTTGGTGAACTGTGTAAATTCACCAGTCTGTTTTACTTCCATCTCTGCATACAGTGTTGCCTGCAAGATTGAATCTTTAGGAAAGATTGAAAGCAACTTGACTGCTCCAGTACTAACAGACACTAATCAGTTCAATTAAAACTGAGGTGAGTCAGCCGAGCGTTAGCATGTTCAAATGAAACGTTATATTTTTACCAGAAAGAAGATTAAGAACAACAGATTCATGTGGTTTCTGAATGCAAAAGAGATTCCTTTTTTGGACATATTCACAAAATAATTTGCATTGTTGCTGGAAGATATAAATAAAAGGCATTGTTACAGAATGAAATCATTACTACAGTTGATGGAATTCATCAAGATAAAGATTATAATAATAGAAGGCACCAAGTGCCTATGTAGATCAATCCCAAAGCATAATGTAGATTGTTATATTCGCACGTAAAAGCCTATTTTACACTCACTCTGGCCCAATGATGGCTGACAGCCAATGCTAACAGAGGCCACCTGGTTCCAGTTAAAGTCTCACACTTCAGAGAATTTGGCTTCAACAATCTCAACATCTGCTCCAAATGTGAACTCTTCCTCTGGGGCCTACAAAAATAATTCAACACTTAACTTTAATGGGCCTCTCCAGTTCCATTGCCCGCAGGAAAAAAACCATCCCCAGTACATCATAAGACAGCGGTTTGCTCATTCTGGTACCTAAATCAGTCAGGGTTAACTCTGGGCATTTCAAAATAGCAGAGGCATGGTCAGCTAATGCTAATGGAGCAGGAAGGTAACTGAATAATATTGAAGGAATGGCATGGTGGCTCAGTGGTTAGCACTGCTGCCTCACAGCACCAGGAACCTGGGTTTGATTCTACCCTTGGACGACTGTCTGCATGGAGTTTTCGCATTCTTCCCGTGTTGTTATGGGTTTCCTCCAGGTGCTCAGGTTCCCTCCCACAGTCTAAAGGTGTTGCATGGTTATTGTGGATTGGCTATGCTAAATTTGCACATAGTGTCCAGGGATGTGCAGGTTAGGTGGATTAGCCATGGGAAATGCAGAGATTCAGGGATTGGATGGGATACTCTTTGGAGGGTTGGTGTGGATGTGATGGGCTGAATGGCCTATTTCTGCACTGTAGGAATTCTATGAAGTTGCTGAGGCCAGGCAAGGCAGGCACAATTGACCCCAAGTAACATGCAGCAAACATCACAAGGTTTACTGCTTTCCATAGGAACTGTGTTGAAGTCTATGAACCAAAGGAGCAGCTCATCCCTTGTGTTAGGCTTAGAAACATTTATGGAACAATATCGCTCAATTAAGTTTGGAGCAGCTTAAAATGCCTCAGTAGTAGAATGGCACAGGCTGGGCAGATAATCCCTTTATTGCCCAGTTGTTTTGTACTATTACTGATTGTGCTGGTTGGTACTTGTTTGCACGATTAAGTCTATAGACAGCAGTGGAACACCTTCCTAAAAGTTACAAGAAATTTTAATAAAAGCAATAGATCTCACGCTGAGATTGCCAACTCTATGGCATTGGCCTAGAGCCTGCAGGTATTGCACACTAATCTTCAGGACCACACTGAAGGTAAACCACAGACTCAGAGTTAAAATTGGATTCTTCCCCTTTTCTTTGAACTCTTCCATCTATTAGATATAAAAGTACTGGTGATGGGGAAAGAAGGACTGTTTCACAAACTGTCAATCCAAGACTTGTGTCTGAAAAATAGACCAAAGACATGAGTGTGGGGTCAGCGCAGATGTGACAAGAGCTCATGTGATGACATATCCGAGAATACGCCTGTTAGAGTTGGTAATCCTACCTTTCACTCAAACAATCCTGATTTCCAGCTAAAATGCAACAAAACATCGTGGACGTTGCAAATCTAAAAGAAAAACAGAAATTGCTGGAGAAACTCAACAGTTTGGCAGCATCTGTGGAAAGAAAGTAGAGTCAATGTTTCAGGTCCAGTGACCCTTTTTCAAAATGGAATGTTTTGAAGAAGGGTCATTTGGAATTATTTAGAACATTTAGCAAGTTCTTTTCACATTTAGTGGCTTTTGAAAATGCAGCTGGGGCTGTAGTTGGAGCATTACTACTGACCTTAAAACCCACAGTTTAGCAAGAGGAGTAGTCCTGCTCACTATTCACTGAAAAGTTAGGTTTTTCTGAGAAGCTGTCTTTGATGGAGCCAGATGCAACTTCTCACTGTCTGTTCCCTCATTTGAGGAATACCAATATTATATTGTTCTTATTGAAATAGGAACTAATTGTTATGAGAATGCACATCCAAGGTGCCATATTTTACTGCTGCACTCTGCGGGCATGAATAATGATATGCCCATCTGTCAGTTCACCAACCAGATGGAGAGCTGGAGGGAATGCAATCGATGAAATGACAGCATTTTGAGTTACAGATGTGATTATTCCTAACTTATGGCACATGGAAGAAATAAAAGCCAATGGTCTATTGCAGGAACAATCAATCCCTTCAGAAAATACATCAAATGTGGGGATCAAAAAGGTTAAACTCTTGATACAACATGAGTCCCAGCAAACATTGTAGAGGAAACGTCTCATTGCCTCGCTTATGAATGAACTGTCGTTCTGATGAAAACTACTCTTGCAACCCTCCCACTGACAGAGACAATGTTCTTTGAAGAAAGTAACTGCCAAGAGGAATTATTTTTCAAGCAGTGAGCTGTAGAGGTTTACCAGCATCGGTAGAAGGTGGTCAGAGATACATGAGCTTGCAGCAAAGTGTGCACTTCTTCAATAATTCCTAAAATGCAGAGGGTTCAAAAGAGAGAAAGACCCCTAAAATATCCTGATAGAATCCACAGAGAGAACTTATGTATACAATGTGACCTTATTGGGCAAGGAGAGGAAATACAATATCTGCCCCTTTATCTCCTCCCTTCCCATTATGCATCACCCACAAACACGCCTTCATGTGAAACTGTGATTTATTTGTATTTCTTTCAATTTAGCACGTTGTATTCATTCACTGCTCATGAAATGGTCTGCTATACAGTGGGAAGGTTAAATGCTGATTGGCTTTGTAGAAAGCCTCTATTTTCTCCACAAGCGTGATCTTGAGTCTTTACATTGTCGATGATATTAATGTTCACCCCAACCCTGACCTCACTTTTAGTGAAACTCCACATGAAGTTGTGAAACAACATTCACCATTCAGTGAAGCACTTTCACAGTCCTCTGAGTTCAGCTGATCATTGCCTCCATGTGTTAAGACAGCCGCTGTTGGTAATGAAAATAAAACAAAGAACTGCAGGTGCTGGAAATTTGAAGCCAAAACAGAAATTGTTGGAGAAACTCTGATTTGGCAGCATCTGTGAACAGAAAGCAGAATTAACCTTTCGGGTCTAGTGACCCACTCTTTGAAACCCATCTTGTGGTTTGTTTTTGTTTCTTCTACTACCATCCTTGCACCATCACTCCTTTTGTCACTTCATCTCTTCTGCCTTCTACCCTAGCACAGACCTTCCCTTGTGTTCTCTGCCTCCCCACTACAATTCCATGGTCAAAACCTACAGCATCTCTAACTTTTCCCAGTTTTGATGTAGGGTTACAAAACTGGAATGTTATTGCAGTTTTCCTCTCCACAGATCCTACCTGAGCTATTGACCATTCTGAAAAAGAGTCATACTGTACTTGAAACGTTAACTTTGTTTCTCCTTCCAGAAATGTTGTCAGACCTGGTGGGCGGCACGGTGGCACAGTGGTTAGCACTGCTGCCTCACAGCGCCAGAGACCCGGGTTCAATTCCCACCTCAGGCGACTGACTGTGTGGAGTTTGCACGTTCTCCCCGTGTCTGCATGGGTTTCCTCCGGTTTCCTCCCACAGTCCAAAGATCTGCAGGTCAGGTGAATTGGCCATGTTAAATTGCCCGTAGTGTTAGGTAAGGGGTAAATGTAGGGGTATGGGTGGGTTGCGCTTCGGCAAGGCGGTGTGGACTTGTTGGGCCAAAGGGCCTGTTTCCACACTGTAAGTAATCTAATTATCTAATCTAATTATACCTGTTGAATTTCACCAATATTCTTTGTGTTTGTTTTGGATTTCTGTCATCCGCAGTATTTTTCCTTTATAGAGTAGAATAGAATATATACAGTGTGGATACAGGCCATTCGGTCCAACAAGTCGACACTGACCGTCAACACTATAGGCAATTTAGCATGGTCAATTCACCTAAACTGAACAACTTTGGATTGTGGGAGGAATTCGGAACAGCTGGAGGAAACCCACACAGACGCGGGGAGAATGTGCAAAACTCCAAACAGACAGTCGCCTGAGGCTGAAAAGGAACCCGGGTGCTGTGAGGCAGCAGTGCTAACCACTGAGCCACCATGCTGCCCATTCGAGCATTTACCTTTTCCTTTCATGTTTCCAGCGTCTACAGTATTTTACTTTTGTGTGGAGCTATTAAGTGATGTTAGAAATTGGCAATAAATTCACAATATATCAATGCTGCACCATTCTCAATTGTCTTGAGGCTTCTACTCTCTTAAAGTCAATTCTACCGCTATTGTCCCTGGTCGCAATGAGATCTAATCCAAACTGAGCCAATATCAGCCCAAATTGGCAGAAGTCTGAGCCGAACTTGATCTGGTGGTGGTGAGTATACACCTAGATATTTCATTGCCAGCTTAAATTCCAAATTCCTTTAAATGGAATGCAAATTCTCAATATAACATGGTGGGATTTGAACTCAGGATCTCTGGATCTTTAGTTGAGGCCTCTATTGTTTGTTGTCTAGAGGAATTTACATATTTTTCAGTGTCTGAAAGCTGAAGAATACCTTCAAGTTGCTGTTTCCAGTGGTGGTGTGTGTTTTAAGTTTGCAATGTTTCAGTTCCAGGTCTTCTGTCCTTGCCAAGTGGCAAAGACAGGTAAGCTCAGGGTAGGACAGCACTTTCTGAAGGTGAATGAAAAGTGAGTTCCTTCAAATGCATGCCAAACATACCCATCAGATGGGAAGGGGGCTGCAAAAATAATTTCAGAAAACTCTGCACTGACTGGCTTCAACATCGTTGAACATAAATAACAAATCTGAGAGAGGGAGTAATTCCAAGGATGTTTGTTCAACCCATGGACAAATGAATCACTCAACAAGGAAAGGATGGTGCATGAATGGCAGTTTTTTTTCCACTCATGAGGACATGAGCATCCATGGCTGGCCAGTTATTACTGCCCATCCCTGGTTGTCCTTGGTGGTGGTGAGCTACCTTGTTGAACTGCAGTCCATGTGCTGTAGGTAGAACTACAATGCCATTAGGGAGGGAATTCCAGAATTTTGACCCAGTGACAGTGAAGGAACGATGATATATTTCCAAGTCAGGATTGTGAGTTTGACTGAAGAGTCTATTTCTGTGCTGTACATCTCTATGACTCTATAACTCTTATGGGTGGCTAGGACAGGAACTTGGTAGTTTTGGATTTGGAAGGTTCTGTCCAGGGATCTTTTGCATACTGTAGATAGTACACAAATTGCTACGGAGCATCAGTGATGGAGGGAGTGGATACTTATGGATGAGATGCCAATCAAGCGGGTTGCTTTGTCCTGGATGATGGCAAGCTTCTTGAGTGTTGTTGGTGCTGCACTTGTCATAGAAAATTCATCAGTATTCCATCACACTCCTGATTTGTGCTTTGTAGACGGAGGACAGCCTTTGTGGAGTCAGAAGGTGAGTTACTTACTGCTGTCAATGGTAACCTCCTGATCAATGGTAACCCCTGCATGACACATTCAGGGTGGAAAAAAAGTTACAAATGCTGGAAGTCAGAAACAAAATCAAAATTTCTGGAGAAACTCAGCAGATGTGGCAGCATCTGTGGAGAGAAAGCAGAGTTAGCATTTCAAGTACAGAGACCCTGCTTCAGAACCAATGAGAGCTGGGCAAAGATTGGTATATATCCTAAAGCTGAGTGAGGGGAGAATGGGGAGGAGTAAACAATAGGTGGGTGTGGACCTCACATTGAGAGAAACATGGATGGGAAGACAAGGGAATTGGTAAAGGTCAGCCTGGGAGAATGAATAGCTACGGTTAGGGACTGTTAATGGCTGATAAATGTGTTTGTGGTCACAGCCCATGTGATGACAAAGCCTGGTGTGTAGGATTTGGAGTAAGGACATGGAAGAAGATGCTCAGGCCCTAAAATTGTTGAACTCGATATTGAAAGCCAACAGTTGCAGGGTCTCCAAGCAGAAAATGAGGTACTGTTCTTCCAGTTTGCTCTGAGCTTTACTGGAGCATTGTAGCAAGCCCAAGACAGAGATATTAGCCAGGGAAAATGGCGGGTGAAACAGCAGATAAATGTAGGTGTTCTGAAAAGTGGTTGCCCAGTCTGCACTTCATCTCCCCAGTGTAGAGCAGTGAATGTAGTAGACTAGATGAGTGAAGTGTAGGTATTGCCAACAAAGCAGACCAGCTGAAACCCCAGAGATTGCTCCTTGTGTGGAGGTCAAGACTAAGTCAGCAGCACCTGACAGTTCTGTTTGATGCAAATCAAAGGAGCAGTAACTCTCCTCTGCACTTCACAAAAAATAATATGAAAACATATCTTCTTAAAGTCTCTTCAGTTCTATTGCCTGTGGAACTGATCTGTTTAATGATACAATAGTGCGTGCGGTCCTATGTTTTGCATATTAAAAGAGTCACCACCTTTCAAACTGGTACTAACTTACGTTGTCAGGCATAATATCACAAGAAATAGGAGCTGGAGTAAGTCATTTGATCCTTCAAATCAACTCTGCAATTTAATAAGATCATGGCTGATTTTGTATCTCAACATTAGCAATCTCGAACTGAGGCCAGTTTTGATGAGGGAAAATAGACATTATTCTCTTCTTTCAATTAGCCTTCCTGTGCAACATTGCAAGGCATTATTAATTTGCCATTTTGTATGGGATGATGATTATTCACTCTGTTGCAGCACACATTAATATTTTTCACAAAGAGCTTCTTTATCTTATCAATGCAGTATGCAACAATCCAAAACTCATTTATTTTCAGCAAACATTCTGTCCAGAGTCTGAATAAAAGATCTCATCGTTGACAACAAAATCCAGGCATTCCTGCTCACATGCCACAGATCAGCAAAGCTGGTTAATGCCAGCAGCATGCATGAATTATTTGCTCTTTCATACTTGCGTTAACCTCATCATAGTTAGTGGATTATTTATTGTCTGTGTTATAAAGAAAAATGTCTGGAATTATACAAGCATATGAGGGCATGTTGTCCAGCTTTCATTCCTATTAAGTTCCCCAGCCCTACCATCCAATGAGATCTTAACGCTGCACCATTCCTCGCCCTTTGCGCATACCTGAAGTTCATTGCATCATTGCTGGTGGTTGTACATCGAGCCCAAGTTGGTATGAATGACTGAGTGACTGAGTGATTTGCGAGCTTACTGTCAGGTTCATGAACTCTTACTATTATAAAGTCTACAGAGTCATGATAGTACAGAAGAAGGGAGTTAGCTCATTGAATTCATGCTGGCTAGCTGTCAAATAGTCCAATCAGTCCCATTCTCCACTCTATCCGTGTAACCCTGGAAGTTTATTCCCTTCAAGTGCTCATCCAATTTCCTTCTGCACTCATTCACCATTTCTATTTCTGACGTTTTCACAGGGAGAGTGTCATGAGCACTTGATGTGTAAAGTAAGTTCTCTCTCTCGTCCTACTTTTGACTCTTTAGTACTAAACTGTAAATCCACAGGTACCGGACTCAAAATGTTATCTGTGCTTTCTTCCTCCAAATACTGCCAGACCTGCTGAGTTTCACCAGCAATTTCTGTTTTGTTTCAGAGTCTCCAGCATCCGTAGTTCTTTGTTTTATTTAAATCCACATTTCTGCAGTCTTTATACCAGCTGCTTATCTAACCCTGTCATATTCTTGCACGCGTCTGTCAAACCTCCCCTCAATATATGTGCTCTAAAGGGGGCCACCAAAACTCCTTTCAACCCTGGAGTCATTCAGGTCAATCTCCTTCTCAATGTCTCATGGATTCTCATATCAGACTTCACGTGTGGTGATCAGAACTGGATGCAATGTTCCAGTTCTGGCCTAGCATTGCTTCACAAAGGTTCAACATTCACTTAATATCTCTTGACGAATCCCAAGATCGCACATGCTTTTCTCACAGTGCTATCAATTCATCCTTCCACCTTCAAAAATCTACAGACATGAAACCTAAAGTCTACATCCCTGTCATCTTTACTGTCTCTGTGCAGACCTCCAAGGTCAGTGCACAGCAATGACTGCGAGAACTGAAAGTCAATGTGTTGGCATCAATCAGCGTGCACAGACCCACTGCATAACTTAGAGGGAACATAACCTGAGATCCCTCTGTTCCTGCATATTCTTTAGAACTGCACCAATGGGTTTATATTGCCTCCCTATTTCTCTGCTGACATACATTAAATGTTTTCTTTGCAAGCAGATAAAGGGATTTATGAAATCCACTTTTGTCTATGGGGAGTCCAGTTTTCCTTAAAGATATGAATAATAGTCATAGAGTCATGAAGGTCGACAGCATCAAACAAAAAGTCTCTTTGGCCCATCGATTCTGCACCAACTAATTATTCTAATCCTATTTTCCAGCCCTTTCCCCATAGTCTCATATGTCTTGACTTCACAAGTGCATATGTAAATACTTCTTAACATGATGAGGGATTCTTCCTCTAGCATCCCTTTACAGATTGAAGTTCCAAATTTCCACCACCCTCTGGGTGAAAAACATTTTGCTCACATTTCTAAACTTCCTGCCCGTTATCTTAAATCTATATACCCTGGTCATGATTCCTCAACAAAAGAGAAAAGTTGCCTACTTATGCCACTATTAATTTTATACACCTCATTCAAGTCCCTCCCACAGTCTTCTGTCTTCCAACTCAAATATATGGGCAGTACAGTGGCTCAGTGGTTAGCATTGCTGCCTCACAGCACCAGGGACCTGAGCTCAATTCCAGCCTGAGGCAACCATCTGGGTGGAGTTTACACATTCTCCCTGTGTCTGTGTGGGTTTCCTCTGGGTGCTCTGGTTCCCTCCCACAGTCCAAAGATGTGCAGGTCAGGTGCATTAGGCAAAAGTGAGGGCTGGAGATCAGAGTCAAGATTAGTGGTGCTGGAAAAGCACAGCATCTGAGGAGCAGGAAAATTGACATTTTGAATTTTTTTTAATTGGCACCTGGCTTCAGCGGTGTAGAGATCAGTGCAGCAAACTACCACTGCACCCCCTTTATCCGCTGGTTTGATGGTGAGGTTGGGATTATTCTTGATGAAGGACTTTTGCCAGAAATGTTGATTTTCCTGCTCCTCAGATGCTGCCTGACCCGCTGTGCTTTTCCAGCACCACTAATCTTGAGGTCAGGTGAATTGGCCATGCTAAATTGTCCATAGTGTTAGGTGCATTAGTCTGAGGGAAATGAGTCTAAGACTTGTTATTTTTCAGAGGGTCGGTCTGGACTTGTTGGGCCAAATGGCCTGTTTCTACTCTGTAGAGATCTAATCTAATCTATCTATTTACTCTTCATAATGAAAATTCTCCAGTCCAGACAACACCCTAGTAAATCTCCACCGTACCCTCTCCAGATCAATCACATCTCTCCTATATTATAGATTTCAGAACTGCACACAATACTCTAGCTGTGGCCTAACCTACTTTTTATACAATTCCAACATAACTTCCCTACTCTTAAAAATCTATGCCTCAGCTAATAAATACAAGTATCCTATATGCCTTCTCAATCACTTTCTCTACTTGTCCCGCTACCTTAAGAGATTGGTGGACATGCACACAAAGTCCCTCTGATGTTCATTGCTTGCCATGGTCTTACAATTCATCATGTACTCCCTTGCCTTGCTCGGCCTGCCCAATTGCATCATCTCACATTTCTCCGGCTGAATTTATTTGCCACTGATCAACCCATCTTTTTTTGCTATAATCTAAGGTTATTCTTACTATTTATCACCTACCAATTTTTGTATCATCCGTAAATGTACTGACCAACCTCTTAGTTCAAGTCTCATTCTTTTATACAAAGCACAAATAGCAAGTGCTTCAACACTGATCCCTGTAAGATCCCACTGGACACAGGCTTCCAGTCACAATAATACTCTTCAACATCATCTTCTGCTTCCCGCCACTCAGCCAATTCTGGAGCCAATAAGCTAAAATTCCTTGGATCCTGTGGGCTCTTACCTTCACTATCAGTCTCCCATGCAGGACCTTATCAAAAGTCTTACTGAAGTCCAAGTGGACCACGTCAAATGCAATGCCTTCATTAACATATCTTGTATACCTCTTTGAAAAATTCAATCCAGTCAGAGGTGACTTCCCCTTAACAAAGCTGTAATGACTGTTCTTGAATAAACCTTGCCTCTCCAAGTGCAGATTAATTCTGTCTCTCAACGTTCCTTCCAATAGTTTGCCCACTACCAAGGTGAGACTAACCAACCTGCAGTTTCCAGGTTTATCCCTTGCACCCTTCTTGAATAATAGTACATCAGCTGTCCTCCAGTCCTGTAACACCTCTCCTGTGGCCAGGGAAGAATTGGAAATTATTGCCCACACCCCTGTTATTTCCTGCCTTCCCTCGCTCATCAACCTGGGGTACATTTCATCTGGCCCTTGATACTTACCTGCTTTTAAGGCTGTCAGCAGTGTGGTATGAAAGGTGTCATGTTATTCTGTACTGTTATAGAAAAATAAAGGGCATGGAAATCACTTGGATGGAAATTGTTCTGTAGGCCTGCAATTTCACAGGCAGGGTGTGCATTTCCAACTGGACGTTCTCCAACTGCCACATTGAATAAAATGGTTGTGAAGCCACTATCAAAAATCTTAATCACTAATCAGCGTTGTGCTCTCTGCCAGTTCAAAAATGGGCACTGCAGAATTACTAGGCCAAGAATTATTTCTTTGCAGCCAGGTTTATTAATTGATAGAACTCCATATTACCTTTTATACAGCGATGTTAGTGCTGCAAGTTGGCAGAAAGCACACTGCTTTAGCCTTGCTGGCACCTTTACAGCAAGTTCAACAAATCCTAATCAGAACCCATATGTGCCAATTTGTGGCTAGCCTTTCCCACAAAGAAAGTTAGATTGTTGAATTAAAATACAGTGCACAGGTTTCAAAGAACAAATAGAGTTTATGGGAGTGTAAAGTAAAGATTGCAAGTCAGCACTTTTCTATCATTTCTCCCAATTAACCTATTTCTAATGTAAATGGAAAAGCGATGGGATATATCATGGGCTGGCAACTCAAAGTTATCTGTTTTATACTATGGGATAAAGTCAAGATCTACCCACACTACCCTCACATCTATCCAGTCATACAAAATGTAGGCATAGAAAATTACCTTCATTCTTTTCAGATGTGGACATCATGGAGGAGAAATGCACTCAGATGGTGCTGTGTAATTGGCACGATATCAGTCTACAAGTTAATCTAAAATTTAATTGATTCACGCATCTCAGTACAAGATGGCCAATACTAACTCACATTTTATATATTCCATCTTGTATACCTTCAGAGAATTTAGTAAAGGCCCCCAGCTTAGATACAAGGACACCTACTCCTAATCAGTGTGACAAGAATATTTTCACAACTAATTATCTGTCCAAATAAGACAAACGTACCAATATGTTATCTTCAAATCAACAAGTTGTTGGTTGAGGAACATTGTCATACTAACCTGGAGCAAATAAAAATATCATCCAAAAGGCAACAATACATAGAATGAATTTCAACCTGGCTAGGTAGAGAGTGTTAAATGCTCTGCTTATTTTGGACACAACCAGTTTTGCATACTCAATAGGTTACACATCTATTAAACTTTACTGAATATAGCAAGATTGTCTTATTGTGGCAGACTTCCTAATATTTTCATATATTAAAACACACCTGGCTGTTCAAGAGATAGAACATGGAACATTACAGTGCAGTACAGGCCCTTCGGTCCTCGATGTTGCGCCGACCAGTCATACCAATCTGAAGCCCATCTAACCTATGCTATTCCATGTACGTCCATGTTTGTCCAATGACGACTTAAATGCACTTAAATTTGGCGAATCTACTACCGTTGCAAGCAAAGCATTCCATACATTTACTACTCTCTGAGTAAAGAAACTACCTCTGACATCTGTCCTATATCTATCACCCCTCAATTTAAAGCTATGCCCGGTTCCGGAACTCAATCCGTCTATTAATAAAAGCTAAAACACTGTATGCCTTCTTAACAACCCTGTCAACCTGGGTGGCAACTTTCAAGGATCTGTGTACCTAGACACCGAGATCTCTCTGCTCATCTACACGACCAAGAATCTTACCATTAGCCCAGTACTTTGCATTCTGGTTACTCCGACCAAAGTGAATCACCTCACACTTGTCCGCATTAAACTCCATTTGCCACCTCTCAGCCCGGCTCTGCAGCTTATTAAGGATCAGCAAAGAAAGAACAGCCTTCCCAGTGAATTTGCACCAATAAATCATCAGTTAGAATAAACAGCACAGATATAGAGTCATACAGCATGGAAACAGACCCTTTAGTCAAACTAGTCTGAGCCAAACAGAATCCCAAACTAAACTAGTCCCACCCGCCTGCTCCTAGCCCATAACCCTCCAAACATTTGCTAGTCATGTACTTATACAAATGCCTTTTAAAAATTGTAATCGTACCCACATCCACCATTTCCTCAGGATGTTCTTTCCACACATGAACCACCTCTATGTAAACAAAATTACCCCTCATATATTTGTTAAACATCTCTCTTCTCACCTTAAAAATGTGCCTTCTAGTCTTGAAATCCCCATCCTAGGGAAAAGTCTACCATTAACTCTATCTATACCCTTCATCATTTTATAAACTTCTGTAAGGGCGCCTCTAACATCCTATGCTCCAGTGAAAAAGTCCCAGCCTTTCTTTATAACTCACACCCTATACTGTAAAGTACATCAACTAGCTGGAGCACGTGTTTAACTCACATTCCTCTGACAGTCTCTGAAAAAGTCACTACATTTTGTTTGAATCCATTCATTGGATGTGGACATCACTGATTGGGCTAGAATTTATTTCCCATTCTTAACTGCCCTTGAGAAGCCACTGACCATTCCCAATCCCATTGCAGGACCCTTTCTCCTAATGACATCCATTTTCGCCACGATTTACTTGTATTGTGACCTGGCATGCATGCACCCTAATGTCTTGAGAGTCTTCAAAGGAAGAAAACTAAAAGATTGATCAAAATTACCAAGAGCAAGCTTTGAATCTGTTATTGTAATGGCATATCAAAAATAAAAGCACCAACACATGTAGACACAGAAAGGTTTTGCCTTCTGACCTACGTTTACATCTCAAATGCCATCACTAAAAATACATTATATGGATTTTGGGAACTTGCTGCTGTATAAATTGGCTGTTTTGCTTCTATTTTACACATTACAATGGAACACTTAGAAGGTACTTCATTGTCTTTAAATTGTTATAGGATGAACCTAAGGTTGTGAACACTACGACAGTATACGAATGCACAACCTGTCTTTATTAATGCTTACAACTCCTATTGAGAACTAAAAGACGTGTTAGTACCACTACTTCCCAAGCCCTGTATACCACATCAACAGGTGAGGTAAGGCGTGGCGTATGAGGTGAGGTGGGGTGGGGGGAAAAGTTCAAAGCAAATTCGTAGATTCACTAAAGATGGCCATCAACAAAGGTAAAGTGAAATAGTTTTTGGAATGTAATTCTTCATCTAAATTCCATATCGAAATTGTTCAATCAGTTTTGAGAATACAAAGTTTGGTAAAACAGAATCAGAGAATTGTACCACACATAAGGAGACTATTCACTCCTTCTTGTTGGTACTGGTTCTCTGAATGAGCAAATCACCCAGGGCCCCTCGTTCACTGTTTTCCCATAGCTCTACAGTTGCTTCCTTATCAGACAACAATCCACCTTTCTCCTCAATTCTTCAGTTGAATCTATCTTTGTCATGTTCTGAAGTAGTGCATTCCAGATCATAACTACTCATTGAGTGGCAATGCTTTCCTTCATGTCTCCATTTTTTTTAACTGTATATTAATTGAAATCTGTGACTGCTTGTTCCCTATCCTTCCATCAACAGTTTTCTTTTTTCCCAATCTACACTGTTCAGACATCTCACAATTTTGAATACACTGATCAAATTTTCTCTCAATGTTCTCTTCTTCAAGGAACATGGTCGCCACTTCTCCAATCCATCGATATAGCTGATGTTTCCTTGCAGCCTATCTGATGTGACATTCTTTTCTCAATCACAGTAAAACAGTCACTTGACAAGAGTGTGAAAATTAGGTATGAATGGAATATAGAGCTGCACAAACAACAGGTATAATTTCACTTACTTCTAGTTCAAAAGCTGGATCCAGACTTATTAATTATCTTGAAACACAATGAGATTATAAAAAAATACTGAATGCCTTTTAGCAAAGATCATCTCATAACCAAGACATGCTACTCCCATTCTAATTCAGTGCGGCTGACC
Organism: Chiloscyllium plagiosum; assembly: GCF_004010195.1. Taxonomy (NCBI): domain Eukaryota; kingdom Metazoa; phylum Chordata; class Chondrichthyes; order Orectolobiformes; family Hemiscylliidae; genus Chiloscyllium; species Chiloscyllium plagiosum. The sequence continues at coordinate 16,283,821 of NC_057719.1, forward strand.
TCAATGACCTCTGAAAGTACCTTGCAGACTATTCATTTGTATCAAACCAATACCAGCAATTAAAGAAGATCTACCACCAACTTCTTCGGAATGGGCAATTAATGTTGAGTATTTAAATATCATTGGCTATGTTTATCAATGTGACAGAAATAAAATGTCCATGCGGCTACTTTTGTTCTATAAATGAATACTAAATCATTAAAATTGCTGCATTTCTTTCATTCTTACTGGAAGAAATTATGTACAAACAACAAAACAGTTTGCTAACACTTATTGAGCCATGAACAAAAAGGAAATATAAACAAGCAAATAAATCAATCTCAGTTTTCCCCAACTCCTGACACAGCCTGGCATAGTACAAAGTTCTACAGAACCCAATTGTTTTCCCAGTATCTTCTGGGGAAAGAAACCTTTCATACACACCCAACTGGCCTACATGTAACTATAATCCACATCAACAGAAATGCTTTGAAACTACATTTGACTAATGGTGCACAGTATCATTGGGAGTACTGTAGTGTGTTGGTTAAATGAATGGAATAGCAATCCAGAGGCTTGGATTTGTAACCAAATCAAGACACCAGGTTAAAAATCTCACTATTGCAGTTGTGGAGTTTAAAATTAGTTAAGTGGATAAATCTAGATAAACTAGTATCAGTAATACTGAGCATGGAACCACTGGATTATCATTAGAAGCCCATATGGCTCACTAATGTCATTTGGAGAAGGAAATCTGTCACTGTTACCCAGTATGGCCTGAAGAAGGCCTCAGATCTACAGCAAAATCATTGAATTTTAGTTGCCCTCTAATGTGGCCCAGCAATCCACTCTGTTGTATTCAAGAAGACAACTCATCAGTATCAGTTAAATAGTTAGTTAAAATAATCTCATTTTATAACCATTAATGTGTAGGTACATACAACAAATAAATATGATCTGTTTTACATTCTTCCAAACTAATCTTTGGAAGGGACCCGTGTTCGATTCCGGCCTTGGGAAACTGTCTATGTGGAGTTTACACATTCTCCTCATGTCTGCATGGGTTTCCTCCAGGTGCTCTAGTTTCCTCACACAATCCAAAGATGTGCAGGTTAGGTGAATTGGCCATGTTAAATTGCCCATAGTGTTCAAGGATGTGTAAGTTAGGTGCATAAGAGGTAAATATAGAGTAATACGATAGGGGAATGGGTCTGCATGGGCTACTCTTCCGGTGGTCGCTGTGGACTTGTTGGGCCAAAGGGCCTGTTTCCACACTGTAGGGATTCTATGATTCTTCTCTTTCATCACAGAAACTAAAGGCCAATGAAATATCACTAGAAATCGATTTCTCTGCTGTTTCACATCAGAATCCATCCCAGGTATTAATTATTCTCGGCTAGAAAAGTCTTTTCATGACATCAGTCCTCAACTTTTGTTTTGCTTTGACTGCACAAATCTTTCTTGTCCCATTGAATATTTTATACAACTCAACAAAGTCCCCAATCTTTTACATCCCATCATGGCCAAAATGCCCAAATGCTGAATACCCAAAGGCACCAGATAGGCACGTTATACTTAAGGTCCTGTAAGTATATATCTGTAGAGGGAGAGATGTCTCTCAGCACATTTTCAAAGGACACCCAGGAGCTGAGACAGTAATGGATAGAATCCTGTGATTTTACAATTAATTTAAACCATCAGAGCTCACTGACTATTGCTGAGTGCATTAAGTGTGTGCTTGGGATGAGTGCTGGTCATAAAATATATCTTCAAAGAATTTGGGAACAAAAGACAATCAATGCCAACCAGGTCATTTAATTCATTTTAAATCTACCTAATCTCAATGTCATTAGCTACTCAGATATCTTCACTTTTATCCTCTCCCTACATCATGATGTAAAGAGGTTGCACAGTTTTTATGTGTGTGTGTATATATATATGTATATAAAATATATATAAAATGCACCAAATCATTCATTTTGCATCAAGCTCTTCTATATTAGTCTTACCAGTTCAATAGAGGGTGTTAAAATATCTAAAAAAAAGCAAATATACAACTTTTTTCTTTCCAGATTGAACAAACGGGATAGATCAAGATGGGAGCAAGTTGATTTTTGCAGTCCTTTATGAATAAAGCAACAACATACCCACACAGTTGTTATTCTCATCCAGGGTGTAGCCAAAACGACAGACCAGAGATCTCGGTGGAATAGGATACCTGGGTATTGAGGCTGGTTGGTAGACAGAAGTTTCGGTGCGCCCGTTCGATGAAGATGCAGGGTACGTGGGATTAGATGGTCCATTTGCCAGGACGAGAGCAGCAGTCCTTGGCAAGCACAAGTATCCTCCATTGTGATTGATGCATCTCATGTCCCCTTTACAGGCATCCGGGATGGTTTGGCACTCATTAATATCTGTGGAAATTTAAAGGAAAGGAAGAATTGATCAGTCATGTTACCTTCTTTACCTTGCTCAATGATTTCCTTTCCCTCAGTAACCACCTTTTTTGAGTCATTGAGTGGTCAGCACAATGAGATCTTTCTCTCTCCCTCTCTCCCTCTCTCCCTCTCTCACTCTCTCCCTCTCTCCCTCTTCAAAGGTAAAATGAGCAATGGACCAGACTGCCATCATAGTGTGTGAGATGTTGTGATGCACAGGGAGACCTTAGCAGCATAACCACACCCATCTACAAGTGATGCACTGTCAGAATGACACTCATTGATTGGGATGATAAATTACAGTCACTTTTTCAGATTCAGATGGTGGTTAAAAATTCTATGGCACTGTGTGGATGAACAATTGGCTTGTGAGCTGGTCAACATTCCCTCTTCAATTTATTACCCCTGTGCTGGCTCTGTGGCAGCAATTTTGCCTCTCACTCAAACATTGATGATTGCAAGCCTGATTTTCTTTCTGAGACTGCAGCACATAATGCAGCCAAAATGCACAGTAACTGCCTTTGCTGTTTGAATTCGTGTATCACTGAACATCGGAGTGCATCTGGGAAAATTAACAAACAGTGAAATTCACAACTAATCTTGGAGGAACTGAAGTTCACAGCACAGAATCAGATAAGTTAATTGTTGTTTTAAGTCTGTCCAAGAGAAAGGCTGTATTAGTGAGTACAGTGGGTTCTTTCTTGATGATATGTTTCTGGAGATAAGTCTCTTGATTAAACTTAAAATATAAGCCATTGCTATTAATTTAACCTGTGGCAGTGTTTGTAGAGGAATAACACAGCATTATTTTCTGGGTCTGTCGATTGTGAAGGAGGAAAAATGGCTTTTACAGTGATACGTACTTCTTGTCAGATGTGGGAGTTTAAAGAGAGTTTAAGGGTTACTGCGGATTATATCAGCCATAAATGCTGTTGGATGAGAATCTTATCAGATCAAGTGGATCGGTTGGAGAGACAGATAGAAGCGATGAAGAATTTGCAACAGCAACAGTATGTGATGGATGGCAGCTATAGAAAGGGGGGAAAGTCTCAGATACAGTCACATAGATGGGTTAACTCCAGGAAGGGTAAGAGAGGTAGGCAACCAGAGCAGGAGTCTTTTGTAGATATACCCATTTCAAACAGGTATGCTGTTTTGGATAATGTAGGGGGTGATGGATTATCAGGGGAACGTAGCACAAACAGCCAAGTTTCTGGTATTGAGACTGGCTCTAATGCAACGAGGAGTACGTCAGCTTCCAAGGATTCTGTAGTCAGAGGCACGGACAGACGTTTCTGTGGCCAGCAGAGAAAAAGCAGAATGGTGTGTTGTTTCCCTGGTGCCAGGATCAAGGATGTCTCAGAGAGGGTGCAGAATGTTCTCATGGGGGAGGGGGGCCAGCAGGAGGTCATTGTCCACATTGGAACCAACGACATTGGAAGGGAAAAGGTTGAGACTCTGAAGGGAGATTACAGAGAGTTAGGTAGAACTTTAAAAAGGAGGTCCTCAAGGGTAGTAATATTTGGATTACTCCCAGTGCTACGAGCTAGTGAGGGCAGGAATAGGAGGAT
>NC_057719.1:16290891-16344113 GCF_004010195.1 Chiloscyllium plagiosum
TTGCAACATTTAAGAGGCATTTGGATGGGTATATGAATAGGAAGGGTTTGGAGGGATATGGGCCTGGTGCTGGCAGGTGGGACTAGATTGGGTTGGGATATCTGGTCGGCATGGACGGGTTGGACCGAAGGGTCTGTTTCCATGCTGTACATCTCTATGCTCTATGACTCAATTTTGATGAGACATTATTCCCAGGTCCCACAGCCTCTCAGGTGGATGCATAAAATTCCACAGCATGATTTCCATGGCATTACTCAACAATAACTTTCAACAAGTAATTGGCATTCTCCTGCGTTGATCAACCAACATCACTAAAACAGAATATCTGCTCATGAATGTTATTTCCCATTATTGGATACTACTGTATTTGCCTATTTTATAGTGGTAACTACACTTCAAGTGAACTTCATTGGCTGATAAACAATTTGGGGCATCTTAAGATCATAAAATCGCAGAGTCATAGGACTTCTGCAGTGCAGAAAGAGGCCATTAGGTCCATCAAGTCTTGTCCAACCCTCCGAAGAGCTTCCACCTGGACCTGGCTGCCCTTTAATCATATCTCCTACATTTACCATGGCTAACCCACCTAGACACTATAGGCAATTTTAGCATGGCCAATCCATCTAACCCAAACGTCTTTGACAGTGGGAGGAAACCAGAGCACCCAGAGGACAAAGGGACAATGTACAAACTTTGCAGACACAGTCACCCAAGTTTGTTACAATGTTTGCAACTAATATATCCAAGGAATAATGAACTGTTCATTTACCGCATTCATGTCTATTAGATCTTGCTATGTCCAAAATAATAGCTTAAAAAGAACAACAATCACTTTGTATCAATATAATTCAATGTGTGGGAAGGATGTTTGCGAGATGTCATAAAATGGTGTGTAACCTAGAAGTCTCACCTCTGCATTGTCCAGATGAACGGTCCAAACGATATCCATCAGAACACTGCTGGAAATAAACAGCACAAAACAATCCTTTTATTTAAAACAAATCATCAAAATATGCAGTAGATATTCATTTGCTGATTAATTGCATTCACCAGCTAATTTTTATTCAAGCCACATCTTTACTCGCTCGTCCTAATAAATTATTACTAGAACTCTGATACAGACTTGCACTTAGAGGCTTAATTTCATCTATGGTAATTTTCCATTTTTAAAAAATTGCACAAAACATGAAGTCTGACAGTTCACATCCTCCTTGGTGCAAAAACATGGTTATTCAGTGTTTCATCAAGAATTATCAGCATCTTAGCAAATCCACTTATTACAGACAGCTAATAAAATGGAACTTCAAACAGGAGGGGAAAGATACATAACGGTGGTGACATGCAGGGATTTTCCCTATGGGCAAAGATGAAGCAGTGTTCCCCCCAGGTAAAAACCACTATACTTCTTATTTGTCAGTATTTCTCCTTTACAATTCTAACAGACACCAAATAAATCCTAAAGTTGGACCTTACTACATGTGTTGATCACAAATGAACATTTAACGCCTGAACTACATTATGTGTATACTATTTTCTAGGCACCCCTGAACCAATTTCTTGTAAATAGATGAGGGCCTTTGTTAAATCTCCCACCAGTGGGTGAGAGCACTTGCCTGTTTACTGTGTACAATATTCTGATTGCCCTTAAATGAACTTTAACAATTTACTCTTGTGATCCTTTCAGAGATTTAGATATTTATATATAATTGCAATTAATTTGCTTTTTAGAAGCCTGCAAGTATTTTGCAGTCCTGATCTGCTTATCTACTTTTGTGTATGGAAGATTGGCATGAGGTATTGATGGTCATTTGATGAGAGGGCACATATATAATGGGGCAAATGGCCTCCTTCTGTATTGTAAGAGCTCTCTGATTCTGTGATTTGTAGGCAAAGTTAATAATTTGTCTCACTCCTGACTCTCCCTGCATTAACAACTCTGTCCCGTTACAATTGGACTGAGAATAGATAATCAATATTCAACTTTCATCGGCTGATTCTAATACCTGACACCTTCCATGGACTAACGAGTTTTAAAATGGACAAATGCTGACCAAAAATGGCTGCTGTGATCACCTGATTATGTTGAGCCAAGCTCATGAAAGGATCAATAAATAAGGATCAAGTCGAAAGTAACATCGTTATGAAACTTATTTCAGTATCTCCCCATTGAGTCACACCATTCCAGAAGTTATGTGTTAAGATGAAAAGTTGTATGTGGTGTATTCAGCTTGGAAAAATATTGAGCAATTTCCAGAGTATACAAATAGACATTTGTAAGGAAGAACTATCTGTCTGTCTCATTAAACTAAAAAAACTTGGCACCTGGTGAAAGAAAGAACCTTGATGCAAGAACCATTTGATGAGAGATCAAGGATATTGGCAAACCTCACCTCCACTGAAGAAATAGACAACAGCGACAGATTTGGAACTCAACTTTCAGTCTTGTGACTGTAGGACTGTATAAACATTAGGTTTCAATTGCATTTTTTATGTGCCCCCCCCCCCCCATTCTTTCTAAGCTTACTATCTGTGTTGTATACTTATGTGCTAGATATTACATTTTTCTTTTGCGCTTAATGCGTCATCAAACACCACTTGCTTTCTCTCAAGAAAACCTTAGAATTGCATCTGCTTCATTTTTTATTTGATTAGCAAAGTTGAAGTGTGACAGTTATATATACAAAAAAACAGAAAATATGTATTGCAGCCAACTGAGTGAGGGCTTAAAAGATCTCTCCTCCTAGCCTGGTTCTACCATCTCAACCCTCTCTGCCACAGTCTACCACCTCTGTTCTGACCCCTAGCATTGATCATATCTCTGACCACTTCACTCCTCCCATCTCTGACCACAGTTATACCTAATATACCAGTCATTTAAGTGACCATGAATGCCATTGTCCATTTCCAAAATTGTATTTGTTCAAAAATTGACATCATTGGATTTTATTCAGGTCAGCTACTCACACATTGGAGCTCATACCAACAGAGCAAGGTCACCCCTTCATTCTTTTTTCCTTGATTAAGAATCTCTTTGTCTTAAGGACACACACTGTACTCAGTCTGCTGTAAGAGCATCTTCCCAAAGTTTTTCTGTGGTAATTACCGTAAACGACACCGCTGAATCAAGTTCCTGAGTCCACCCAGCTCTGATCAGCAGCACCGTCAGTAACATCATAGCCAACATCCTGCAAACAAAACCGAGAAAGGAAAGGTGAACAATGCATGGTGAATAGTGATTGCACCATTCATTCCTTCTCATCATACACACATTTACATGCACAATCCATCAACAAAACAAACGCCGCTTTCAATAGACTCCAAAAACAAAAATGCTAGCTATCACATGGACTTAAACTTTTACGAGTTTTGGGGAATAGGTTCAGATACATAACTGCTTAGCCCATGAATACTGAAGGCCAGCTTCCATTTTCTGTTGTGATGTTCCAGTTCCCAAGCTTAGAACAATAAAGAAGTTTACTTATGTAGCTCCATTCATTTTATGATCTAATGCATTGTGTTGGGAGGTTGGTTAGCTCAGTTGACTGGGCTGCTGGCTTATAATCAACTAGGAGAAAGTGAGGACTGCAGATGCTGGCTTATAATGCAGGGTGACGCTAACAGCCTGGCTTCAATTCTCACGCGCACTCTAGTCACCATGAAGGTAATGTCTCAACCTCACCCTACACCTTAGGGATGGTGGTCCTCAGATTAAACTACAAGCATTCACCTCCCTCTAACAAGAGAGCAGGCATAGACCCCTCTGAGACAAAGGCTACCCTGCCTTTTAATACATTTTCAAAAACTGAAGCACTTTATTACCACAGGTGATGCACAATGATTATCACAAAAAAGAGAAAATTTAATCAACTACCTTCAACGTTCATCATTGACATCCAGGGGGGTTACCATTGACCAGACACTTAATTGGACCAGCCATACGCATACCATAGTTATAAGACCAGATCAGAACCTGGGAGTTCCGTACCATGTAGCTCACCCTTTGATTCCCAAAAGTCTATTCACCTTCAACAGACACAAGAGTGATAGAATACTCCACACTTACCTGCTTATCTACAAATCCAACAACACTCAACACCCTCTGGGACAAAAGGGTGGCACAGTGGCATAGTGGTTAGCATTGCTACCTCACAGTGCCTGGGACCCAGGTTCGATTCCCACCTCAAGTGACTGTGTGGAGTTTGCACATGCCCCCCGTGCCTGCATGGGATTCCTCCTGGTTCTCTGGTTTCCTCCCACAATCCAAAGATGTGTAGGGTCAGGTGAATTGGCCGTGCTGAATTGCCCATAATGTTAGGTGCAGTAGTCAGGGTAAATATAGGATAGGGTTTTGGGTTACTCTTCGGAGGGTCAGTGTGGACTGGTTGGGCCAAAGGGCCTGTTTCCATACTGTAGGAATCTATCTATCCATTCACTAATTTAAACCTACCCTTCCTTCATGACTGATGTACGGTGGAATAGTATGTACCATCCAAAAGATGAACTGCATATGCTTTCTTAGGATAATTCATAGTCCGAAAGGCAGCAGACCTGTGAGGGAGGAGCTCAGAGCAGGAGACTATAAACAGACACCAATGCACAAGGATTACAGCACTTACCTGGGACTGGGTGGCTGAGAGGTACACTATTCAGTTCTCATCACCAGCCCACACTATGTTTGAAAGGAGAGTGAAAAGAAAAATAAATAGTGAAAAAATTGCAAAGTCAGTGGAGTGTAAGAAACTGCCCTGTTTCTGTCATGTCCTTCAAATTGTTGTAAATTAGAAAGGTATGTTATTTTTGATGAAGTGACTATGCTTGAACTTAAATCAGGATTAACTCAAGATTTAACCACCAGGAATATGGACAAGTTAGAATCAACACAGTAAAGAAATTAAAGTAATCCAAAGTAGTGTAAAGATAACATTAGGGAGGACATGGCAGCGCAGCTTGATTGAGTGGAACATGTGAACTCTTAAACAACTGTATGTACAGTGAGAGCTGCCAAACTCTAGGTTTTGGAGCTCAAACAGCAGTTGGTGTTACTGAGGCACATCCATGGGACTGAGCGTTTCACAGATAGCCTGGTCAGAGAGGTTGAGGGTCTAGAGGCACAAACGGAATAGATGACTTCTGGGCTACCCAAGCAAAAAAAGGCAGTTAGTTTCGGAGTTGCCTTGGGACCCGTTCAGAAATTAGTTTTCTATTTTGAAATCTGGTTGTGGCAGTGGTTTCTCAAGGGGGTGTAGTCAGAGCCACGTTTTTGGCATCCTGACCAGTTTGGCCATACAGGAAAGGAATGGGGAAGAAAGAAGAAGGACACATAGTGATAGGGGATTCATTAGTTCTAGCATCTCTGTGGAAATAGACAGAGGATGGTATATTACTTCCCTGGTGTCATGGTGAAGGATGTCATACAGCAGCTGCAGGACATTCTTCTGCGGGAGGATGAACAACCTAACATGTGGTCCATCTCAGTGACAATTACTTAGGTAGGAAAGGGGAAGTGAGCCTTCAATCAGAAAACTAACAAGTAGGACCACAACCTTATCAGTCTTTGGATTTCTCCCAGTGCCACAGGCAAATGAGTGCACACATAGGAGGGTAAGGCAGCAGAGTATGTGGCTGGAAAAGACGTGCAAGAGGAAGGGCTTTAGATTTCTGAGACAATGGGACTGGATCACGTATGGAGTCAGCTATTACAAGGGGGCATAGCTTTAAATTGGGGTAGGTATAGGACAGATGTTAGGGGTGGGTTCTTTACTCAGCGAGTCGTGAGTTCATGGAAATGCCCTGCCAGTAGCAGTGGTGGACTCTCCCTCATTATGGGCATTTAAGGGGCATTGGATAGGCGTATGGAGGATAGTGGGCTAGTGTAGGTTAGGTGGGCTTGGATCGGCGCAACATCGAGGGCCGAAGGGCCTATACTGCGCTGTATTCTTCTATGTTCTATGTTCTATGATCAGCTCTAGGCAAATTGATAACTGTACAAAATAAGTTGTACCGAATAGAGCTGGGACTGAGTTCCTGACGCGGTGTTTTGCCAGTGCTATTGAGTTGGTTTTAAATCAACTTGGCAGGGGTGTGGAGAACAAGAGAGAATATTAGAGAGGAATACTGGGGAGCACAAAATACTTGGAGAGATTAGTTTAGTAAATAATAAATCAGGAGGTGAAGTCTGAATAAAGGAGATAGTAAGCGAGTCTAAATCAGGATAACTCTGCATATGTTGAAAAATGTGTTGCTGGAAAAGCGCAGCAGGTCAGGCAGCATCCAAGGAGCAGGAGAATCGACATTTCGGGCATAAGCCCTTCTTCAGGAATGAGCCCGAACGGCTTATGCCCGAAACGTCAATTCTCCTGCTCTTTGGATGCTGCCTGGCCTGCTGCACTTTTCCAGCAACGCATTTTTCAGCTCTGATCTCCAGCATCTGCAGTCCTCACTTTCTCATAACTCTGCATGTGTATGAATACACGGACTATTGTGAATAAGGTTGTGGACCTTATTTGAGCTGGTTCTTGGAAATGGGGTGGGCCAAGTAAATCAAGTGCTAGTGGGAGAACTTAAGTGACAGTGATCATTGCACCCATATAGTTTAGGATGAGGATGGAAAAAGCCAATAGGCACTCTTGAGTAAAAATAATTAATGGGGAGAGACAATTTCAGTGCAGCAAGAATGAAGCTGGGCGAGTAGCCTGGAACAAAAGATTGGTGGGAAAAGCTTTAGCTGAACAATGGGTTATCTTCAAATGAAGAAATGGTACAGATCCAGCCAAAATTCCCTCAAAATGGAAAGGGAATGCAAACAAATCCAGAGTTCTGTGGATGAAAAAGGAAATAGAAAGTAAAATAAAGAATAAGTGTGCTTATGACAGCGTCGGGTAAAAAAATACAATTGAGAACCTAAAGAAATATAGAAACCTTCTGAGGGCTGGGGAGGAAGCGTATTAGAGAAGCAAAGAGGGATTCTGAGAAAAGGCAGGCAACCAACCTGAAGGCGAATCCCAAAGTCTTCTGTAGGCACATCATGTAGTCAATGTGTGGCAGGAGGAGCAGTCAGATCAAATAGGGACCATCAATGAGAATGTATGCACAGAGGCAAGAGGCATGAATGTGATGTTAAATGAATAGTTTGCTTCTGTCTTTACTAAGGAGGTGCTATGATGACAGAGGAAGAAATTCTATCACTAGAAGGATTTAAAATTCATAGGGAGAAAATGTTGGACAGAATATGGTACTTAAAATTGATAAGGAAGATGGATTGGTTAAAATGCAACCAAGAACAATAAAGGAAATGAGATTATAAGTTGCAGTGGCATTAACCAAAATATTTTAGACTTTTCTAAATTCAGAGCAAGTGCCAGAGACTGAAGAGTAACAGACATCGTGTCCTCATTCAAAACATTTGTCAGAATAAGCCCAGAATTACAAACCAGTCAGTTTAGACATAGCGAGGCTTCTAGAAACAATTTTTTAAAATAGAATTAGTAGACACATGGAAATAGGTGAATCGATTAAATAGAGCACACATTTTTGAAGCATTTTAACTCAGAAGCTGAAGGGTTTTTTTAAAATAGGTAATAGAAAGGGTCAGTTAGGGTAACATTGTTGTGTATGCACTTTCAAAAGACATTTGATACAATGTGCCCCATCAGACTTGTGAGAAAAGTTATTGCTCATAGTTAATAACATGGATACAATATTGACTGAGTCGTAGGAAACAGAATAAAAGTCATTGGGATAATTATTCAGGCTGAAGGAAGGTTTGTAGTGGAGATCCCGAAAAGTCTTTTTGAGACCCTATCTTTTCCTGATATATACATGTGATCTAGTTCATGGCCTGGAGGGAACAATTTCAAAGTTTGCAGATGACATGAAATAAGAAACATTGTAAACTGTACAATTGAATTGAATTTATTGTCACGTGTACCAAGGCACAGTGAAAAGCTTTGTCTTGCGAGCAATACAGGCAAATTACAGAGTTAAGTAGCATAGATAAGTAAATAATAGGTAAACAGCAGCGAACACCAAAACACAGGTACAGGCGAATGCTAAGAGTTTGCGAGTCCATTCAGTATTCTAACAACACGAGGGTAGAAACTGTTTTGAAACCGGCTGGTGCATGTATTCAGACTTCTGTACCTTCTCTCTGACGGTAGAGGTTGTAGAAAAGCATTGCCAAAGTGGGATGGATCTTTGAGAATGCTGGTGGCCTTTCCTTGACAGTGGGCCTGGTAGATGGATTCTATAGATGGGAGGTTGGCCTTTGTGATTGTCTGGGCCGAGTTCACCACTCTCTGTAACCATCTCTGATCTTGAATGATACATTTGCCATACCAGGTAGAATGCTCTCAATGGCGCACCTATAAAAGTTGGCAAGGGTATTCGCTGTCATGCCAAGTTTCCTCAGCTGCCGAGGAAGAAGAGACGTTGTTGGGCCTTTGTAACCAGTGCATCCATGTGAAGAGTCCAAGAAAGCTTGTTGTGGATGACCACTCCCAGGAGCTTGACAGTCTCCACTTGTTCCACCTCTGTGCTGTTAATGTATAGGGGGGCATGAGTAACATCCCGCTGAAAGTCAATAATGAGTTCCTTGGTTTTGCCAGCATTGAGAGCTAGGTTGTTCTCAGTGCACCATTTTCCACCTCCTGTCTGTAGTCTGTTTTGTTGCCATCTGAGATTCAACCGTCTATGGTGGTGTCATCAACAAACTTGTAAATCACATTGGTCTGGTATTTGGTGACGCAGTCATGAGTATACAGTGAATATAGTAGGGGGCTGAGTACGCAAGCCTGGGGGGCTCCAGTGTTGAGTGTTAGTGAGGATGAAATATTGACCCCAATCTTCACTGATTGTGCCCTGTGCGTCAGGAAACTGAGGATTCAGTTGCAGAGAGTGGGGCTTAGTCCAAGATCACTAAATTTAGTAATCAGTCTCGAGGGATAATAGTGTTGAATGCTGAACTGCAGTCAATGAGTAGGATTCTTACATAGCTGTTCTTGGTGTCAAGATGTTCAAGTGAGGAGTGAAGGGCAAGTGATATGGCATCTGACGTGGATCTGTTGGTCCGATAGGCAAATTGAAGTGGGTCAAGAGTAGTGGGGAGGCTGGAGTTGATTAATGCCATGACCAGCCTTTCATAGCACTTCATGGCCACTGAAATTAGGGTCACTAGGCGGTAGTCATTGAGATATGCTACATGAGCCTTCTTGGGCACAGGATGATGTTGGCTTTCGTGAAAAAAGTAACGACAGTGGCTTGCTGCAGGGAGAGGTTGAAGGTGTCCAAGACATCTGCCAGCTGATATGTGCGTGCTCTGAGTGCACAGCCTGGTACTCCATCTGGTCCAATCACTTTCTTTGGGTTCACACTAAGGAAAACTGATCTGATCTCTGATGCAGTGACTGTTGCTATAGGTTCATCAAGACCTGTCAGAATAGGTGTTACCTCTCCACCGAAATTCTGCTCAAAGCGAGCATAGAAGGCGTTGAGATGATCTGGGAGGGATGTGTCATCATGTGCTATCTTGCATTGTCTCTTTTTAGAACCTGTGATGTCATTCGGCCGTTGCCATAGTTGCCGGGTGTCTGGGTCTCTAGTTTGGATCAGTATTGGTCCTTGGATGTCTTAATGGCTCTGCAAAGGTCATACTTGGATTCCTTATATTTGAGTGGGTGTCCTGATCTGAAGGCCTCACACCTGGTTTTTAGCAAGTTCTGTAAGTCCTGAATAATCCAGGGTTTCCTGTTGGGGAACACCCGAATTGACTTCCTCGGTATGCAGTCCTCCACACATCAAGTCTGTGACGGTGGTAACAAATTCATCCAAGGTACCTATGGACTGTTTGTAAACAGCCGATTCCAGACAGCACTGGAGTTGATCCTCTGCCTCCTCCAACCAGCACTGGACCTGTATCCGTGCAGGGGGTCTCCTGCTTGAGCTTTTGCCTGTAAGCTGGGAGAAGAAACATGGTGTTGCAGTCAGAGTTCCCGAAAAGACGGCACAGGATGGAACAGTAGGCATCTCTCACAGTGGTGTAGAAGTGGTCTAAAATATTTGGGCCCCTGGTGGAGCAGGTAATGTTCTGGTGGTACTTGGGCTACACCTTCCTTAGATTGGCTTGATTGAAGTCGCCAGTTACAATAACCAGGACCTCAGGATGTTCCAAATCCGGGGTGTTAATGGTAGAGTACAGGACATCCAGAGCTTCCTCAACCTTTGTCTGTGGCGGTGTGTACACAGCGGTTAGTATAGCAGCGGTAAATTCCCGTGGTAGATAGAAGGGGCAGCATTTGATGGTGAGAAATTTAAGATTTGGGGAGCAATGGCTGCTCAGGGTTGCAATGTTCATGCACCACAAGTTGTTGATTAAAATGCAAATCCGTCCATCCTTTGTCTTACCTGAGGGTGCTGTACAGTCCATATGATGGATAAAAAAACCCATCACTCTGAAGTGCGCAGTCGGGAATGGATGAGTTGAGCCAGGTTTCTGTGAAGCAGAATGCACAGCAGTTCCGCAGTTCACATTGGAAGCTGAGTCATGATCTGAGTTCGTCCATCCTTTTCTCCAGAGATTGTACATTTATTAGGGGTAAGCTAGGAAGGGGGGGGGTCTTGAAACCGTGTAGTCTTAGTCTTACTGGTAGACAGACATGCTTTATAAAAGCTTTATAAAATATGAGGTACAACACTCAAGGGGGTGCAAAATAGAGGAGGGATTCTAAAGGTTCACCCACACTTTTACTTCTTGGATTACTCACAACTGATGGCACTTATTAAGTAGGTCAGACTATGTTTCAGCAAAACAATAGAGCAATTACTAGCAAACATCATATATCATCATTGGGATCTCCTCTAAAGGAGTCATCTGGAATGCTGTTGAATTTCTAAAATTCACCAGTTCAAAGTGCGCCAAAAAAGGATTTAATGTGAAATAATCACATTGCACCTTAGGTATGTGGCACTGATCAGGATCCCTCAAGACACTTTGCCCAAAAGGAAAATTGACTTTCATAACTCTTGCAATATACAATCGTCCACCAAGAAACCAATCCACATCTGGATTTTTGCAAAAAGTCCCTAAAACTAACAATTATGACATCTCTTGCCAAGAGTTCTTCATGAGGAATCATATCACAGTGTTAGAATTACAGTTGTCTAGTGAGCAGCAAAATCACATGAAGAGTGGTGGGATCAATGACCATATAACGTCTTCTTGGTAGTGTTAATTGAGGTGATTCCCTACTCTTTAAATTGTTCCACTAGAAATTGAACCCAGTTGAGACACTAGGTAGACTCTTAATTTAACATCCTATTGATGGACAATACCAGTAACAGTGTAGTGCTCCCCCACTGAATTGTTTAGTGTAGTGATTGTAAAGAGATCAGCCAGGTGACGTCATAGAATTTGAGATCCCTGATTGGGACAGCTAGCCTAGTCCAATCAGGGGGCCTTGGCTGACAGGTATAAACAGGAGTGTCAGAGAGTGTTCATCTGAGAGCTGGCTCTGAGGATGCCACACCAGTGTCAAATACTATGCACAAGTAAATAAAGGGTGACTTGGTGCTGGGATACCAGTGCCTGTTGAGTGATTTGATCTAGTGTGGGACTTTTACCCCCATAACCTCCGAGTCAGATGCAGTAGTGATACTAAGTGAACTAAGATAAACCAAACCAACATCACCCCATTTGGTCCCATGATTTTGTTGCCTAGGGATAAAAACACCCTCCACATTTTTAACTGCATTTCTAGAATCCTCTACCCTACTGAATTTCAGAAAAAATTCCAAAAACATTTACCCAAATTCAAACCGAAACATAGACATAGAATATTTGTCTGAAAAGATTAATCACCAACAAATAAACTATCAGCATGAGCAAGTTAAGCATACCAACATGATTTCAATTTAAGCCAAATAGATAGATTCCTGGGATTTGTGGTGCATTGATATAGCTACAGGAGAAGACACAGTTCATTGTTATAAAATAAAATGTATTTGTAGCAAGCAAGCTTATTAGATAATGTATCATTTATGATTGTCTAATGAATAAGTAATTATATAAAAGGATTTGAGTGTTAAGGTATTTATCAGCATGAGGCAGCAACATGTAACAAACAGCTGCAAGTGGTTAGTCACAATAATTTAATCTTTAATTTTCCTGGGATAATTTAATAAAGATTCTTCAAAAGTTTTCTCTCCCACAGAAACTGATACAGATGTAAATAAACATGTGAGCAATTCCAGTTGGCCACTACAAGCACAATTTGGGGATTTAAATTTTGTTTTTGTTGAAACAATGTTATCTGACTAGCATGCAACCAGCTCAGCTCATCTCCCTTATTGTGATTCAGCGCTGCACTCCGAACAAGGTAAAACATTTCTATCCTTCCTGTGGTTTGGTGGCCACAATCGAAGGCAGTTCTCCTGTTGGGTCTTGGCCAAGGCAGCCCACATCTGAAATATAACTTCCTTGCTTCTTCCATACTTCTCCCACCCACACCCATCTTCATTTTCGAGACAAAGATCAATATTTCATTCGTCTTCTTTAAATTTATTTTTGGGTCTCTGAAGCAAGTAGAGGACAAAGTAAAAAAAAAACACAGTGCTAGTGGTCAAATATAGGTTTTAATACCATTCTGATGTAACTTGGTTCCAGGGATGAGAGAATTTAACCATAAGGTTAAAATGGAGAAGCAGGGGGTTTTCTCCTTGGAATGAAGGAAATTGGGTGGCAATTTGATTAATCATATAAGATTTTGAGAGATTTAATTAAGGTCGATATAAAATATTCCATTAGCTGACAGTACAATGACGTGAGGCCATAGATTGCTTTTTAAACAACGAATTACTTTAAACTCATTACCTCTGAGAGTGGTGAAAGTGGCCACAATAAATGGCAACAAAAGGTAATTTAATGGACATTTGGGGGAAATAAGCCAACAGGGCTACAGGGATAGGCTAAGCCAGTGAACTATATGGTGAACCAGCTTAGATGGACCAAATGGCCACTTCTACGCTGTTGGTTATTTTGTGATGTTGCATGGTAATCATCACCAATACGAAGGTCATGGCTCTCTGATGTTTAGTCAAATTTTTGAGCGCACGTATACAATACTGACTGACTCACCACTGTCACTACGAAGATAACTTGCTGAATTAAGCTCCAATCAGCTTGTTAGGAGCTGAGTGGTGAAATATTGCCCTAACACAGTCCACCTTTGCAGAAACTGCCAACCAATCAGAGTCTGGCACTTTCTAGGTCCTTTCACTTTTCATGGGTTGGGAATGGTAGGGAGAGGGTGATTGGGCATCAGAGACAAGGGAGGGGGATTCAGCAGCCATCCCTTTGCCTCCATTCCTGCCCCACCCTATCTCAGCAGACAGGACAACCTGTGTTCCCAATCAGGAAACAGGCACTTGTCTTGCCCTTCAAGAAGGCAGAAAATCAGTTTGGTGGCAAATTGAGGTCCTTAAATGGCTGTTCATTGATCATTTCAGGGTTTTATTTGCTGGTGTGTCAAGAAAGCCCACAATGGGCCTTCTCATCCAGCACTTAATTGGTGATGTGGCAAAAATGTGCCAGAGGAAATGTGCCAAATCCCTTTTACCAGCTTCTTTGCCACCAATAGGAAGGACAAAACTGCACTCATTCTGTTTATTTAATGAACTGAATTCCACTTACAAATTACGATATCATTTTTCCAAACCACTGGATTACTAGCCCAGTAACATAACCACTCTGTTGGCATGTTATACTGAATAGTTGGCTCCTGATATGGTTGATTCGGTTCAAATAATGACATGACATTGGCCAGTTGAATTGTTTTACCACGTGCATGTGGTATGTTACCAAAAAGCCAATCATTACTCCCTACACTGTTGAACCAGTTTAAATTATATACCATACTGAGGGGGATTATCAGATCAGATATACTTTTATCTGTTGATGATGCACCCCCAGTGATATCTGGACTACAATCAGCTAGTTTACCTTAGGCAAAAGGGAGAGAAATGCATGTGACTCGAAGAGGCAGCAAAAGTTGCTTTCAAAGTTATCATTTTGTGCATTATAATATATTATTTTACAGCAGATATTGTGAAGCTACACTGATGTTTAAAATCGAACCTCTTCCAGCTCTTGTTCTATCAAACCCCTGCCCCCTCACTCGCACAACAATGTTTAGTGTGGGAACAAAACCTTCCTGTTTCTTAGTATTGCTGAGGCACTAGCTAAAGACCATCTGTGAAAGTGCATTTTACCTGTTTTCAGTTGTCAGCTATAGTTGGTTTTTCTCTCACACACCCTTACCCCATCTCAATCAGAAGATCTTGGATTCTGAGCAGAAATGTAGATCAAAACATCAAGGCAGAATGGGGGCAGGGGATGCGGGAAGGTCGCGGAGGGGGGTGGGGGGTGGAGTGCTGTATTCTTAGGGTGTGCCACCCACTGAATAGGATGTTAAACAGAATCCTATTGTGCTCTTCCTCGCAGGTGGATATTAAAATCCTAATGCATTATTTTAAAGTTGAGCAGGGAAGCTCTGTCCAGTATCTGGGTCAATATTTATCTCTCAATCTATCTTCACTAAAACACATTGTCTGTTCATACCCATTCCTGGTTGTGGGATTGTGTTATGCGGAAATGTGGCTGTGACATTTCCTCCTTTAGGGCAATGGGTGGCTCAGTGGTTAGCATCGCTGCATCACAGCACCAGGGATCTGGGTTCAATTCCATCCTTGCGTGAATGTTGTGTGGAGTTTGCACGTTCTCCTCGTGTCTGTGTGGGTTTCCTCTGGGTGTTTCGGTTTCCTCCCACAGTCCAAAGATGTGCAGGTTAAGTGGATTAGCCATAGGAACTGTAAGGTTATAGGGAGAGGATGGGTCTGGATGGGATGCTCTTCAGAGGGTTGGTATGGTCTGCTTTCACAAGATAGGGATTCTATGAACATTGGTTGCAATTAACTGGCTTTCATTGCACTGAGTAAAATATGAGCAAGACTGCATACATTGAAGCCTTTCTTTCTGAAAACATTTTTATTAGAATGCATTGAACCAAGTTTATTTGGACGCATTCAAATTTCACTGTGGCTTGTAGCAAGAAATTCCAGCTAAGATAATGGATACCAACCAGTGAACAGTTGAATTTCTGTTTCTCCAATCACGTCTAGATACCAGCACTTTCATAAAATGGATCTATTTAAAAGAAGTTAAAACATTGAAAACAAAATCCAGACTTAACTATTCCAATGTGCTCCTGGCAAGCAACATGTACTGCACTCACTGTACCCTATCCTACAGCACATCGCTCTCACACACACATCACAGCAATGTCGCCAGGTTCTTAAATGTCTCCAACTTATTCCCACACACAAAGCCTTTTATAATGATGTACCACCTCTACCAATCCCACTGCTTTCTATGTTCTATTATCTTTACTCAAAGAGTAGTAGGGGCATGGAACACACTGCCTGCAACAGCACTCGACTCATCAACTTTAAGGGCATTTAAAGTCATTGGATAGGCATATGGACAAGAATGGAATAGTGTAGGTTAGGTGGGCTTCAGATTGGTTACCCAGGTCAGTGCAACATCAAGGGCCGAAGGGCTTGTAGTATGCTGTAATGTTCTATGTTGTATGTCTCTGTAATTTCCTCCAGCTCTACAACTCTGTATTACTTCAACTCTGGCTTTCTAACATTACCAGTGTTACATTGATCACTGGCAACCATATTTTCAGATGTTCAGGTCTCATATGCCAAAATATCCTCACTGAGCTCCTCTTTCTCTTCCTTTAACACTTTCATAGAATCACACAACAATTGGACTGATCATCCTTTTTTCATGGTTCAGCTCTCTACTTTCTATCTGTTTAGGGCTCTTTGAAACACACTGGGACTTGTTCTACATTACAGGTACTCTATCAATGAATGTTCTTTAAAATGTGATTCCCAGGTAAAGCAGATGAAACTTGTTGCAGCTCTCAAGATACTGACAAACCTATGCCCACAATGTCACTGCCAGTACTGATGGATTAGCCAATCCTAACATTAATGCAACATAGTATTATTGACAACTCACAACCCAAGTTTGTAATCTGAGACAAAATTGTTTAGAAGTGGGAGGTGATATGTTTTGTACCACTGCCCTGCCACTTTAAAAGCTAGAACAGCACAGAGATTAGTTGTAAGAAGTCATTTAAAAACCTGGAGTTGGTAAACATTCATTTAACTGGACTTGCAGTGGAAATTTTCATGGCTCATTAAATCCAAAGATAGTGCCAAAGAACTTGAAAATAACTAATGTTCCAAACTTTAATACAGCCAGAAACGTGATCCTGGAAATTATACAAGGAGGTTAGTTCAAGAAGGAAAGATAGCATTATAATGATCATTTAAAAAGAATAAAATTAACAGTTCCAAACTAACACCAGATTTAAAAAAGCATATCAAACTGAACTAATTCATTACAGTGATATCATTGTCATGGAACAACAGCCTCTTGATGGCTAAGTTCTCAGAGGGTCAGTAAAAGAAGCAGTTTCAATGATGGATCACTTCCTCTTGTGGGCAAAGGTTTGACTTCCAAGGCTAGTTACATCCCACAGAGCATTCAATGATTGGATTTTTTAGGATTCCTAAGTGGTTCTGGAAAAACCCTTGAATGATTTCATTACAGCTTCCTAGGTTGAAGAAAGAAGCACTAAGATAAGTTATGGCTGTGGAGAATTAACATACTTTTTGTTCATTAACAATGCGCAACCAAATATAACATTAGTTTAGAACAGAAAATATTGGAAAAACACAACAGGTCTGACAACATCAGTCGAGAGAGAAACAGGGTTAACATTTCAAGTTAAACGTGACTTCTTCAGAACTGATCCTCAGACTGTGTTCTGCAGAGCAATCATTAAAGCATTTATTCCATCTTTCTCTCTCACATACTAGATCAATTGCATTTTCAAATGCTGTTTTTATCTCAGATTTCCGGCATCCACTCTATTTTATTTTGCTTGTTACAATGATGCTTGCTTTACATCAAGGTCAATACAAGGAATTTAGTTATTCAAAATACATTAAATGCAACATTCAAAGTGTCTGATAACCCTGTGGTCATTAAGATTAAAATGTTATATGATGGGATGACTGAGAGATTGATTAATCAATCAATCAATTAATTTTTGCATTACCCATTAATATTCAATTAAATATACTGCTTTATAGAGTAAATTACACTTAAAATCTTCTGAAGTAATTGTGTTCACCTGGATAATGAAGTGTTTTCAGACATCTATTACAAGTTTATACATTATACCAACCTGATATCTTTCAAGTGTTTTATATTTCTGAAAAGTAGAATCAAAAATCCAGAGGTCTGATGTTCTGCAAAATTGCTTGTATTTCCCTGTTCTCTCTGATAAGCTCCTTCAAGATTTATGTGGCTGCTGGATTTGAACTTGCAAAAAGCTGATGGCCTTTTCCACACGTTGTCCCCTTTATCTTGAAAGTACTGGTCTCGAAATGATCAGCGCTTAGTTTCGTTCAAGCTCCTTTCTAATTCAGTATTAAGCCAATTGGACAAGGAATGCTAAAAATGAGAACTTCACTCTCAAAGTACATTTAGAAATGCAAATGGAGGCTCTGTGTTGCTGACAGCTGGTTTAAATTACACAGCACCAACTGGCGTGAGTTCCCACAACCAGCTTGTGGATCTTGGCAGTTTAGAGCTTCGTTCTTAGTCTTCCTGGAAAGTTTGAGACCTTCAGTATGTTTAAACTGAAGAGCCTGATAAGTCACTGCTTTTATTTGTTAGCTCATGGGATCTGAATTTGTTTTAAATTAAAATTAACTGAAAATGGTTTATGGAAACATGCCAACACACTCTGCTTTTGCTATGAAACCACTACCAATTTAAACAGGATATTTGGAACAATTGTATGACTTTTTTCCTTTAAATGGATGGAAGTCTGGGGGACAATTAATGCACCTTTTATAGGCCATGAGTGCGGAAGTGGTGGAGAATGTTAATGGCTCCACATTGCATTGTAGAGAGAGATGCCAGGAAGCTCAGACAGCCCCATTGTAGCTTTTCATCTTTACAATGAAGTTAGGCTCAAATAGTTTTCACTTTGGGCTTTGCAAACCTGAAGGGAGACATGGGAATCTCTGGACCGTGTCAAAAATCAATGTTGGTGCTGCGGAAGTTTACCTATTCTACTTCTCACATCGCTCACAGTAGGACATGGTTAGCAAGGTGTCATTCGTATCTTGTGTTAATGATTGCACAACTAAAATATATCAGGTGAGAAATTGCTGTTTGCAACATTAACCTGAATTTCCTCATTTCATCCACAGGTGACCATATAGAAGTTCATAAAATCATGAGGGGCATGGTCTAGCCATAGAGATATACAGCACAGAAATAGACCCTTCGGTCCAACTTGTCCATGCTGACCAGATATCCTAACCTAATCTAGATCCATTTGCCAGCACTTGGCTCATATCCTCTAAATACTTCCTTATTCATATACCCATCCAGATGCCTTTTAAATGTTGCAATTATACCAACCTCCCACCATTCCCTCGGGCAGCTCATTCCATATACGCACCACCCTCTGCATGGAAAGGTTTGCCCCTTAGGTACCTTTTATATCTTTCCCCTCTCACCCTGAACCTATTGCCTCTGGACTCCCCCCTCCCCCCCAGGGAAAATACCTTGTCTGTTTATCCTATTCATGTCCCTCATGATTTTATAATGTCCTATAATGTCACCCCTCAGTTTCTGATGTTCCAGGGAAAACAGCTCCAGCCTATTCAGCCTCTCCCTACAGCTCAAATGCTCCCACCCTGGCAATATTCTTCTAACTCTTTTCTGAACCTTTTTAAGTTTCAAAACATTCTTCTAATAGGAATGAGACCAGAACTGCACGTAATATTCCACAAGTGGCCTAACCAATGTCCTGTACAGCCGCACCAGTGACCTCCCAACTCCTATTCTCAATGCCCTGACCAATAAAGGAAAGCATACCAAACGCCTTCTTCATTATCTTATCTACCTGTGACTCTACTTTCAAGGAACTATGAACCTGCACTCCAAGGTCTCTTTCTTCAGTAACACTCCATAGGACCTTACCATATACATATAAGTCCTGCTCACATTTATCTAAATTAAATCCATCTGCCACTCCTCAGCCCATTGGCCCATCTGATCAAGATTCCATTGTAATCTGAGACAATCTTGTTCGCTGTCCATTACTATCTCCAATTTTGAAGTCATCTGCAAACTTACTAACTATACCTCTTATGTTCACATCCAAATCATTTATACAAATTACGAAAAGTAGTGGACTCAGCACCAATCTTTGTGGCACTCCACTGGTCACAAGCCTCCAGTCTGAAAAGCAACCCTCCACCACCACCCTCTGTCTTCTACCTTTGAGCCAGTTCTGTAATTCAAATGGCTAGTTCTCCCTGTATTCCATGAGATCTAACCTTGCTAATCAGTCTCCCATGGGGAACTTTGTCTAACACCTTACTGAAGCCCACGTAGATCATCTGCTCTGGCCTCATTAGTCCCCTTTGTTACTTCTTCAAAAAACTCAGTCAAGGCATTCTTCCTGGTGTGCGGTAGTCTGAAACTAAAGGGCATAGGTTTAAAGTGAGAGGGGAAAAATTTAAAAAGAACCTGACAGGTAACTCTTTCATGCAGAAGGTGTAACAATGACAACATTTAAAAGGCATGTGGATGGGTATATGAATGGAAAGGGATATGGGGCCAAGCACTGGCAAGTGGGACTAGGTCAGATTGGGATATGTGGTCAGTGTGGGTGGGTTGGACCGAAGGGTCTGTTTCTGTGCTGTATGACTCTGTGACTCTATAACTGGAGAGGGGGGTGCAGTCAGATAAATATTGGATTTTCCAGTACAAATAACAATGGGATGATTAGCATTCACTGTTATTAAAGCGTAATCCCGAGCATGATGTGGAAGAGCAGAAACCTGTAGGACTATAACCTGGTGTTGTGTGATTTTTACCTTAACCCAGGCAGAAAGTGCAAAACAAATTTAAGGTTGGAAAATCCTACAGTCTGTGCTATCCTACAGAACATCTTGTTCACAGAAACACTATTGAAACACATGGAAAGGTGAAATGTCTGCTCAGAGACCAGTATCCCATCACCAAATCACTCTTTATTTACTTGTGCACAGCACACTGGCTGTGGGCAGTCCAACTCACAGTCAGTCCCCTGAACTAAGGAGATGCTAGATCCCCTGTTAATTTTTTTCTCTCTAAGCAAATGCTACATCCCCTTTTAAATGTTTTTTCTTTTTTTTCCTTTTTTTATATAAATCCCACGCTACCTCGAAATAGCGAATATATGTGTGTGTAGGTGTAAGACACAGCGAATGAACCAGTACAAAAAAACTTTATTCATTTTCCACCACCAGGAAGAAAGGAAACACCCGAGTGGCCAGTGACAAGCAGTGCCCTTCACATCAAAGGGCAATGCTGCGTGATCAAACAGTGAAGGGGAGGGCAGGGATTAGATCAAAATAGAGTTGGAGGGAAGGGATGGGATTAAATCAAAACAAAGTTGGAAGGTGAAATAAAACACTCCACTCCCTGGGTGCCCACCTCCCCCTGAACAGCTTAGGGCGTTTATATCCCCTGTTAATTTTTTTTCCCAGCTCCCACACTACTGCCTAACAGTGGTCGTATTTATATTTTCCCCAGCGGCAGGCGTGTTTAGATCCCCTGTTAATTTTTTTTCTTTGTTTTTTCTCTTTTTTATCTTTTTTTTATTGCTGTTAAAAGTGACTGGTGTCCCATCACCAAGTCACCCTTTATTTACCTGTGGAGAGTCCTTCACACTGATCTAGCTCCCTCAGAGCCAGCTCTCAGAGTGAATGGGATGTCTGACACTCCTGTTCTTTTTTTGTGGGCACACTCCTTCTTTTCATTTTACCCCCATACTACCGCCTAACTGCGGTAGTGCTTATTTTTCCCCCAGCACTTATATCATCTAGTGCGGATGTGAGACACAGTGAAAGACACAAGGTGTACAAATCTTTATTCAATTTCTACCACCAGGAAGAAAAGAAACACTCAAGTGGCCAATGACAAGCACTACAAGGGGGGAGGTGTGGCCGCAAGTTTTGCATTTTTTGCAGTTGCAGGGGAAGGTGCCGGGAGTGGAACCCCCCCACCAACCCAACCTCCACTTCCCTCCAAGGCCCCAAGGGATCCTTCAATATCCATCAGAAATTCACCTGCACCTCCGCACACATCATTTACTCCATCCGCTGCACCCGATGTGGCCTCCTCTACATTGGGGAGACAGGCCGCCTACTTGCGGAACGTTTCAGAGAACACCTCTGGGACTCCCGCACCAACCAACCCAACCGCCCCGTGGCTGAACACTTTCTTCCACCTATCACATTCCCAATGCCCCTCCCCCAAGTCCCTCCTCCTACCTTTTATCTTAGCCTGCTTGCCACACCCTCCTCATTCCTGAAGAAGGGCTTATGCCCAAAACGTCGATTCTCCTTCTCCTTGGATGCTGCCTGACCTGCTGCGCTTTTCCAGGAACACTTTTTAAGGTATTCGAACTTGTACTTGCACACACAGACAATAAGGGTCCAATGCTGAATTTTACTGGAGCTACCTTGTCTTCCTTCAGTAGCCCTAGCAGAGGTTTATGATCTGTTACAATGACAAATTCCTGTCCGTAAAAGGTACTGGTGGAACGTCCTCACATCAAAGATGACAGCCAAATCTTCTTTCTCTGTCTGGGCATATTTGCGTTTAGCATCAGACAGAGTCTGGAAAGCATACGCTATTGGGCGTTCCTCTCCATTGGGCCACTAAGTGATCCAACACCACCCTAATACCATATGGGGAGATATTGCATATCAGCACCACCTCTCACTTCAGATTGTAGTGGGCCAACATCTTAGATGACAATAGCTGCTTTGTCACTTCCCTAAAGGCTACTTGGCTACATAATCATTTCCAAGGCTGACCCATTTTCAATAGTGGTGAAAGGGTGCTAAGATCGAGGGCAGGCTACATTTGAATTTTCTGTAATAATTCACTAAACCAAGAAAAGATCGAAATTCCCGTACAGACATGAGAGCTGGGACTCCTTTGATTGCCTTCACTTTCTCTTCCAATGGGTGAAACAGTTTTGTCAGCTCTGTAACTTGGCGTGCCTGGAATACACATTTTCCTTTTCTAAGTCTGATGCCTGCCTGGAAGAAACGTTTAAGCACTATGCCCAAGTTCTCTTTATTGGTTTCTGGTTATTAGCACACTGTTCAGATAAATGACAACCTAGAGTAGCCCTTGTAAAATGTTCTCCATGGTCAGCTGGAAAAGGGCACAGACTGATGATACGCTAAATGGCAGTCTTATATATTGATATAAACCCTTATGGGTATTAATTGTGGTGTACATCTGGAACTTCTTATCCAGTCACAATTGCAGGTGGGCATATGTCATAAATCTCCTTTATGTGAGGGATCGGGTATTTGTCCAGCAGCGAGAAGTGGTTTACTGTTTGTTTAAAATCCCACAAAGGCAAACTGAGCCATCGGGCTTCACAGTTGGTATGATGGGTTCTGTCCATTCTGCAGACTGCAGTGGTTTGATGATTCCTTCACTCTCCAGCCTCCTAATATCCCCCTCTACCTTTGCCCACAAGGTAAATGGCACCAGATAGAAAATCACAGAATTATGTATCCTTACATACAGATGAGGAAGGACACCACTTTGACTGGGACAACACATCCATCCTAGGACAAGCCAAACAGTGACACACATAAAAATTCCTAGAAACGTCATTCAACCAGAACTCTATCAACAAACACATCAATTTGGACCCCATCTACCACCCTCTGAAAAAAAGAACAGGAAATTATATCACCAACACAGGAAATGACACCACCAGCCCAAGGAAACCTAAACACATAAATAGAAAGCAGGACATAACACCAGTGCTTCACTGGAGGCTCGCTGATGATGTTACCTAGTATGGTGATGAAACGTCTGAAAATGAACCTTCCAGCTTAGCAAGCAAACTTACATCCAGAACCTCAACTTGAGCTTCAAACCTTCTCAAAGCTCGCTAAGTCTGACAGTACAGTCAATAGTGTGGGAGTCGAGTGTGGTGCTGGAAAAGCACAGCTGGTTAGGCAGCATCCGAGGAGCAGGGGAATTGATGTTATGGGCATAGGCCCTTCATTAGGTACTGTGGGAGTGCTGCATTGTTAAAGGTGCTACCTCTCACATAGAATGTTAAAACAAGGCCCCATCAGACTAGTCAGCTTCATGTAAAAGATTTCATAGTGCTATCTCACTGAACAGAAGACTAATCCCCAGAGACCTGGCCAATATTTATCTCTCAATCAGTATCAGAAAAAAAATTATCTGATGATTTTCATATTGCTTTTTGTTGGAGTATGTTTGTTTGTGCAACTTGTCTGTCTTATTTACATCCAAACAGTGACTATGATTCGTTGGCTGTAGTGCACTTTGAGACATCTGGCAGTCATGAAAAGCACCATATAAATATGTCTTTCTTTCATTAAAGTAACTATTCTAATCTATATTAGTTGGTTTATATTTCCTGAATCAAATTTGTGTCTCAGAAAGAGTCCGTTAGTCTGGCTGGTGTGAGATGTGCAGCCATGGTCTCTATTCGCACAATTCCGGTTCCCTGCAGTAGGAAGTTGCTCTGTTCAGATTTATGATTACAAGTTCCATTGCAAATGTCACAGAGAGTCTGTGGGCAAGTTCTGTGTAATGACCATCTTACACTGTTCACTTGACACTAACTGCAAAATTCTGGCCATTACATTCAAAATCACAAAATTTCTAGACTCTGAGTTGTTTCGTATTTAAATATTTTTCATGTTACTGCTGCGTGATTTATAACACCACATGGGACCACATACTGCTCCATTGTATCACATTCTTCTTTGGTGACCTTATGGAAGGTTTTGGAGAAAGCATCTTTTCAGTTCTCATGCAGATGCCAAAAATGTACTTTGGAGTCAATTCTCTACAGAATAATAAGGTGCCGACCCTGCTGGGACAATGGAGCAAGCTCTTGTGGAATGCAGCCAGTGTTAGATAACTTAGACTGAGATCTCAAACTCAAGACAAAGGTCAGCAGCGATCGTCACGCTGCTATATATTTCAGAGGCTTGGGCTACAAAAGGCATCTTAAAGCACTGCACCGGCACCATGAGTAATGTCTTTGCAAGATCTTCTTAATCATCCAAGGAAAGAGGTCCAATGCTAGCATTCTCTCCCAAGGCAGTTGTCCAATAGTGAGGTGCTGATCACTCAAACCAACTCCATTGGGCAAAACCTGTGGTCTCTAAATCTGACAGAAGACTCCCAAAGTGACTTCTCTGCTCAGAATTTGGTCACTGTCCAGAGACTTGGGATTTGATCTATTATTGTCACATTTATCTAATACTGTGGAAAGCTTTGTTTTGTGTGCAGTGCAGGCAGCTCATAACATACAAAGATCATAGAGTGATTGAACAGAGCGAGGAATATAAAGTTAGGGCTGCAAGGAAGGTACACATAAAGCAAGATCAATATTAGATTTGAAATTTGCACGGTCCATTCAGACATCTAATACCGGTGGGGAAGAAGTTGTTCTCGAACCTGTTGGTATGTGTGTTTAGCCTGACTGAAGAAGTTGGAAGAGATTATAACTGAGTTGAGAGGGGTCTTTGATGATGTTGGCTGCCTTTCTGTAGCATCAAGAAGTGTAGATGGAGTCCATGGATGGGAGATTGCCTTGCGATATGGTCTGAGCTGTGTATACAACTTCCTGTAGTTTCTTAGAGTCCTGGGCAGACCAATTGCCGTGCCAAGCCATGATGAATCCAGATGGAATGCTTTCTGTGGTCCATCTATAAAAGTTGGTGAGCCTCCTTATGGGCATGCTGAATTTTATTAGCCTCCTGAGGATGTAGGGGCATTGTGCCTTCTTGACTGTCACATCAACATGGTTGGTCCAGGACAGAATATTAGTGATAGTCTCTCCTAGAAACTAAATGCTCTCGACCATCGCAGCCTTAGCTCCATCGAAGTAGATGGGAGAATGCCCTGCTCCTTGCTTCCTGAAGTCAATGATCAGCTCTTTAGTTTTTCTGACACCGAGGGAGAGATTGTTATCTTTGCACCACGTCACCAAGTACTCTACCTCTTTCCTGTATTCTAGCTCATCATTTTTTGATATCCAGGCTATGACAGTGGCATTGTCAGCAAACTGGTAGACAGAGTTCAGAGGAAATTTGGCCATACTGAGAAAGAGTTAAGTTCTGAGTTCTGTGAAACAAGATATTCAGTTGAGCATGACTCAGATCAGATAAGAACTTGCAGTTCACCCTGAGAGCTGCCTCTGAGGGAGCAGGATCAATGGTGAAGGATGCTCCATTTATGGGGAAAAAAAAGAGTAAAAGACAAAAAAAACTTACAGTTAACAATGGGGTGCTGGAGGCAAGGGTAATGGGTTAACAAGGTGGAAAAGCAGTCATTATGTAGAGCCATTTAACAATATTGGAAGCATTCAGTATGTAAGGTCAGTTAACAAGGGGAAAAGTATCCATTATTTGATTCATGTTAACAAGGTTAAGAACATTCATTGTATAACAGTAGAAGCTTAATCTCTACTATTGACACATGCTGATTGTAATGGTCACCCAATTAATATGTATGCTCCTCCCTGTAAGATGACTATATAGTTCATTAACAAACAGTTGTTCAAAGGAAGACCAGGAATCCATGTCCTGCGCCCATGGGTGATTGTTCTCTCTCTCTTCGGGGACTGGAATAAAGGAAGGTAAAACTACTCTATGTCTCCAAGTGTTTGCTTCAACAGGGAATAGGATGACAATATTGGCGTAGTCGGCAGGATCCAAATGAATAGTTACGAGCAGACGGTGTCAGCAGCCGTCCAGAATATTGGTGTCTCGAGACAGATGGGCCCACAACCTAAGATTTTGGTCCCTCTTGATATTCCTGTGTGCTGGAGATGGTCCGCTCATTCAATCGCACTCTATTCTATGGATTCCTCGAATAGTAATTAGTTCAGTTGAGAGACACAGTTTCGCAAGCACGCTGACAAACAGAGGTTCAAGTCCTCTACACGGTACTGGGACACAAGTCCCTGGGGGTGGGGGGATGTAATTGAGGTTTGAATCCTTTGCATGGTACTGGTGTTTGAGTGCCTTTGGAGTGGTGTAATTAAGGTTCGAGTCCTCTGCGTGGTACTGGGGTTCGAGTCCCCTGGGTGGGTTAATTTGAGGTTCAAGTCCTCCCCGCTGTACTAAAGTTCGAGCTCTCTGCGTTTAATTGGGGTTTGAATTCTGTGTTTAAATGGGAATTGATTTGTGTGTATCATTGTTAAATCTATAACGGTTAAAGTACCTTTAGACAAATGGGACAGACACTTGATAAATTGGGTCTTTCGACCCCCTTAGGAAAAATTTGTCATGATAATCCGCGTGATGAGTTAAATTATCGTAGATCGTGCGCTCGACTAAACAAATTGTTGGGAAATGAACAATAGCCACTGGGGGGGATCTTGGGCTCTAGTTAAATATTCAAAAGCAAAGACGGAAGTGTGGAAGCCTAATATTTTGTGAAAATGGAAAGAGTTGATTACTAATTGGAGAACAGTGGCCTTCCAAATAAATAAAAAATCCCACCAAATTTCTTGGAAATACACCGCTAAATGTAAAAATATTCCTACCATTGATGATAAAGGGAAAACACATCACTGGGAGGTTTTAAAGTCAATATGTGAAATGTACGATCTTTAATCTAAATCTGCTAAAGACAAAAGTGAACAGAATGTCTCTCAGGCACCACTGGACATGTCTGGACTCCAGGCTTTATTTGATAGTGGGGAAGATGCCAATAAAAAATTTGTTTGCCCCGTAAGTCACCTACAACACCAATGGCAAACCTTTACCTCCAACCTGAATCACCTCCACCCTACAATCAGTCACAGACCCCCCAAAGCTCCGCCACGACCCCCCTAATTTTTCTCCGAACTCCTCCCTCCTGGCCTTCGAGGCTCAACCCAATAATGTTATTACCCCAGTCACACACACTGATCCCGTCTGTTGCCGGACTTGCAGTCGTTCTAATTGCAGTAAATCAAAATTGAAGCCTATTCCTAACACTCTCCATGGAAGCCAGAGCTGTTCCCAGAAACCTCGACAAAACATGTATTTGAGTGGATGCCCAGATCTTGATTCCCTGAGTAGTGCACCAAATCTGACTCTGATGCTGACTTCCCCATGAGTACTAATGTTATGACTAATCACCGCGATAGCAGGTTCCGCCGCCCAGAACCTGAACCACCGCACCAACAGCTTCCGCTGCGCCAAGTACCCAAGCCAGACACCAAAGGTCCACATTCCCCATCTATACTCCAAGGAAACCACAGGAAATGTGGATGATTATGAATGGCACCCCAGACAAAAAGACCTGACCCCAAGATTTTATTGAACATCTCCTGAGCACTATTTGGATCTACAAGCCATACCCCAGGACCATTTCAATCTCTGTTGCATAACGTTCACCTCTGGCGAGCGTGAAATACGGCAAGAGTCTTTGGACGACCATGCAACTTGGGAGGCCTTTGCTACTGCTATCCCAAGAGAAAATGATCCAACAGATGCAATCTGAGATGTCCTGCAAAAAAACCCATTGACCTTACTAAAACTGTAAACTGTAAACCTCAAAGATGAAGACGATCCAGACTTTTACAGATTCTGTTCCGCTTATGCCACCAATGCTGGCACTACCTCCTTCAATGTAGGTAACATGTCCGCCCAGTTCAATGCACTCTTAATGCAGTGTCTCCCTGACGATATAGGCAAATCCATCCATACACATGCCCTGCATTAGTCAGAAAAAAACAGGTCCCAGATGAAATTACTGGTCACCCACTTCTGGAGTTTGAATACGTCCGGCCCACCCGTGTGTGTTAACCACGAAATGGTTCAGAGACCTGTCTGCAATGTGGCACTGCAGGTTATCAAATGGAGCCACTGACCTGTATCCCAGGGTGATTGGTCCACGGCCGTACCCTAATGGTCCTGTGACACCTCCCTATACACCAGGCATCCCTCCTCGCCCTGCAAAAACACACGGGATTTTCAAGATCAAGGGTAAAGACCTCAACACGTCCCCCGGACAAATTGTTTCACCTGTGTTTCCTTTGGCCACTGGAGGCACGACTGTCTACATAGTGCTTTGTCAGGCCCATCATAGCCCTCCCCCCCCGCCCCCTGCCACAATGACAGGCCCATGCAGAACCCTGGCCACCATATCATACCCCTTTCTCCATCCACAACCCTTTCTCTCACTGACTGGCACTCAGCAGACAAGACCCCTCGTTGGAACGCAGAAATTTTCCCATCCTCACCTCCTTTTCTGAGGTGGAGCCCATCCTTTACCTTTGGGTCGAATCTGCCTGCTTACCCTTCTTCTAGGACACCAGCACCACATCCTCTACGTTAGACACCGATGTGTGCTCACAGTACCAATTCCCCTTAGCTGATGATAAACTGTTCCGCTCGGGCCTTTCTCCCAGGTCCAGTAATTCCCTTTGACCTCTAAACTCACGATTCATTATGGGCAACAAAGTTCCCTTATTTCGTTTGCGGTCACTCCCTCTCTGGGCCTCAACCTTGCTGTTGGAGACATTCTGCCATTTGAATCTATCAGTCACTTGTGCGGATGGGGGAGTTAATATTTCTAATATTGCTGACCATCACTCCTTTTGGGTACATAGATCACCCCAATGGTGGTCCTTGGACATCTCCGACTTTTCCCTGCCTCCTGGCGTACCTCCACTCAGTGAAAAATGTAAACGTCACATTAATGTAGTATAGGATCTTTCTGGATGTTCTGATATACTAAAGGCCCTGTTTGCCCTTTACTTAGGACGGAACTTCCCCATTAGGATCTATGCCCTTGTTAAGGCAATGCTGGGTCTGTGCTTGCTGTTAAAGTGCTTAGTTTCCTTTGGCACCAGTCACTGAGCATCAGCCCTCACATTACACTGCCTGTGCTGGACAGCCATGTAGCCTGTGAAATGGGGGCCATGGTTTTTAATGCCCTGGTTAATACCGACCCTGCGCTCTGCGTTAGTCCACAATGGTTTTGGGGAGGATACTATTCTCTATGACTCCTCGTTAAGCTCATGCCATGGAACCCTCCATCACCATCAGCCTTCCACTGACCCCACCTCCTCCCCACCACCTGAGGTCTGGACAATATCCAAAACAGACATTGGGTTAACCTTGGTTGTTCCTGCCGTTATTCGCCTACAGGAAAATGTTACGCCCCTTAAAAAGGAAGCAGGAGATGGTCTCCACCCTGATTAAGTCCCTCTTGCAACAAGGTGTCCTTGTCCCTTCCCTTTCACCTTGTAACACCCCAATCCTCAGCGTTCCCAAGCTGGGGAGACCTGACCGGCGTCTATTTCAGGACCTTTGGTCCGTGAATGACATTGTTGCGCCCGTCCATGTCACCGTCCCTAACCCTGCCACCATCTTGGGTCAGGATCCGGCTGCACACAGCTGTTTCACCAGCATTGATTTACAGCATGCCCTTTTTCTCTATCCCTCTACATATGGAGTCACAGTAACTCTTCATCTTCATTTTTGAAGACAGACAGCATACATGGACCCACTTACCACAAGGTTTTATCCACTCCCCCATCATTTTCTCTCAAACTCTCTGTGGTCAACTCCGAGACTTGGAAATCCCTGTGGGTTCTGCCCTGGTCCAATCCATGTATGATTTACCTTTAGCAAGTAATTCCAATGAAGCCAATAACACTGACACAAACTTCCTTTTAAATACGCTTAACTCCTTAGCTATGTCACCCCAACCAGTAAGTGAATCTAGTCAATCAGAAGTCAAGTTTTTGGATAGTCTATTGATCTCTCACCTAGGACAGAGTGCAACCTATCACTCTAACCTCTATCCCGGGAACGCCCAAACAGATATGGAAATTTCTTGGATTAATTAATTTCTGCAGGCAATGGATCCCGAATGCTGCTTGCCTTACAAAACTCCACTGGCCTCCCCCAATGCAACCTCATGATTCACTTCCAATTCTGAACAATTAAATGCATTTGAATCCTTAAAGGTTGCCATTTCTTCCCCACAGCACTGGGACGACCTTTATATGACCGACCCTTTTACCTCTATGTGGCCATTGCTGATGGCTGCACATCTGCCATCCTGACACAGATTCAAGGTGGCAGCACGAGACCCACGGTTTACTTATCAGCCGAACTCGACTCGGTCACCCTCGGGATTACCACCACGCCCACCCCTGCACCCAGATTCTGCCTGCCATTTACCTCATGGTCACCGCTGCAGTGAATCTGACCCTTCAGCAGCCTGTCACTGTGTACTCTTCCCATTCACAGCCTTCCTGCCGCCTCACCAGACACAGTATCTGACACAGGCTCACCTTAGCAAATATGAGATAGCCCTGCATCACAACCCTCACTTGACCTTTGACTACTGCCCGACCATTAATCCTGCTACTTTCGTTACTCATCCTCCCGAAGAACTCTCCAAACCTCCTCATTCATGCCCAGAACTAAATCACTTCTTGACCAGCCTTCGTCAAGATTTAACTGATCTGCCCTTGGCCACCCCTGATCTTATGTTTTAAGTTGCCGGCTCTGCTTCAGTTCCTACGGATGGCAGACTCCTCTCCGGTTATGCTGTTGTCCCTGACTCTGAGACTATAGAGTTGGCAGTATTGTATTCTGCTGTCTCTGCACAGAAAGCAGAACGTTTTGCCCTTAAGCATGCCTGCATTCTGGCTATGGACAAAGCTGCCAATCTCTCATTACGCCTTCTGTGTAGCCCATGATGTTGAGACCCTGTGGGCTCAGAGACAGTTCCGCACTTCTGCAGGCACTCCCATCTCCAACACCGTGTATATTGAAAACCTCTTGCGATCCATCCTTCTCCCCAAAAAGCTAGCTATCATCAAATGCCTTCACAACGGTAGTGCTGTTCCTGACGGGAACACAAGGGCCGACTTGGCAGCCAAGCAGACTGCAGCCTCACAACCCTGGGTAGCAGACACGGGTGCACATGCTGTGCCAGTTCTCCGTGCCAAAGGAGGTCCAGACATGTTCACCATTTTACAACTTCAGGGGGGCACCCCTGCCTCAGAAAAGGATATGTGGCAGAAACATTGTATATAATCCCCTGTCATGGGTCTCTGGCAAACCCTGGCTGGACAAACATGCATTCCAGAGACTCTTCTACCTTTACTCATTGACAATCTACACACAGACACTTACCTGGGAAAGGAGGGAATGTGTGCGCCCTTATTACGAACATGGTGGAGCACACACCTAAATAAGGCAACTGAGCAAAGGACCAGGCATTGTCTTATATGCCATAGGGTTAACCCAGGAAAACCGATTCAATGTACCAAAGGAAGAACTCTAATTCCAAGTGGCCCCTTCAACACTTTACAACTGGACTTCAGAGAATTATCATGAGTACAATGTGATAAATATTGCCTCATTATCATAGATACATTCAGCAAATGGATAGACGTTTCCCAACAACCAATAACAAAGCATCTACAGTGACCCAAGTTCTCCTGAAAGAATCTCTAGCACTGCTGCCTCACAGCGCCAGAGACCCGGGTTCAATTCCCGCCTCAGGCGACTGACTGTGTGGAGTTTGCACATTCTCCCCGTGTCTGCGTGGGTTTCCTCCGGGTGCTCCGGTTTCCTCCCACAGTCCAAAGATGTGCAGGTTAGGTGAATTGGCCATGCTAAATTGCCCGTAGTGTTAGGTAAGGGGTAAATGTAGGGGTATGGGTGGGTTGTGCTTCAGCGGGTCGGTGTGGACTTGTTGGGCCGAAGGGCCTGTTTCCACACTGTAAATAATCTAATCTAATCTAATCTAATCTAAACAATTCCCCACTTTGGTATATCTCAACGACTATCATTGGATAATGGACCACATTTTATTGGAAAGGTAAACCAAGAACTGTGTACCATTCTCAACACTGACCAACAGTTGCATTATGCAGATCATCCAAGGCAGCAAGAATGGTGGAACATGCAAACGGAATTCAGAAGGACAAACTTGCTAAACTCACTCTAGAAACAGGATTGTATTGGCTAAAGGTCCTGCCCCCTTGCCCAATATCACATGTGCATTACTCCCCAAACTGGTACCAGTCTCACAGCAGCTGAAATAATATACGGTCACCCTGGATGAAATCCATGGAACAGCAACCAGGCCCCACCACCCCAGATTGATCTGCAAGTAATTGGAGATGAAATGCAGTGCTGTTTCAAACAACTAACGGTGTCTGTAAAGTCCCTCCACTCACAGGTGAAGGAAACCACCAAACCATCCCCAATCACCACACCTCCCCACCTCCCCACCCCCCCACCACCACCCAATCACCACAGTGACCAGGAAGGAGTAGAAACTGGCGGCTGGGTCCTAATCCGAGACTGGGGAAATGCTGAAGCTGGGACCCCGCTGGAAAGAACAATTCCAGGTGTTGCTCTAAATGCCCACCGCAGTGAAGGTGAAAGGAAAGGATCGCTGGATTCACCTGAGCTACTGTAAACAGTGGTTGACGACCAAGAGAAAAAGGAGGGAAAAGACTAAGAAAATTATTTTTAAAAAATCTTTAATCTGTACCTCTGTATTGCCGGCCCTGCTATCGATACACTGCGTGCCTCTGCACTTGCCTTCAGTAAGGTGAGGGGATGGGGTTGTCAAAGGAGATTAGCATTATGATGGGCTTAGCAGGGATATGTCTACTTCTCTCAAACTGGCTTTCCGAAGGGAGGGTCAAGATTTGCAGGCAGGGTCGTTATAACCAGGTCCATCATTTGTGCAGAGGAGAGATTCTAGTTTGTACCAATAAGCAAGGGAACCCATTTGGGATATGGAATGTGACTAAAATCAATTACTGTAAGGGGCTGCTTGCCCAAACAGATCACAACTTGATCCTGGGCCAAAGAAATCTGTGACAACTCTCATGTAGGCATTGTGGCTGCAAGTTTGACTTTACCTGCAGAAGGGACCCCCTGGAAGGGAAAGACCATCACCTAATGTATGACAGAAGGTGCTTTAGGAGGGCCTGGAAGATAACTCCTCCTGCAAGGAACATCCCCTCCTCCCATGTCCATGACTCGGTCCCACAGGGCCCTCCCCTCTCTGGAACAATTGGTACTGACTACCCAGGAATACGCAGTCGACAATTATTTCTACCAGGTCTAGCAACAACTGTATGGCGTTGGCACTG
Organism: Chiloscyllium plagiosum; assembly: GCF_004010195.1. Taxonomy (NCBI): domain Eukaryota; kingdom Metazoa; phylum Chordata; class Chondrichthyes; order Orectolobiformes; family Hemiscylliidae; genus Chiloscyllium; species Chiloscyllium plagiosum. Next base: position 16,324,245 of record NC_057719.1, read on the forward strand.
TTGTTTGCTTCCCTTGGCCCAACGAAGTGAACTCTCTCTTCTCCATTTTCCCTCAGTGGGATCGTGGCCTACACTATCAGTGCACTCTGGCCAATAACAGTTTGCCATGGTCCCAAAGAATAATTCTTCAGTATGAGACTGCACGGGACCCCATGACAGATTGCATGTATCTTCCCCAACCTTCTGACCACACGGACAGGGATTGGCCGAAGGGGGACATATGGTGGGAAGGCAAAAGAGGAAAACTCCCCAGTAACCACCTGGGATATGAAAGACGCTTCACTGGTCATGGATGGGGATGATCGGAAGTGTCCATCTGTAATGAGAAAACCCCTTGCCTTTATTGCTCCTGCCACTGTCACAAGTGTGGACCTACCCGTGACACGTGGGGTGTAAATTGCCATTGTAACAGATCCGATTGTATTCCCTTCAAAAGAGGGGAACAGCTCCTTTGTGGAAAAGTCAATCATACCCACCTTACAGCAGATGACCGTGTCTTTGCCCGTCCTCAAAATAGAGGAGTTAAGGAAGCCTCGTGTCCCATTGGTGCCACATTTATCTGGATTAATCACTCTCACGATAAGGACTGTTGGAAAACTTTTTTACACACTTGGACTATGTTTTCTTCTTCAACGGTACGGCCCCAAACTCCCTAAAGTCCCCTTATCCCCACTCGGTGGCTATTAGCACCCTATATTCCCAAGACTGTACCCTGTCCGGGGCATTGGGGACGCGAACACGGCCGTCAAAAAGAAGGGGGAAGACCCCGAAGAATGTGCTTCAAACAGACCAATTTCATAGTTAAGTGCAGACTTTAAAATTCTGTCAAAGGTGAGGTTGGAAAGGTATCATCCGATATTATAAAAGAAGATCAGATAGGTTTTGTTAAGGGCCGTAGCCCTTCCAACAACATCAGGAGGGTACTGAACATAGTGCAAGTATGCCAGCAAAGATTGATCCCAGGTTTGGAGGTCAGCCTAGTTGAGGAAAAGGCTTTTGACCAGATAGAATGGCCGTACCTGTTTGGAGTCCGAGAGTGCTTTGGTCTGGGGGAGCCTTTGCGAGGTGGGTGGCAGTGTTGTATAATGATCCTAAGGCGGTGGTCATCATAAACTGTACTAGGTCAGATTGGGAGAGGTTGCCGACTGGAATGTCCTCTGTCACCACTGTTACCTAACTTGGTAATTGAGCCGTTAGCCGAGGCTATCAGAAGGGACCCTAAAATAGTGGCGCCAAAGATGGGAATGGGGGAGCATAAGATCACCCTATCCGCTGATAATGTCCTCTTGTTTTTGGCCAATCCAGAGAAATCTGTACCCCGATTGATACAAAAAAATTAAATAATTTGGGAGTTTTTAGGGATACAGAATCAACTTCACAAAATTGGAAGTTATGCCAGTGGGGGGGATTAGTGGAGGTGCTTAATCTGAAGGATGGAATGCAGTTCCTGTTTAGATAGTTATTAAAAGGTTTTTTGTATTTGGAATTTTTATTACCCCTGCCTTCCACCAGCTGTATAAAGCTAACTATGCACAATTACTGGAGAGGATAAAGCAGGATTTGCAGCAGTGGGAAGGATTACTGTTATCATGGTTAGGCCGAATAGCCCTGATTAAAATGAATTTTCTTCTTCGCATGTTGTAACGCATGAGAATACTCCTGTTGTTGCTACCCAGACAAGTGTTACAGAGGCTCAATGGTTGGCTTGGGTCCTTCATTTGGTGTCGCAGGCACCCTCTAATTAAATTTACCAAATTGCAGCTCCCGCAGGGTGAGGTGGGGGTGGACCTTCCAGACTTGAAGACACATCAAATAAACGCCCTGTTAGCATATGTGGGTGACTGGGTACAGGAGGATTCGGGGTCAATTTGGCTTGACGTTGAAGCCTCGCAGTCGAGATGTCCCCAAGTTAATCTATTATTTATGGATAAGATGAAATTCGTGACCGAGCTGCATAACAACCCAATCATTTTGTCTATGGTGAAAGCGTGGAGGATAATGAGGCAAGATGAGAGCAATTGGGTTAAGACCTCGCTGTTTACCCTGTTGGCGAGAGCCCCAGGATTCATACCCGGAGCAAGGGGGACTCCGGCTTTAAAGGCATGGGATAATAAGGGAATCACTTGTTTGGGAAATTTATTCGAGGGGGAGGTCTTGATGTCATTTAGTCAACTAAGTCAGAAGTAAGGATTGTCTAATAGGGACCTCTTCCAGTACTTTCAAAAAGGGATTATATACAGAGGAGGACCATGTTCCTGGCTCAGCCTTACAATTAAGACAGGGCAGTACGGTGGCTCAGTGGTTAGCACTGCTGCCTCACTGTGCCAGGGAACCAGGTTCAATTCCATCCTCAGGTGACTGTCTGTATGGAGTTTGCACATTCTCCCCGTGTCTGCATGGGTTTCCTCTGGGCGCTCTGGCTTCTTCCCAAAATCCAAAGATGTGAAGGTTAAGTGAATAGGCCAAGCTAAATTGCCCATAGAGTTCAGTGGTGTGTTGGTTAGGTGCAATAGTCAGGAGAAATGTAAAGTAATATGGTAGGGGAATGGGCCTGGGTGGGTTACTCTTCAGAGGGTCAGTGTGGACTCGTTGGCCCGAAGGGCCTATTTCCACACTGTAGGGATTCTAATTCTAAAGGAGTGCTACAGTGCACGGGTGCTGTTTCAGTTAATACTTCTCACCATTTTCAGAAAGGAAATGCCTTAGGAGATATGGAGAGACTTTGTGGGACTTGGAATCGGGAACTAGGAGAGGATATTTCATTGGAAACATGGAAAGATATATAGGAAAATGTAAAGAAAATCTCAATATGTAACAAAGCACAGGCCATGCAATTGAAGATTTTAGGTAGGGCTCATATGGCGCCAGAGAGGCTAGCTAAATTCAAGAGAGGAGCATCTCCAGGTACAGGCACTCTTACTCACTGCTATTGGTCATTTTACAAGATTCAGAGACACTGGAGTGCCATAGTAAGGGAGCAGAAGGAAATCCTGGGAGTTGAAGTCATTTCTTCTCCTGGGATTGCAAAACTTGTCCTCTCTGTGGGAATGTGGGAAGAGGTTATGTAACATTCTTATGTACTGTGTGAGGAAGAACATTCTAATGACGTTGGAAAAACCCCAAGGTCTTATGGGATGGCACAGATTCGTGATAGAGCATCTCCCCCAAGACTACCTTACAAATATAGTGCACCACAAAATAGAGCAATTTTATAAGATGTGGTGGCCCTTTCTAAATTATATAGACATAGACTTAGCGGCAACATTAACCAGGGCCGTGGTAGTTGTGGGAGTCGAATTGGGCAGCCCATGGGGTCCTGGGAGCAGGAAGCTGGGAAAGTATGGGTACAATGACTAATGCTCCCAGGGATGGGAGCTTTAACAGAGATGCAGCGAGTGAAATAGAATAAAGTAATGTGATTGAATTAATTTGATTTATTTTGAATTCAACTTAATTTCACTTTTATTTAATTTGAATGTAGTTTAGTTTGAATAGGTATGTTTGTTCTGGTAGATTATTAGGTAGTTTATTATTAATACTATTGTGATATGACACTGTTGTATTACCTCTATCCTTTTGTATTTTTAAAATATATATGTATAGTTGTTTTTGTAAAAGACTTTTAAAAAGTATACTGTTAGCCTAAAATGATTACTCTGATCACCTGACAAGCCGAGGTAATATACAGTACATAAGAATGTTACATGCGAAATATATGAAACCAACTGCATTGGAATTTTCATTTTAATCAAGAGAAACTGAAAGTCAGTGGGGCACGAAGAAATTTGCCACTTGTATTCACATTTGCACGGTACATTTGAAGGTGAAAGATTACCTACAGGTATTCAGTTTATAAAGAAGTGATGATACAGGTACCAGAATCCTAAAAGGACTCGTGGCCTGGATTTTCCAATGACCAGAGAGTAGTTACTGCAGTGTAGGTGGAATTGTGCTTCAGGATTTACATAATTCCTGATAGAGCATACTGTCTGGCAACTTGCAAAAAAATCAAATATGTTTAATTGCCTGAAGCTATTGCTTGAATATTTTTTAAAATATGTATTCAGTGTATGTGAGCATCACTGACAAGGCCACCATTAATTGTCCAGAAAACAGTAAAAGGTCAGTCACATTGGTGTAGGTCTGGAACCACATGAAAGCCAGACCAGGTAAAGATGGCAGATTTGTTGAACTAGATAGGGGTTTAACACCAAACAAAAGTGCTACTTTGTGTTTTAAACTCCAGATTTTTATGTAATTCACATTTCACCATTTACATTGTTGAAATTTGAATCCATAACCATAAAGCACACCACCACCTCCTCTATCATTTCAGGACCTCTACAAGTGTAGAACTGGACAATGAAGACTTGAGAATGTGGTACAATCCAAACAAGTTCAACTGACGGTTACAAAGCATGAGGTTATGAACGAGGCTGAATGTGGAAAATGTGTGTGCTGTCATCTCTGTTTTATCGTATTGTCCTTTCATATTGACCATGTGATGGAATGCTTACATAAACAAAATGAAGAAATATTGTTGAATTTATTGTTATGTGTATTTAATATCAAATACAGTGAAGAATGTGTACTGTCACCATAAAGAGATGCCATTCACATTAACTTAAAACAAAATAAGAAAAGCTAACTTGCTCTGGACTACACCAGCCCACGCCACGTCACCACCATATTCTTGCTCTGGAATACACCAGCCCACGCCATGCTACCACCATATTCTTGCTCTGGACTACACCAGCCCATGCCATGCCATCGTCAGATTCCCACTCCAGGCTACACCAGCCCACACCATCCTGCCGCTGGGGGCCCAGTCCATGTGGAAGCGAGAGTGTCGCTCCAGGTTTCACAGGCCCGCTGGCTCAGTAACCACGGTGCCCCTGACGAAACAGCCACTACTCCGGGGGCCATCAGAGCGGCCTTCCTACCGAAGAGCTATCTTTATCAGGTAGTTTTGAGTGAAAACTAAATAAAACTCAGAAAAAAAAGGAGAAAAAAGGAAGACGACAAAAGCAGATAAAGAGGGCAAACCCAGTCACAGGAGCCCAGAGGCTGCCTACTCTGCCGCCGCCATCTTGGATCACCTTGTTCACATTCATTCTTCCCACTGAGAAGGCTGTGGTGCTCATTGTGAAAATGAGCTATCAATATTCAACATTCACCATTTACTTTAACATCTGAGTCTTCCACAGATGAGAAATGGTTTTTAAAAGGATACTATTGACCTAAAATTGCTGCTGACCAGCCCATGGGAAACCATTAGAAGATACAAAATTGGCTGCATTGGAATTACCATTTTAATCAAGAAGCAGTGAAACACAGAGCAGCATTGAGAAATTTGCATCTCTTGGTCTTTCTTTTCCACACTGGCACATTAACAACAAATCTTTTCAAAACTCGTTAACATTAACTTCACATATTGGAAAATCAAAGGGTGCCTACAGCAATCCAACTTGAAATGAAGTAATGACACAGACACCAGAATCCATGAGGAAACATGTACATCAAAAAACAGCCTTTGAGCAATGAGAGAGAAAGCAATAAGGCCTGATAACAGTAAGGAATATCTGAGTACTTTTCCCACTCTCAATGAGCCCATGGGTGTAACTATTCTGTGGCGCTATGATTTATGGTGTCTAGTTCTGAAAACTCCTCCATGCCTAAAAGTGTCTTAATTCTCTGAATAGGTAAGGAGACAACAAACAAGCTTGTATTAAATGCGGTCGGTGCTGTTTGTCCATATTTTAGTTGCAGTGGTTGGAGATTCTGCCACTACATACCCTACTGAAAGATCAGTGGCTTTCCCATCAGGTTCTCAACTTGCAACACACATTTTACATGTCTCGTCATTTACTAAAATGTGAATCCAAAATGTCATCGAGTCAGCTCACATAGAAGGTGTAAAATAAAAATGAGAAGAAATCATTGTACTGTATGTGTAACTGCGCAAACTTTAAGGAAGGTGTACTGATAACAAAAAATGGTGGAGATTACAGCTGCCTGACCTGCTGTGCTTTTCTAGCAACACACTCTCGACTCTAATCTCCAGCATCTGCAGTCTTCACTTTTGCCTGGGAGTTTACAGCAGGTCATGGCAGCATCCATGGAGAGACAGCAAGCTAATGAAGAATGAAGTAAAGTAGTAAGTCAAGGAACTGGTTCAACCCATGCTACACCAAGCTTTTGGTTTGACTAAAATGGGCACATGTAGAAAAGGGAAGCAAAGTTTAACTCTCCACCAAATCCATCCTCAGCTTTGATACAATGAGAGTAGTTGACAAAGTATGAGCACAGCAGTTAACAAAGTGGGACAACACTGGTTAACAAGAAATAAGGCAATAGTTAACAAAGTAGATAGGCAGGATGCTGGAAGAACACAGCAAGCCCGCCGGTCTACTTTGGATTCCAGCATTTGCAGTTTTTCTGTCTCTAACAATTAACAAAGGGCAGCTGTAAAATAATTACTAAACCACACTCCCTTGCAAAAAAAAAGGAAAGATAAGGCTATTTCATTAATTCAACATTTCAGATTTGTAATAGTCATACAGCTGGTCCTGCAGCTGCCAAATCCTTCTAAATCTTCTGAACAATATCGAAATGGACATTAATAGTTGCAGCATTGGCTAATTACACAACTAATTAAATGAATGCCAGCCTTTCTCTGACATCTTCACCATTCATTAAGATTTCACATGGAAGGCTTTCCTGCTGCATACTTCTTGCATATGCTCCAAACTTTATACAAGACTTTTCTGAAGTACAGATTGTTATTAATATTAACTCATTGTACTTCAGTAGATTACTGAGATAAAAGATGTGCAAATGTATCTTAGATAAATATAAATATTTCTCAAGTTTCCAAAATCAGTCATTATAAAGCTTTAATATTTAAAGTTACATATTTTGGGGAAAAAGAAACTTGCATGTTTGACTGCTATCACAGTCAGTACCAAGTACAAAGTTCAGTATAGACCTGGTAAAACATTCTACTTGGGTAAAATGATAATGAAAGTAAAATAACTCCAATTATCCAACAAATTGCATTGAAACAGAATATGACAGTTTCACAATCTGTTCACTTCCTTAACTAAAACATACACCTGATATGGATACCTGGGCAACATTCAATCCACAACCATCATCACAATGACGCATTGAATGGTCATTCACAGGAGTATAGAATCAAGAGTATCAGAAAGCCACTGAAGATTGTCCTACCATTCAAATACATCATGACTAATTTGTGACCAAACTTTATAAGCTCACCTTTGCCCCATTTTAGTTAGTTAGCAAAAATCTAAGAAATAGTGGCTTCTTAGGTTTTAAGTATTGCTGAAACAACATTTTATTAAATCTTTTCATCTGGAACTCATCAGGGCAATTTTTTAAAAAAATGTAAAGGGAAAACATCACTTATATTGTACAAGAGGAGTGCTGATTGGTGGACGGTTGCCATGAAGACCAGCTAAAACTTTAAAATTAACAACTGACCCAGCATTAATTACAGTTTCTGGACCCGAGTCATGAGCTTTCACACATAATAGTTGAAGAAGTATTTCCTCATTTCTCTCCCCTAGGGGTCTGACTCTACTGTTTAAACTATATTCCCCAGTTCTAACTCCTCCCTCCCTCTCCCCCCCCCCCCCTCCCATCCAGCAGAAATAGTTTACCGTCTATCTACCCTATTTGTGCCTTTTATATCTTGAAAATCTCAATCAGCTCACCCCTCAACCTTCGAAACCTTAAGAAATACAATCCCAGTTTGTGGAACATTTCCTTGGAACTCATTTAAAACATCTGGTCCTGAGGAAGATAGTGCATTGGGCGGAGGGTTGGAGGTATGAGTCTCTCTGGTCACTATTTTCTTCAGTATTGTTATTTTGCTCATGCTAATTTTGGTGAGACCCTATACCTGACTCAATATTAGTTTCTCTATGTTGTGCCTGCTACCTAAACTGTAAATATCGATGCAAAATATTCATGTGTATCGTTTCCTTATTTTCATTTACAATATCATTGTCAATGGTTTTCAAGGGGACATCTTTGTTTCTGCCCACTTTTTGTCAGTGTGTGATGTGATGATTTGGATATCCCAGAAACTGTCTTTCCATATTATTTTTCATAACTCTATCGGTCATATTTTGCTGGCCCTTTGAATCCCTGAGTTGTCACCATGTGTACATTTTGCTGAATGGTGTGTCTTTTCTTTTAGCTCCATAGCTTGTGTTACTATTCCCATAATTCATTGTTTTATTTTGGCAAGTAGAGTTAATGCTCTTTACAGATATGGACTAATTCTGCTTCTCATTATTTTTTTTTCAACAAACCCCCACTGCTCTTCCATCTTCTTATTAGTAACAGATCTACTCAGCGTACTGTCTCTTCTCACTGAAGTCAGCCTTAATTAAATACAGTAAGCTTCTTCTTAAATCAGCATCTATGGGACCAGGAATGTGCCAGTTGATCAAATATTCCAGATCATCAAGAAGTCCACATAATGTGAAAAGAGAGTAAGCAATAGAAACTTAATGTAGGGATTATACACATCACCATTAGCCGTTATTTACAGAATAAATCACTTAAATAACAAGTTAAGTTTGCCTTAAATAAAACCTACCAACAGACAGTCTTCCAACTTACAACCTCAACTGACCACTCGGATATTATGATAGATTGGGATATTTGAGAAAATGATTCAAAATTGAATCAACTGCTGATATCTCGTGTGGCCATTTGATTAAACAAGTATATTTATATTGAGGTAAATAAATTAAGAAATTATTATAATTGGACAGAATAATATAGTAAACATTGCAGTATTTGGAGTACAGATCTTTCTGCAAGAACTCGTATTTTGTGAACACGAATTTGTTGTAATTCGATTGATGAATGGGGTCACTGTTTCTAAAGTGCGAACTTTGAAAATGTGTTTTGGCTGTAATGCGATTACATTAGAAACCACGCTTAGTGTGGCAATGTGTAATTTTTCTATAACACGGGAATGCACAAGAATATGACCATCGCATTATAGAAGAACCACCTGTGCATAATTTTTTGCCAATTTTTCCAAGAATGCTGGTTCATATGGTGCTAGTTAAAACAAATCCTGCTGCGCATATTTCTGTAGCTATTTTGCAGTCTCTCTTTCACTTGTGATGTCAAGCACAAACACATATGGGAGAGGTGGTGACATAGCAGTAACGTCACTGGGCTCATAATCCAGAACCCCAGCTGAGGACATGGATTCATATTCTATGGGGAAATTTGAATTCAATTTTTAAAAAAATCTAAGATAAAATATTAGCCCTAATAGTGATGGCAGAAAAACCCATCCAGTAAACCCACTGTCTCTTTAGAGAAGGAAATCTGCCATCGTTACCTGGTCTGGTCTGCACAGAATTGTAGAGATCTACAGCACAGAAATAGTCCCTTCAGCCCAGTAAGACTGTGCTGGTCAAACACAAGATATTGTAATCCTATTTTCTAGTATTTGGCCCATGGCTTTGGCATCATTATACATTTCTAAATACTTAAGTCATAGAGTCATACAGCATGGAAACAGACCCTTCATGCTGAACATTATCTCAAACTAAACTAATCCCACCTGCCTGCTCCTGGCCCTCCAAACCTATTCTATTCGTGTACTAACCTTAGTGATTTTTAAACATTGCAACTGTGCCCGCATCCACCACTTCCTTTGGAAGTTCATTCCACAAACAAACCACCGTGTAAAAACGTTGCCCCTCACGATTTTTAAAAATCTCTCTCACCTTAAAAATATGCTCTCTAGTCTTAAAATCCCCTATCTTAGGAATAGGCCCCTACCATTAACCCTATCCATACCCCTCATGATTTTTCAACCTCATGCTCCAGTGAAAAAAGTCCCAGCCTTTCTTTATAACTCAAACCTTTCTTAAATGTTGAGGGTTTCTGCCTTTATCACCTTTACAGTGAGTTCTACATTCCCACCAAACTCTAGGCGAAAAAAAAAACACGATTTCTCATGTTCTCACACGTGACTCTAGACCCACAGCAATATGGCTGGCCATTTAGCTACCCTCTGTGATATTAGGAATAGGCAATAAATTTCAGACAACTACCTTGAACCTGCTAAAGAAATTCATCACCTTCTTGCTGACCTACACATCTCAAAGGAGAATTGTTGCTGATTGTGGGACCTTGCAATGGGTGTGTTCACTGCTGCATTTGCTGATGTTCCTGCTAGCTCAAAAGGAATGATGAAAAAAAAAAAGAGGTAAATCTTGTAGAACTGGTAACTCCGCCAAAGATAAGGTTTTCCAACCTCCTCAGGAATCTGTGCATCAAGAGTGAGTTTTAATTCAGACTCCAATTGCACAATGGACATCAATTTAAAAGATGTTAATTAACTCTCACATCAGTGTATTAGAACATTCTGATCTGTCCCCACCTTGATTAATGACACAATTTTTAAAAATAGGCAGCTCACATAAGGTATGCATTCTCTGTATTCAAGTCTTCGATTCCTCCCCTAACTCTCACTGAGTTGGGGTGGAGTAGGAGGAGGGAGAATGGGGAGGTATTTGTACTAGTCAAAAAGTGTGGTGCTGGAAAAGCACAGCCGGTCACGCAGCAGAGGAATGGGACAGTTGACATTTCGAGCATGCGCTCTTCAGGAACAAGGGGCCTTGAAGAAGGGGCATTCAATGTTGGAATTGGTCCTCCTGGGAGATGAATGAGGGTGCGGGTCTGCTGATGAAGGGTCAGAGAAGATAGGTGGGAAGGAAGATGAACAGGTAGGACAGTTCAAGAGGGTGGTGCCGGGTTGGAAGGATGGATCTGGAATAAGGTGAGGGGAGGGATGGGGAGAAAGGAGGAAACTGGTGAAATCAACATTGATCCCATGTGGTTGGAGGGTTCCAAGGCGGAAGATGAGACGTTCTTCCTCGAGGCTTCAGGTAGCTAGGGTTTGGCAGTGGATGAGACCCAGGACTTGCATGTCCTCAGTGGAGTGGGAGGGGGAGTTAAAGTTTTCAGTCACAGGGCAGTAGGGTTGTTTAATGCAAGTGTCTCAGAAATGTTCTGTCAAATGTCGTACAAGTTGGCGTCCTGTCTCCCCAATGTAGAGGAAACCACATCAAGAGCAACAGACACAGTAGTTGACGTGTGTGGAAGTTCAGGTAAATCTCTGCCGAATGTGGAAAGATTCTTAGGGGCCTTGGATGGAGGTGGGGTGGGGGGGGAAAATATATCCCTGGTGGCAGGGTCTGTTTGTAGGTGGCAGAAATGGCAGATGATGATGCATTGTATCCAGAGGTTGGTGAGGTGGAAGGTGAGGACTGGGACGTTCTGTCCTTGTTGCGGTTGGAGGGGTGGGGGTTCAAGAGTTGAGGTATGGGAAGTGGAGGAGATACGCTGGAGGGCATCGTCGAGCACGTGGGAGGGAACATTGTTGACCTTGAAGAAGGGGAATTCAATGTTGGAACTGGTCCTCCTGGGAGCAGATGCAGCAGAGGCAGAGGAATTGGGAGTAAGGGATAGAGTTTTTACAGGAAGCAGGGTGGGAGGTGGTGTGGTCCAGGTAGCTGTGGGAGTTGGTGGGTTGGAAGTAGATGCCTGTGTTGAATCAATTCCCAGAAATGGAGATGGAGAGGTCCATGAAGGGGTCCAGAATGGTCCACGGGAACTTTAGGTCAGGACGGAAGGTGTTGGTGAAGTTGATGAACTGTTCAATCTCCTCGCGGGAGCATAAGGTGGCACTGATACAGGCACCGATGTAACGGAAGAAAAGGTGGGATATGGTGCTGGTGAGCTGTGGAAGGTGGACTGCTCCACATACTGGACAAAGAGGCAAGCATAGCTGGGGGCCATGCAGGTGCCCATGGCTACCCTTTTGGTCTGGAGGAAGTGGGAGGATTCAAAGGAGAAATTGTTGAAAGTGAGGACCAGTTTGCCAAATTGCATGAGCTGCCCAGCTGTATCTTGATAGGAAATGTAGTGAATCAGATTATCTGAAGATTGGCATCTGTGATGCTGGGGACCTCTGGAGAAAGCCAAAATGCATCATTCACTTGACACTTCTCTTTGAAGATTGTTACAGTTACAGTTAAAAACAAGACATTTTATTTATTTATAGTCTATGAACTCAGGTGATTCTAAACAGTTTCCCAGTCAATGAATAGTTTATGAAAGCACACCCATACAATCTATGGGTGTGCTTTCATAAACTATTCATTGACTGGGAAACTGTTTACAATCTAGGAGGAGTAATAGGCCACTTGATAACTTGAGCTTTGCCCACCATTTAGTAAGGTCATGGCTGTAACCTTAAATCCAGAGTCACGCCTAGCCCTAGCTTTCCCAAGATTCACTTCTGTTCTAAGATTATTGAAAAACTCCTCTTCTTCCACCACCATTTCAGGAAGAGACACTCAACCCTCAGAGGAAAATAAAATCTCACTTCTGTTTAATTAGTGAGATTTATTTAGACAGGGACACCTAATTTCAGATTGTCCCATAAGAGGAAACACCTTCTCCACACCATACTGTAAAGACCCCTCAGGACCTTTTGTGTTTCAATCAAGTTGCCTCTTGCTTTACCAAACTCCAGCAGACAAGCCTAGTCTGTCTCAACTTGCCTTTTAAAATCCACCCATTTCAGATATTAGTTTAGTAAACCTTCTCTGAACTGCTTCCAATGCACATACATTCTTCCTTAAATATATGCACAGTACTCAAAATGGGGTCTCACCAATGCTCTCAATTATTGAAGCACAAGCTCAATTTTTTATTCAGTTTTCTTTTCTGTCATAGTTATTACTTACTGTACATGCATGTTAGCCTTTTGCAATTCATACACTGGGACACCCTTATCATTCTGCATCCCAAAGCTCTGCAATCTCTCACCATTTAAGTTATATATTTCATTTTTATTCTTTCCAAAATGGCTAACTTAATATTTTACTATGTTATGCATGATTAACCAGATCTTTGCCCAATCACTTAATAGATATCTTTTGTAGCTGTTTTTATTTTCTTAAAATCTCCACATTGTGAAAGCAGGCCATTCAGCCCATTGAGTCCACACTGATTCTCTGAAGAGCAAACCACCCCTACACTATCCCCATAACCCTGCATTTCCCATGCTAATACACCTACCGTGTACTGGACAAAAGATCTGAATTTCAGAGGTGAGCTGAGAGTGACTACCCTTGGCATTAAGCCTGCATTGGACAAGTGTGGTATCAAGGAGCCCTAGCAAACCCAGAGCCAATGGGGAAGAAACGCCAAGAATGCTGGAGAAGATCAGCAAGAGTTCTTCAGAACAGAGAGGTCATATCTAACTTGAAACATTAATTATTTCTCTCTGTCCACAGACACTGCCAGACCTGCTGAGTCACTCCAGCATTCTCTGTATTTATTTCAGATATCCAGCTTTTGCAATATTCTACTTTTATTTAAGTCAGTGGAAATCAGGAGGAAAACTCTCCACTTGAAGTCATACCTGGCACATAGGAAGACAGTTGTGGTTATCGGAAGTAGGGTCCTAGGCCCAACCATCATCTGCTGTTTCATCAATGATTTTCCCACTATCACACTGTCAGAAGTGAGGATGTTTGCTGATAATTGCACATTTGTGGCTCTTCAGATACTGAAACAGCCCATGTTCAAATGCAGCAAGACCTGGATAATATTCATGGCCTCAGCTTGAAAAGTGGCAAGTAAAATTTATAGCACATAAAAACCAAGCAATGACCTTCTGCAATAAAAGACGATCTGACCATCTCCCTTTGAAATTCCATGGCATTACCATCTCAGAATTCCATTTTATAACCATCTTGGGGTTACCCTTGACCAGAAACTGAACTGGACTAGCCATTTAAGTACAATGGGTACAAGGGCAGATTGGAGGCTAGGAATACTACATTGGGTAATTCACCTCCTGACTCCACAAAGCCTGTCCGTCATTTATAAGTCAGGACTGTGATGGAACATTTCCCATCTGCCTGGATGACTGCAGCTCCAATAATACTCAAGAAACTTGACACCATCCAGGAAAAAGCAGGCAATTTGACTGGCATCACATCCACCATTAATCACTCCCTCTACCAACACACAGCAGCAGTGTGCATATCATAAACAAAATGCACCGCAGGAATTCAAGAAGGTTCCTTAGACAGAACCTTTAAAAACATCACCATCCTGATTTGCAAAGAGTTGCTGTTCCTTCACCATTACTAGAACTCCTTTCCTTCCAGCACCGTGGATCTACCTGCACCAAATGAATTGCAGCAGTTCAAGGAGGCAGCTTACCATCACCTTCCTGTGGCCAATTAGGGATGGCCAATACATTCTGGCCCAACCAGTGAAACCCTAACTGAATTTTTAAAAAGGGCACCTGAGAAAGAAAACATGAAGTATTTGAATTATCGGTAGTTTGCTTTTGGTCAAGAAAACTTGGAATTTCATTGGTTTTAGTCAGTACCCCATTTAAAACAACATCTTTCTCCCCCACATTATGAGTTCTTTCTTTTGTAATAAACCTGGGATACACTAATGGAGTGTCTGTGTACTCTTTTTATTCAGACGGTTGAGTTGAAACTTTCATTAATGTTTCAGCAGAAGCATATTCTTAAAAAGCATCCTTCTTTTAGGATTCTTATGGAATCCTTATAACGTGGAAGCAGGCTATTTAGCCCATCAAGTCCAGACTGACCTTCTGAAGAGCATCCCACCCAGGCCCATGCCATCCCTATTATCCTGCATTTACTATGATTAATTCACCTAACCTGTACATCTTTAGACTATGGCAGCACTTTGTGGAAACCCATGCAGACATGGGAGAATATGTAAACTCCACACAGTCACCCAAGGCTAGAATTGAACCCAGGTGCCCTCTTTGAAATACTTGAGTAATTTTTCATTAAGCAGATGTTGGGGGAATAAAATCTAAGGCTGGAAGATGTTTCTCAAATTTGGAATAACTTCAGCACTCCTTGTGGAGCTATTTCACTGCTCAGTGGGTAATAACTTCAATACTGTTTAAAATATATTTATATTGAAGCTTGGAGTAAATAAGCTTTAACAATTACACAAGTAGTTTACCACTGAGGTCCAACATTTGGATTAAATTAAGCTTTCTCTACAAATAAATTTGTATCTAATTTTCTCTCATCATGGAATTGAACAAATATTGGATTTAAAAATGTAAAGTACCCCCAACAGAGTTTCCATTTGAGAAGGGAACTTCTAATTCTTGCCAATACTGTTTGCTAGAAGCCAAATTTCATTCAGATTCCTCAGTGGAGAAATCACTGTTGATCTGACAAGATCCATCTTCCAATCTGTGGCACAACATCTGAATAGCAAAGCTTTGGTCCTTTCAAATCACCTTCATTTAAAGGAGCATAATTACCATCTCTGAAAAGCACATTTCAAGCTTTTCCACAAGCTTGTGGCAGGCTGGTTAGCTGGATGGATGGTGTGCGTGTCCATCTCTTCAGTTCCTGTATCATCTGAGGTTATCATGAAGGACTCAACTTCTCTCTTTGCCTGTGATCCTCAGGTTAAACCACCACCAGTCACCTCGCTTTAATGAGAGAGCAGCCTTATGTTCTGGGAAGACAATGGCAACTTTATTCACTCACCCAAACTGACTGAAGAACACTTTTCAACAGAACAACACTCTGCAGCTCTAATAAAGCCAATATTTATAATGCATTAGTTATTTAATTTATAACTGAGTGAAGTATCCCACTACATTTAACTTCAGAATTCAAGATTTATGTCAAACAGTACAAGTTAACATGTTGGAGGATACAAGAATTCAGAATAGAATTGATGAATTTTTAGGACAATACTGAAACTTCAGTCCAAATAACAAGGGGGTGTTATTCTCTGGTCATTATTTTCTGAGAGACTTTGCAAGGTAGAAGTTATTTGGATGCTCAGGAGCGGAATGGGAAGAGTGGGTTGCCAGAGATTCAGGAGAGAATGTGGGCAAAGTTAAACACTCATTGTTTTTCTTACACATGGCATTTTATCAGTGTTGGGACAGGTGGAAGATCGGTTTGCCATCAGAAGCCAAATGAGGCCCTTAAGTGGTTAATGAAGAACTTTTGCCCAATTCTACTGGCATCTTAGCAACAGGCTCAGGGAGGATGGATGGTGCAAGTCCTCTATACATGGGAGACTCTGTCCAGTGATACCTGGAAATGTATCTGCAGTGGTGGTGCCACTCACTCCAACTCTAACTATTGCCCATGCAGGAACATCCCTCTATTCACCCCTTGAAACTCTTCTTCCCTGGTCTTTTTAACCCTAATCATTCAGAGGGCTATGACCCTGGTGCTTCTCCGGGATTGTTGCAGTTCCAGCAGTAGACATGACCTGTGGTGACATTTCTGGGTATGGGATGTCTCTCTGACTGGATGAGTCTTTGGTGATGGCATCTTGTACTTTAAATGAATGTGAACCCTAATGGCATCTCACAATATGCCCAACTGCCATAGAATCCAGACAGGGGTCCCTGGAGCAGCCAAGGAAGGGACCCCCCAGTTTTCCAGCCCTTTGAGGCCACTGCACCCAGAACAAACTTCAGCCCCACTGCACATAGACTGGTTACTGTGTTTCTAACATGACAATGACTAAACAATGTTGGGGAGATTTCACTGGGGTGTTTAATGTAGGGCTAGGGAGGGTGACACTAGTTCTGCAACAGACACTTCTAGTTCCAGCCCTGAAATGGTTAACAACAGCCAAGCGAGCTGCTGCTGGCGACTGCATGACTACCTGGCTGGAGCTTGTAAGGGATATGCATAATGTTAATTAAATCTTGGAGCCTGTAAATACCAGCCAGTATCAATTGCCCCATCGAAACTCGGGATTAATAAAGAAACCGATCGGAATCTGTAACTGTTAGACAAGTGTGAATTGCTCTATCGGAACCTGTAACTGTTAAGTGTGAATGGCTCTATTTAAGTCTAAAGTTGATAAGTGTAATTGTCAATTTAGTTAAACTGAAACTATTGAAAATGGCTAGCCTGTCAGACGCATAGTAATTCCTTGAAACAATGAACTATTGAATACGGGATTGGAACCGCTCCCGGGGATGGCTGAGCCATTGTTAAGCACAGCAGGAGCTGGACAGGCACTTCGATGCGGCCAATAGGAGGACGGATCCCCAGCGCGCGCAGATGAATGGACCAATGGGGAAGGCGAACTGACCGGGGACTCCAGGCAGCGCGAGGTATAATTGTGTCAAGTTTGAACGAGAAGGGAGAACGCCTTCTCCAACGCATGCATGCTTGTAGATTCGTTGTACCAGTTAAGATTCTGTGAATAAACTGCTGTTTGCGTCTAACCATAGTTGCCAGTGTGAGTCTCTCCTTCCGAAAGAACACGCAAAGACGGGACCCCGCGGGTCCGTCTTAACATTTGGTGAGCCCGACGCGGGAAGGAAAAGAGACAACGGCAAGTTGGCAACGTTGGCGGATCAGGGAGCAGACAACCTTCGGCCGAAGTTTTCTAATGGTGAGGAAGCGCCTGTTAAATCTAAGGCTTCCAGTAGTTAGATTTTCTCTCAGTTAGTTTCTTGTCTGCTCTCCGATCCTCACCAATCCAAAAAACCTGATCAATTTGACAGCAGCATCGCAGAGTCCTGACTGGTAAGCTTTTACTAACCTTTTAACTTACCTAGAGTGTTTATTTCACTAACGCCTAACTGTTTTTGCCTGAGTCCCTTGCGCGGCTTTCGGAGCCGGAGCGCAGATCTGTTTTTGCCCGAGTCCCTTGCGCAGCTTTCGGAGCCAGAGCGCATATCTGTCTTTGCCCGAGTCCCTTGCGCAGCTTTCGGAGCCGGAGCGCATATCTGTTTTTGCCCGAGTTCCTTGCGCAGCTTTTGGAGCCGGAGCGCCTAATTGTGTTTGCCTGAGTCCCTTGCGCGGCTTTCGGAGCCGGAGCGCATATCTGTTTTGCCCGATTTTGCAGATTGTTCTGCCTGACGATTACCTGACGTTACCTACCTGAGCGCTGACCATATTCGACTTCCGATCCATGTTACTGAGCACTTAAGACTGACGAATTTTTTGTTTGCATATTCGTTGTGACCACCGAACATACCCGGGGTGACAGAGGTCGGAACTCTTCTCCTAAAGAGGGTTTAACCGTACAGACGTCTGCCTTAGACCGGTTGTTAAGAGCAGAGATCTGCCACGCGAAGGTCAGGCTTCGAAAGACGTACTGTTCTTGAAGCGGTTCCCTTCAGGGGAGATCCGACATGGGGGACCTGAATTTCGGACCACCTAAGTTGACTCACCTCAGGACAGCAGGTCCCGGAGTGCCCTGGTGGCACTGCAGGGACGGCGGGGACATGCCTATTCACAGTCAGTTACTGCTGGATAGCGTAGCCCTGCATAAGGAAAACTTGGACCTGGTGATTGCCCAAGCACCAGAACAAAAGGGAATTATCCTGACAAGATTGAGGGAAACATTTAAAAATCTCACATTAATGATCAAGATTCTGGACGGTACACCCACAGGACACTGGCCAACTGGACGGGGCAGTCCACCTGCAGCTGAAACCTTCCGTTGAACGTTGCATCTGGGTGACACAATATCCTCTCACCTTAGAACAGAGGGAAGAGATTCGCCCAACAATCAGGGGACTGCTAGAAGTGGGGGTCCTCAGGAAAATGAAGGGGGGACACTGGAATACGCCAATCCTTCCGTCTCCAAGGGGATGGGCAAGGGGTGGCGCATGGTCCATGACCTCCGAAGGATAAATGAAGCCACGGAGACTTTAAACCTGAAGGTCCCTGACCCCTACGTTGCATTGCAGGCGCTCAAGCCTGCCAGCCGCTTTTTCTCTGTCATAGACCTGGCTAACACTTTCTTCTGCCTTCCACTGCACCCAGAGTGTCAGCAGTGGTTTGCCTTCACCTTCGAGGGAGAGCGGTACACATACAATCGCCTCCCACAGGGGTACAAAGACTCCCCAGGCCTGTTTAGTGCGGCCTTGACCCCTATACTTAAACAGATATCACTTCCCACCAGCACCACAATCATACAGTATGTCGATGATTTGTTGATTGCCAGTGAAACTGATACCCAAAATTTGGAGGCGGTCCGCACCTTGCTGGATACCCTTGTGGCAGCCGGTTTTAAAGTAAAACGGGAAAAGTGCCAGATAGCCCAAAAATCAGTATCCTTTATGGGACGGATAGTAGGAAAAGGGGGCACCACACTTTCAAGAGCGCACAGGGAAGCGATCCTCTCCTATGGCACCCCTATAACAGTACAGGACATGATGGCCTTCCTGGGGTTATGTGGGTATTCTCGCACCTACGTCCCTGACTTTGTGACTATGACATCCCCACTCAGGGAAATGATCACGGAGGTTGGGGCAAAGAGGCTCAAGAGTCAGTTGCGATGGAACGCGGAGAGAGAGAAATCATTCAAGGAGGTGAAGCAAGCTTTGGGAGCAGCGGCCACGCTAGCGCACCCAGACTATAAGAAAGGTTTCCACCTGGACACGGCAGAGACTGAGGGGATAGTAAACGCCGTCCTGTACCAAAAGGACCGAGGCTGCAGGAGAGTGCTGGGGTATTACAGCTGCCGTTTAGAGCCCATTGAGAAAGGGCAGCCAAGCTGTGCCAGATTTGTGGCAGCAGTAACGAAAGCGGTCAACAACACTGACCATCTAGTACTCTGCCATCCCTTGACTATTCACACAGATCACAGCATAGGAGCCTTTCTCGCCTCCAACTCATTCAGCTTTTCAGCTGGGCGGCAGGTTAGAATTGAGAATGCCCTTCTATCACCGCACATTACGTTTGCATCCGATAGGGGGAGTACTAGGAATATGATGGTGGGAGT
>NC_057719.1:16344452-16364055 GCF_004010195.1 Chiloscyllium plagiosum
CCAGTGACTACTACACTGCAATCGGAGGTTCTACGTGGGCTTTGATCGGCTCTGTCCTCAGCGGCAACTAGACGGAGGTTGCTGTCCGTTACTGACTGGAGGTTGTCCAGTGGCGGAAGACTCTCCTCGGGCATGGGTCAGCCTGGCACAGGTGCAATTGCGCTGTGCACTGGGAGGAGATTGCCTCCGACCACATGGCCTGCAGTACACACATCAGACGCCTGGACGGGCCTGCAGGCCGGTGAACCATTCTGGCTGGCAGGAAGGCCGGGGCACAGTACACTGTTCCAATGGGTTTCCGGTCGCTGGCGTATACCTGACTGCGGGCAGTATGCCCTTACACCTTCTCGTTTGTTGTACAAGGAAACACGAGACAAACCACACACCACCGTAGCGGATGGGCATTTGCACTTCTTTTCTTGGACAGCAGACGTGGCACCCTATGTGGTTTACTTTCCCCCTTCCGGTCCTCTTACGTTCGTTACTGTTTACATGGGTTGGTGTGGCCTCAGTAGAGGCCAAGGGAGGGAATGTTGGGGTGATTTCACTGTGGTGTTTAATGTAGGGCTAGGGAGGGTGACACTAGTTCTGTAACAGACACTTCTAGTTCCAGCCCTGAAATGGTTAACAACAGCCAAGTGAGCTGCTGCAGGCGATTGCATGACTGCTGGAGCTTGTAAGGGATATGCATAATGTTAATTAAATCTTGGAGCCTGTAAATACCAGCCAGTATCAATTGCCCCATCGAAACTCGGGATTAATAAAGAAACCGATCGGAATCTGTAACTGTTAGACAAGTGTGAATTGCTCTATCGGAACCTGTAACTATTGAGTGTGAATGGCTCTATTTAAGTCTAAAGTTGGTAAGTGTAATTGTCAATTTAGTTAAACTTAAACTATTGAAAATGGCTAGCCTGTCAGACGCATAGTAATTCCTTGAAACAATGAACTATTGAATACGGGATCGGAACCGCTCCCGGGGATGGCTGAGCCATTGTCAAGCACAGCAGGAGCTGGACAGGCACTTCGATGCGGCCAATAGGAGGACGGATCCCCAGCGCGCGCAGATGAATGGACCAATGGGGAAGGCGAACTGACCGGGGACTCCAGGCAGCGCGAAGTATAATTGTATCAAGTTTGAACGAGAAGGGAGAACGCCTTCTCCAACGAATGCATGCTTGCAGATTCGTTGTACCAGTTAAGATTCTGTGAATAAACGGCTGTCTGCGTCTAACCATAGTTGCCAGTGTGAGTCTCTCCTTCCGAAAGAACACGCAAAGACGGGACCCCGCGGGTCCGTCTTAACAACGTCAAAAGTACTTCATGAGCTCAAAGGACTTTGGGACAGTCACTATAAATGCAAGCGATTGCTTTCTTCTACAACTCACTCATTTATCAATCTTACCATTTATGATCCAAAGAATCCCTCACTTGCATTAGTAAATTCATGTTAAATTTGCCAAAATAGGAAAGCTCAGTAACATTTGATTTTAACACAATGTAAGAACTGATGGTCAGCCAATTTTCAGCAATGAGTCCTCAGACATCGTCTCAGTGCAACAATTTATTTACTTGGAGCCTGTTAATTCAAAAAACAGACTTGCCAGGAAATTCAGAGTCATGGTCAGATAAGGATCTCTTTCCACAAGTTAAGTATTTAATGTGCTTTGCAATAAAACACAAAATACCTTATGATGCATCTACTATAATGCACATATAGTATACAGTTAATAACTCAATGGCAATAGTGTTCACCTCTGCGCATTCTGAGATTAAGTTTTGCCATAGCATTAAAATAGTATTAAAGGCACAACAATAGCATTCTTGTTTCCAGTTAAGATGGATATGCAGGTTCAGGTTTAGGTTCACTTCAGAGAGCTCAAAGTCCAGGCTCTCACTCCAATGCAAAGCATGGAAGATTGCACTGTAGCTGACAAGACCCCATTTTCCCTTTCAGGTTGAGATAAAAGATTTCACATACACTATTTGAAGTTGGTGAGATGAGTTTGTGCAATATACAGGGGAACATTTCTTTCTCAACCAACAATACTGAATAGCATGATTTGATTATCTTTATAAATTTTTAGATTTACATTACAGATCTAACTTATTTATCAATTTGCAAAGTTCTCTTCAATCCAATACCCTTTTTAGTTTAGTTAACAGTTTCTGGAGCTGTCAAATACTTTTGACAGCTGTTCAACACAATTGGGTCATTTGGGCACAACCATGCAGAATTTCAAAATCATTTTAACAAAATGCCATGTTGCTTTTTATTGTTACATTTGACCGATATTCTTTAGAAAAGAATTAAATCTGCCTTAAAACCCTAGGCAATACTTTTTTTTATCTTCCAGATATTTTGACCATTTATGAAGAAATGATTCCCAGATCAGAAATATCACATTAGATGTCACATCACACTTTCCATGAGGCCCTGGTTACAGTACAGTGGCTCAGTTGATTAGCCCTGGTCTCTCAGCACCAGGGACCCAGGTTCGATTCTACATTCGGGTGACTGTCTGTGTGGAGTTTGCACATTCTCCCTGTATCTGCATGTGTTTCCTCTGGGTGGTCTGGTTTCCTCCCACAGGTTAGATGGTTTGGCCATGCTAAATTGTCCATGATGTCCAGTTAGGTGGACATGCAAGGTAATGGCCGAGATGCTCTTCGGAGGGTCAGCATGGACTCAACAGGCCGAATTGCCTGCTTATGGAGGGTAAGGATTCTGTGAAAAAGGATTAACCACTTTGTTGTGTTAACTCTCACAGCTAACACACAATATATCTTTAAGGTACATGCTCATAATATCAACAACATATCAGGGCAAACTGCCAGTGAGTAAAGGTCTCAGTCTCCATCTTATTACATCGTCTGTCTTGTTGAATGAAAGGCAGAGGGAAGCGTGCAACAATATACACCCACACCACTTAGCTTGAGTCCAGATGCCACAAGGAGGTATAATAAAATTCTGTTGAATGTTTCAGCACCAAGTCTCTCATGTTTAATTATAATACAAAAGCTAACAAGCTTTGATCTCATCAAACTCAAATACCCTGCAGAAGATAAAAACTCATCATTGTTTCAACAGCAGATTATGAGAACAGAACAGATGATTTGGCCATTTATGAAGAAATGATTCCCAGATCATAAATAATCACATCAGATGTCACATAACACTTTCCCTTAGACACTGGCTTTAATAAGTAACCAATTCAAGGTTGCACCTTAGAGAGTCAGATTTGCCATTAAGTTAGTCATTAGCTTGCAAGGTGCAAACCAAGCAAGAAATAATCTAGAATTAGCAAAGAGGAAAAAGTTCCAACATCCACATACTTTCAAAGCTGAAGTAAATGGATTGCTGATTAGCATTGAAGCCAAAGGTTATTACAGTAGACAGGAAATAGAGTTTAAGCAAGAATTGATAAGCCACAATCTTGTTGAATGGCAAACCAAAGTGGTTTACCCTTAATTCCTATGTTTCTATAAAGGCATTTAAATCCTAGGATTATTTAAACTGGGAAAATAGTTGTAGAATTGATTTTAATTTCAACCATGTCTTGGATTTTGACAATTCTTTCCAGTTTCTTCAAAATTTGCATTGAAATTCCCTGCGATCCTCTACATCAAGCAAAAACTTCAGTACATTATTTCATTCCACCTTCCTTTTCTAATTCAATAGCTCTTGCTTTTACATTTATTGTTTTAGAAAAAAAATTGTTACTCGGTAAGAAGTCATTTTGCATCTTTTCTTTCTCAAGAAAGGAAGAATGCAAAACAGACAGTTGTTCCATGTTACAGACTTGGACTAATAGCCACCTAAGCAACACAGCCCAAGTTACTTGCTCACTGTGCAGGTTTGCTGCAGAAACAGGGCACATCCTGCGGGATAACGGGTATCCTAATCAAATCATTTCTCACTACTTATCGCACAAACGCGTGAAAAATCCTAGGTCACACTTGGTCCTGAAAAATTACCCTGATAGTGTAAGGCAACTCAGACGCTTTTTGGCATTGATGAAGCTAGCTGTTTCAAGCTGATCAGACACCGTTGCAATGCAAATGCTGTTTGTCAAACAGGATGCTGTTACAGCAAAAGGGCATCCTGGTGTATGAATTTCAGTAGCAATACATAGACCATACCCCAAAAACAGGTGGATCACATAGAATCATAGTCATACAGATTTATAGCATGAACACAGACCCTTTAGTCCAATCGAAATAGACCCTTCAGTCCAACTTGTCCATGCCAACCAGATATCCAATGTAAATCTAGTCCCGTTGCCAGCATTTGGCCCTTAAGTCCCTTTTATATCTTGTCCCTCACTTTAAATCTATGCCCTCTACTTCTGGACTCCCCCACACAAGGGAAAAGACCTTACCCCTATTTACCCTATCCATGCCCTTCATGATTTTATAAACCTCTGTAAGGTCACTCCTCAGTCTCCAAAGCTCCAGGCAAAGTAGCCCCATCCTATCCAGCCACTCCTGATAGCTCAAACCTTTCAACAACAGCAACATCCTTGTACATCTTTTCTGAACCCTTTCAAATTTCACAACGTCCTTCCTATAGCAGGGAGACCAGAATTGCATGCAGTATTCCAAAATTCTAAAAGTGGCCTAACTAATGAGCTGTAACATGACCTCCAATTCCTTTACACAATGAACTGACCAATAAAGGTATGCATATCAAACGCGTTCTTCACCATCCTATCAACCTGCAACTCCACTTTCAAGGAAATGTGAACCTGCCCTCCAAGGTCTCTCTGTTCAGTAACACTCCCCAGGACTTTCCCATGAAATGTGTAAGCTCTGTTCTGGTTTGCCTTTCCAAAATGCAGCACCTCACATTTATCTAAGGTCAACTCGACCTGCCTCATTTAATCAAGATCCCATTGTACTCTGAGGCAACTTCCTTCGCTGTCCACTACACTTCCAATTTTAGTACCGTGTGCAAGCTTGCTAACAATACCTCCTATGTTCATATCCAAGTTAGTTATATAAATGACAAAAAGCAGTGGACCCAGCGCTGATCCTTGTGGCACACTGCTGGTCACAGGCTGCCAGTCTGAAAAGCAACTCTTCACTATCACCCTTTGCCTTCTACCTTCATGCCAGTTCTGTATCTAAATGGCTAGTTATCCCCATATTCCGTGTGATCTAACCTTATTAACCAGAATACCATGAGGAACCTTGTTGAATACCATAACGAAGTCCATATAGATTACATCTACTGCTCTCCCTTCATCAATCTTCTTCATTACTTCTTCAAAAACCTCCAAGTTACAGAGACATGACTTCCACACACAAAGCTATGTGGACTACCCCTAATCAGTCCTTGCCTTTCCATGGTAGCTCAGTGGTTAGCACTGTTGCCTCACACCATCAGGGTCCCAGGTTTGATTCCAGCCTCGGGTGACTGTCTATGTGGAGTTTGCACATTCTCCCAGTGTCTGCATGGGTTTCCTCCCACATTCCAAAGATGAGCAGGTCAGGTGAATTGGCCATACTAAATTGCCCATAGGGTTAGGTGCATTAGTCAGAGGGAAATGGGTTTGGGTGGGTTACTGTTCAGAGGGTCGGTGTGGACTGGTTGGGCCGAATGGCCTGTTTCCACACTATGGGGAATCTAATCTAATCTAATAAATAACTTAACTACCACCAATGTCAGGCTCACCAGTCCGTAGTTCCCTGGCTTCCTCTTACCACTTTTCTTAAATAGTGGCAAGACATTAGCCAACCTCCAGTTTTCTGGCATGTATCATTGATAGCCACATGTGACAAATATCTCAGCAAGGTGTCCAGTAATCTTTTCCTTCGCTTCCCAGAGTTCTAGTGTACACCTGATCAGGTCCCAGTGAGTTATCCACCTTTATGCATTTTAACACGTCCAGCACCATCAAACATCCTTTTGGCTGTTACACACAACCAAGACACTGATCTTACTGAACCCAACCCATGCTGGTAAAACTCAAATGTCAAAAAATCAGAAATGATGCTGCAGTTGGACAAAGAACAAAGAAAATTTACAGCCCAGGAACAGGCCCTTCGGCCCTCCAAGCCTGAGCCAATCCAAATGTACTGTGTAAACCTGATGCCCAATTCCTAAGCATCTGTATCCCTCTGCTCCCCACCTACTCATGCACCTGCCCAGATGCATCTTAAATGAATCTACCGTGCCTGCCTCTACCACCTCTGCTGGCAACACGTTCCAAACGCCCACCACCCTGTGTGAAGTACTTGCCGCGTGCATCCCCTTTAAACTTTCCACCTCTCACCTTGAAAGCATGACTTCTCGCTATTGAATCCTTCACCCTAAGAAAAAGCTTGTCTCTATCCACCCTGTCTATACCCTTCATGATTTTGTAAACCTCAATCAGGTCCCCCCTCAATCTCCTTTTTTCTAGTGAAAATAAACCTAACCTACTCAACCTCTCTTCATAGCTAGCACCTTCCATACCAGTTGCTGGATAATCCTGATTGCGTAAAGCATAAATATTGACAACAAATTTATGACCATCATTTGGACTTGTAGTATGTTGTATTTGTGTATACTGGAAGAGAAACACATTAAAACACAAGGCACTTTTTTGCAAACATTAAGAAAACGTACACAGTGCAGAGGTGCAAAATGCAACAAAATAGGTAAAAACCAAAAAAAACTGCAGATAATTTAAATCAGAAACAAAAAACAGAATTGCTTGAAAAGCAATCTATGGAGAGAAGTTGAATTAATGTTTCAGATTACCTGAGGAAGGCTCACTTGACCCGAAACTTTAACTCTTGATTTCTATCCATAGATACTACCAGACCTATTTCACTTTTCCAGTAATTTCCGTTTTTGCAACAAAATATGTTACAGCTATTTGCTGATTTATTTCTCAGGGCAAAGCCCTGGCCAACTAGTGCAAGCCACCTGGTTTGAAATCTAAACAAAACCTGACAGTGAACAGTCTGTCATCATGCTATGGTGTCCATGGCAAGGCTTCCACCAATCAACACTCTTCTCTCATACAGAAGTAGTTGTTTTTCTTCATTACTGGTATTCTTGTGAATTGTCCTGATGAGTGCAGCATGGAAAGCTTCAACAAAATGCAATCTTTTTCAGCAATACGCAAAGCTGAAGGCATAAATGTAGACCAGGACCTTGATGATTGCATTCTTGATTGATCCATAATATCCAGAGAAAGGATTGAGGTGATAGCTCAACAACACCTTTCTCAAAAAGGTGTATAATGTATAAAGTACCATGGTTTCTTGTGGAAAGGACCATCTGTGATCAGAAGCAAAACTGCATTTGAGATATAAACTACTCTTACTAATTAGCAAAAAAAAACTCACTGGAATGTTGCCAAAATGCTCCAGGTAAATTAGTTTATTAAACATATCCAGTATCTTCCATTACAGTACATTGTAAGGCAAGTCTATTTGAGAATTTAAAAAGAAATGAATTAATAGAGAAACACTGACAGCCTCTTGGCACCATGCTTCACATATCAGTTCTTTTGTGGAAGAGTTTAGCATCCTCCCCAATGACTTTCAGATCGCCCAAAACACGGAGATTATACTTTTCTTCAAATAATAACCTCATTGACCAGTTTTCTTTGCTAATCTGGAAAAAAAAGTTACTGAGGACAATGGTAAATTTGCAGACTGGCTAGTTTGGCCACAGTTGTCCTTTGCCAGTTTCTAAATCAGATATCTAACCATAAAAGGTTCTTGAAAAAACACAAAATAAAAACTGAAAGAACTGCAGATGCTGTAAAGCAGAAATAAAAACAAAAATTGCTGGAAGAGTCACCAGACTCAAAACATTAACTTTGATTTCTCTTCACAGTTGCTGCCAGACCTGGTGAGCTTTTCTAGCCATTTCCATTTTTGTTTCTTAAAAACTGAGAATGATGGACACATAATATTTTCTTCGTTTATTTATTCTGAGTTTTATAAAATGTAAAAGCAAAGAAATAAGTTCCCAAAGCTGTATTTGCAGAATAATTACAATTCCAATCACTATGGCCCCCTGGTGCAGTGTTAGTTAGCTAAAATGGCTGCATGGCTGGTTTGCAACATAGAATGACACCAACAGCACACACCAACTGAGGTTACCATGAAGGACTGTCCATCTTAACCTTGCCCCTCACCTGTGGTGTGTTGTTTCTCTCAGCCAAAGCACCAGTAGGACTATCGCACCTTTACCTTTTCACCTTTACAGCCCCAGTCAGGATATACATTTTTGTATTTACAGCCATCTTCCAGTTCTATATAAAAATATAGTGTCATCAAAATATTCAGAAAATAGAGGCAGATATGCAAATTTACATTTAACATATTCTGTACATTCTTCATAAAACAGCAACAGTAGTTGCTTCAGATATCAATTAAAACAGATTATGCGCCATTCCAAAAAAACACAATTATCAGGAGCAATCTATGGTACCACATACTAAGAACTGACAATGAGAAAACATAAAAACATCATTTTACATAAAATAACTACACTTAAACCCTGCAGTATGAATGCTCTTGCTGTAATGAAGTAATATCACTCAAGTCCACCAATTTAATCTTGTGATAACTGCACTAGAGTTTATGCTACAATTGCATAATATTGAGTCTATAAAGGTAATACATGCCTTGGCCTCTCAAGAGAAAAATTCATCCCTTACAAACAGTCAAAATTTAAGATTTATTACTGTTTGTAAACTGGCCTGTGTTGCAGAAATAACATTGAGTTTGTTCAGCTCATTGAGGTAAGGCTTGTGTTTTGGGAAATGAAAGGGTTCTAACATTCATGACTGTGGATAAATTCTTCAACCTAAATCTTAACATCAGTGTCTCTCTTGCACCTTCTGAAGTTCCAACAATGTGTACTCAAACAGAAAGCTATGCAGTGAGGAAGTATATTCTTTTGATGAGCTTTTATCATTTATTACCAATTTACTAAGTCAAAACTGCTTATTTTTAGTTCATAGGCCCATTACAGAAATCTAAGTTATTGCTCGACTTTGTTATATTAACCATCAGGCCTCTACCAAAATCAGCAATTTTATCAATTAAGTAGCTAAGACTGTAGCAATTGTAACAAGGTCAGCTAGGTGGACATTATAGAATGAGTTTCCTGATTGGCACTGTATATCTGGTCCAAATCAGGGAGCCCTAGCTAACAGACAAAAACAGAAGTTTCAAATATTCCTGACACCTCAAGCTGGCTTTGAGGGAGCTGGATCAGTGTCAAGGACTTTCCAAACATAAACAAAGAATGATTTGGTGACAGGATATTGGCCTCTGTGGAGCAATTACAAAAACAAATATCATTTTGGTACGAAGAACACAGAGACACAATATAAAATGAAGGCCAAATGTTAAAGTGGGTGCTAGAGCAGGTAGATCTGGATGCATGTCATCAAAAGTGGCACGGCAGGTTGAAACAGCAGTCAATGAAGCATACGGTACCTTGGGCTTCATTAGTAGGGATGTTGAGTACAGAACAAGCAGGCTATGCTGAACTTGCCTTAGGCACTAGTTTAACCTCAGCGGGAGTTTGCGTCCATTTCTGGCTGTTACACTTCAGCGTGAAGTTGCTCCCAAGAAAAATTCCGGGGATGAGGAATTTCAGTTAAGATGATACATTGGAGAAGTTGGGTTTGTCTACTTTGGAGAAGGGAAGGAAGAGAGGAGATCTGACAGAGGTATTAAATCTTAAAACATCCAGACAAAGCAAACAGGGAGAAAATGCTCCCATTTATGAAAGGATAAGCAGCGGGAGGGCAGAGTTAATTAGTTTAAAATACCAAAATAAAGAAAATTGTTTACATAGAATGAGTGGTTAGGATCTAGGATGCACTGTCTGAATGTATGATGAAGGCAGGTTCAATCAAGGGGGAGTTAGATTGTTTCTGGAAAAGGAACCATACATGAAGATATTGGGAGAAGGCAGGAGGATGGCGCCAAGTGAGGTACTCAATTTATGAGCTATCTCAAGACACACTGGGTCACAATGACCCCTTCTGTGCTGCAACTATTCAGTGACTTGGAAAACCACTGATCCATTGCTATGATGATACAGCATAGTGCTCCTAACAATTGAGATTTATGATTAAAGTACATGTTCGAATTTTGCCTTGTGTACTACCCCTAGTTTTCTTCCCTTTTAAAAGGCAAAATACAGAAAGTTTAACCTCTGTAGCACATTTATTGATATTTTTTATGCCAGTTAATCAATTATGCCTTTGTTTTCAAACCAACTCTTTTGTGCTATAATCATCTAAATTGCAGAAACTGAACATAAACTCCAAACGCCTGCCTGAGACCGGAGACCTCCAAACTAGATTCAATCAAACAGCCTTGAGACCTGATCATTTCTCAACTTCCGGCCACTTGCGCAGGCCCTATTTTAATCACTCCATCACATCTTCAGCTAGTTAGAGTCGAAGCTCTGGAATTCCCTCTCAGCCACTGCACTTTAAAATGCTCTTTAGAACCAACTCTGACCAAGGATTAGGTCACTTAGCCTAACACTGCGCTATGTGGCTTGATTTGAGTTGTAGTGATAAGGCTCCTATGAAGCACATTAAGTTCCATTACCTAAAAAAAACTACATAAATGCAAGTTGCCACTGAAAAGTGTTATATCTTCCCCTACAGTCAGTCATTTTATGAATTTTATCATATGACAATCATTAATTTGACTTTCAACTTACAAATAAAAATTATAGTATTTGGTTCAGGATATGCTCCAGTAAATGCAACACTGAATAAGCGACATTGGATACATTTTTTCGTAGTTTTCATACTAGCTAATTTGATACATATTCTTTCCATCTGGGTAGGAGTATCGCATGGTTATATACCTGACATCATGAAGAAAAAACAGATTTGAAACAGGAAGATTAACTGGAATGAACAGGTCAAATATTTTTCAGTTATTTTAAAACAAAAACAAAATTGTAACATTTAAATTGTAAATTTAACTCCACTGGAAATTTCAAACAATTTTAAAAACAGTTGTATCATAATTTCCTTTGTATACATGAAACAAAACAATGGACTTTTCTAATTCAGTTGTTACGTAAAATTGTCCGAATAAAGGAGAGCAGCTTACTCCTACGTCTATGTACTATAAATATGCTCACAAAGAAACTGTAGTAGTACAAAAGTGAAATCTAATTTTACAGGGAAACCAAATTCGAGAGAAAACAAAGGTACACAGAGTTGTAAAAAAGAAATGAAGTAGTTTTGTGGAACATTTCGATTCCTGCAAAATTAATCAAAAGAATAAAAAGCACAAAAATTTCCACTCTGAGTCACTCTTCCTTCTCTAGTCTTTAAGGCAGCATATCAACCTTGAGCAAAGTTTGTGCCTTTCCAATGTCTCATCTAAATGGGCATTCATCCTACGCCAGAACTGCTGTCGCAATGTCAGTAAATGGATGGATCATGCGGGGATGGAAAAGGATTCCAAGCCAAACTCAGTCATGACATGATCCCACCAATATCTGCATATATACACTTTCACTCAGACAGATGCTGAGGCCAACTGAAGCTACCAATGCCAAATCAAACGTGGGGCTTTCAGATCAGCACAGTATAGCACCATGTTATTTAATGCAGTTATCTACTGATCCATTATAAAAGCTCTCGGGGAGGCACTTTTGCAGGAATTCATCTGCATTTTATAAACCTCGGACTAGAACTACATCAGAAAACCAGCTATAGTTCCTCGCATTAATAAGTAAAGAATTTTACAATTTAATTAAATGCATGGCTAAAATGACTAAAATAACCTTATTTCTATTTCCAAGAGTTACTCGGAAGCCTGAACAACAGCACAGGATTCAAAAGTGTGTCAATACTCAATTCAAGCAAAAATATCCAAGCATATTATTTGAATATTGGCTCAGCTCCACTCACTTCATTACATTGTCCACAGTATTCAGTTACACAGCACTAAAGTTGTCTTAAGTTAGTCTAAATAATACTCTTTCAGCAAAGCATCCTGTACCTCACTATAGCAAGTTCATCCACCTCTCTAAACCTCCCAGTTATGCTTGCTCGTCTTCAAGAATGAAGTTAGTTGAACACAACCCACGCCTTGCAATTGAAGATTCTCCATAGGGTCCTTTTGGCCCCAGGCTGCCTCATCAAATTCAAAGCAAGAGCATCTCCAATGTGGCCTAAATGTAAAGTGAGCATGGGAACGCTTACTCATTGTCTTTGGTCCTGCCACAGACTGTGGGCATACTGGAGCGCTGGGCTAGGCGAAATAGAGAAAGCCTTGGGGACGGAGGTGGAGATGGACCCAGTATCTCTAACTTCATGGCTTTGTTAATTCACTTTCATTAGATGCGCGCACGCGCACACACACACACACACACACACACACACACAAAGGCTTTTCAGAAGGTACATTCTATTAGGGTAGGTGTCAGAAAATTCCCCGGGGTTGGCGGGCTGGCATAAGCTAGTCATGGAGCACAACCCCTTGGACTTTCTTACTAGTATGGTGCACCATAAAACTGAGAACTTCTATAAGGCATGGTGGCCCTTTTTGGACTACCTGGGTACAGATGTGTCCGCCATACTAATAAGAGCCTTTACATAGTTATGGCAAATCTATGTAATGAATCTGGTATCCAGACAGGAGGAACTACAAACATATGAATATGAAAAAACTTATGCGTGTGATGATTGAGGTGTATTGCTTTGTTTCGCTGAGCTGTACTATTGTTATTGTTATTATTGTTAAGATTTTCCTTTTTTAGCTTTGTTATTAGTTATTATTTATGTAATTGGTGAGTTCATTTCTTAACATTGGTTTGGATTGTTTGGTTTCATATTTGCTGTAATATTCAAAAGAAAATAATTCCTTTTTCTAATAAAAATACATTTTAAAAAATGAAGTTAGTACTAAATGATTGCTATTAAATTAGAGCCATGTTTAAGTAGGAGAGCATGCATATGATATTAAACTTACTCAGTCAATAGAGAAGTCACTGAAACTTCACAAGTTAGCACAGGTTTCCAATGTAGGTCCAATTGTAAAAGGATAATAGTCTTTGTGTCATACGTATTCTGGACAAGAAATTCTTCTTCTAAATTTCCAGCCTTTGATCAACATTAGTACACTCTCCACCTTTCTACAGGTTTAAATGCCAGCCATCAAGATGAGACCTGATGCTTTCCAGTGGGGAAGGTGGAGAGAAAACAATGGTGCTCAACTGGCAGTCTCAAAGAGAAGCTAAAAGAATGTTAGATGGAAGAGAAGAAAAAAAGTGGTGGTGAGTCTTCTGAAATTAAAATTAAATTTTATTTTTGACACAGCTTCAATATAAATATTCTACAGTTGAAAACAGACCACAGTGTTTCAATGCCCTGCGTGCCCAGCATTGTATCTTCAACAAGAATACAGCACAATTTCTCCATAGATTTTGGGGTTCTTGGATGTGTCACCTGGCTTAGTGCTTAGCCCATAAACTTGAATTCTGTGATCTATATAAAAGTGAAACAATAGGTACGGTACATCCAATGCCCTCATCAGAGAAATGATGCAGGACCTTTCATGATTTTCAGACATCTCACGTGCTTTAATGCCAATGAGGTGCTCTGTTGTAGGAAAATTCAGTGGCAAGTTTTATGCACAGCAGGGTACCAAAATCAACAACTAGGTAAAGGATTTGGTGAACAGTTATATTTAATTACAGTGAACAGGTAATAAATACTGGCCAGAACAACACAGTGGGATTTGTTATCTGAGACAACAAAAACTTAACAATTCACCTGAAAGACTAATCACCAATAGTATTGCATTCCTCCAGGAATACAATGAATAGATGTTTGGGAATATGTGCTCCTAAATTGCAGTAGAGTTTAAATCTTCAAACTGTTAACCAAGGATCAGTTTTTCTATCTGAGTTATAAATTTCATTCTAGATATTGGAGCACAAAAGTCTGGGCAGACAATGCAGTGCAATAGTAAGGAGTGCTGCACTGTCAGAACTGTCGCGTTCCAGATGAAACATCAAACTAAGGCCCAGTCTGTTTAAGGATAAAAGAGCCCATGACACTATTTCAAACAAAAGGAAGGTATCCCTCTGTCCTGACTGACATATCTTTCAATCACCATTGCACCAAATAACAGTTTATCTTACCTTTATCACGTCTTTTAGTGGGAACTTGCTGGCTGCTGTGTTTTGTGCAGCTCAAAAGTACTCATTGACCGCAAGATGCTATGCGGCTTTTGACATCATAACACTATATGCACAGACCCAAAACATAATTCTGACCATGCATCAAGAAACAAATAGGTTAGCCTCTCATCATTCTTCTGGGTAGCTTGATGCTCAGAACTATTACATTACATTCCTGAAACAATAACTTTAAATAATTTCAATCAACATGTTCTGACATGTTATTGCAAACCTGTGAAGCAGGTGAGACTGGAGTCTGGGCCTTCAGGCCCAGAGGTAAGGACAATACCACTGCAGCACAACAGCCCTAACAATAGTCTATGATTCTGGATTAGAGCAGTGCTGGAAAAGCACAGCAGTTCAGGCAGCATCCGAGGAGCAGGAAAATAGTCTTATCATTGCTTTTGCTTTCTTATATTTCAAGATCGAACATAACAAAGAAAGTGTAAATTTAATGGGACTGTGATGCTAATTGCTGGGACAGATTTGATTAAATTTCCATTCTGCAAATCCAAAAGGATTCTAACCCCATGTGAAACCTGTGGGCCGCACTGAGTGAGCTTCAGTGCAGATGGCCTGTAACCAGACTGCAACAGTCACCATATTCACATACAATAAACAAAACAAATCTATGACTTCGCCGCTTAGCACAAAGACAGTCGAACCTGCAAGTTTCCCTCCAAGTCACATACCACCCTGACTTGAAAATAACTCAATGTTCCTTCATCACCGTTGGGTCAATGTTCAGGATTCACTTCCTTACAGTATGTACCTAACCAGCATGGACTGTCGCAGTTTTAAGAAAGCAGCAACACACACCCCTCGAATGAATAAGAAAAGAGACATGATCAAGACAACAGAAAACCTTCCAAAGCAATGGTATGATATCCAGAAAATAAGTCCACACTTTCAGGCAAGATGGAGGAAGATAAATTTAAAACCTAGAGAAGGAAAATATAATTAGCTTGCATTATAGGAGTTAAAAATTAGTTTTGGAGAAAGAGTTTGTAAATGGCTACTCCAACTATAAATACAACGATCTTCAGCCTTGATTGAAAGCCCAAGGAGTTTGGCAATGTAGACTACATCTTTGATTAAAAGGGGGACTGCATGTCCATTCTCAAATCAAATCTCTTTTAAAGCTAAATAACTCAACTACAAAACAGAAAAAAATACCCAACCCCAATCCCGAGGATTAATTTCGTAGGCTATGATAATATTTTCCATTTTAACACACACACAGAAATTCCCGAATCATTTTAATGATGAACCTGAATATTTTTAACAAAATTAGAGTTTACTATAATATATCCAAGAGATGTCACTCTTCAGGTTAACTACAATATTTCACACCAAATATCAATACATTAAATCAACTCTGGATAATTTAGAGCTCAAATGGTTATTATAAATCTGTAGACATTTGTAAGATGGAACATAAGCTGTGGAAACAGCAAACAATTTATACAAAGAGTTCTGTTGTAAGCTGGTGATCGCTGTCTCTCTCACTGATACAGTGAGGTGTAATCTAGAATAATGTACAACAGAAAGGCCTGAAGTGACTCCATAGTGTCAGGTCCAGAATCATACATATTACTCCAACAGAATCATAACATAAGATTAAGAGATCATCAGACCAACATCATCTGCAAAAAAAAAGTACAGATCTCTTGGCACTAAACAGCATCAAACACATTTATAGATTATTCTCTGCAGGCATGATTGAAAAGGATTTCTACCCTTTACCACGCAGTTGAAATAAGTACCGAAGTTATTTACTCCAATTTCAGTGCTCAATGAAATCCTTTGTATATCTGGGATCCAACTGAAAGTCTGTTGTGCTTATGAACATCAGGCCTCTTTGAAATATTCAAAACAAACCCATTCAGCAAACCAAAACAAAACCTATCGGGGCACCTGGAGGGCTAAGATGGCTCCATTGGTCAGTGAGTGAATACATTTCAAGCTACCTGCAGCCAGGTTGCTGATGGTTTAAATTAAAACAAAAAAATTCCAAAGACTTACGAGGCTTTTGTCTTTAGAATTGGAAACTTCTAAAGATTTACTATGGAATTCGCCCATTCAAAATAGCAAAGCATCCTCTATTAAACCAATACTTTAATTTATATTTAGATTTACAATTGCTTAGCAGACTAATAGACAATTTTTGTTTAAATTAAGGAGCCTTCACCACCAAATCTCTTGAACCTCCTGGATAGGTGAGGGTGGGGAGGTGGAGGTTACCAATTCATTCTTTTCATAAAATAAAATGAAAAAATCAAAGTAAAGCTTGTCCACCACTGGTCTCACCTTGGTTAAATGCAGCAACACAGAGTAAAGTAAACCATTTACTACCATGGCAGGTATCGCATACGACAGTATAATAAGTTACAAGAGGCAGTCCAGTTATAGTAGGTTTCAAGTATGCAACACTGCAATTGTATTTCTTTGGAACTCTACGGACGATGTTTTATTTTTTCTCAAGAGGGGATGGAAATGGAAATCCATTACTGCATATAGATTCCAACCAGGTAAATCCCATTAGGATTTTGGAAGGATACTGAATCCCAGCAGCATCTGTAAATTTTTTTTGAACAGTAATTATCCAACACCACAGATCTCAGTTAAGTGCCAGATATCAGTATTTGCAGTCAGTAATAATGATCACCTTGTGTTTTTAGTACAAGTATTCATAGCTAGGCTTTTAGAGAGGCAGAAAGTGTTCTACATCTTGGGCAAACCTTCTCTAGTTGGACAGTGGGCTGGCGTCCTTGCAATCTTCATAGACTTAGCATTTCTAACTAAAGAAGAGTATTTGAAAAGATGTAAATAACACTTGGGAGACTTTGTGCACACTGAAGAAGGTCCCTCTGTGCAACAAGAGTCTATAGTGTTATTTCACTTTAAAGTGCTGTAGTAGTTCGCTCCAGTTTTTTCACTATTTGAGGAGATCTTTAAGTACAGCTCCGGCACTAGAATCTGGAGACACTGGTAGAGGTGTGAAGGTAGGAAGAGCATTGGAGATTGGTTTCATGAGGAGATGAGAGGCCCCAACACCACTAGAGGCTGTTGATGTGATGAGGGGGATGGCAGCAGAACGCGGTGCTAAGAAAGGATTCGAGTCAGATTTTTTCACCAAACCCTCTCCTAAAGTACCTGCAAATAAAATGCAACAGCATTATTCAGGGTGATAATTGCATCATCAATGAAAGCAGATAACAAACGCACATCTAGCTGGTGCTCAATAATTAGGACTTCAATAATAAGAACATTCTTCTTGGAAGTGACTTTTGCAAATACTAAAGTATCTGCATATTACCACTGAACTCTGTGCTTCAAAATTAAAAATCCAGCTATTGCTACTTGCAAGTCAGACAGTAAAACAAAACTAATGGCACCCAGTAGTAGAAAAGTTCATAAGTAGAAGATCTGGGATTGGTTTGAAATTCCCTGCTTGGAATGAAACTCTTAAGACAAATATCAGCTGTTTATCAGTTGACATCGTCCAAATAAAATAAAAGCTCAATTCACTTTCCAAATTGTAGAGGATACAATATCAATGTATGTTGCTTAGGATTACACAAAAAAAGTCATCTTCTTATAACAGACAGGAGGTTGGCTAGCTCAGTTAGCTGGACAGCTGTTGTCAATAGCGTGGGTTCAATTCCTGCACTGACTGTGGTTACCATGAAGGACTCTTACTCAAGTTCTCCTATAACCTGAGCTATGACAACCCTCAGATCAAAACACATTAATGAATGGGCAGCTGGGACAGGGAGGCGAAAAAAGCATATCAAAATCATTCATAATATTCCTAGTCTAGCCAAAGTTCCTTATAAGGTTAATGGAAAACAGAAAAATTCTCTTTGCAGTGAATACTGGTGCTTTTTATTTTGATTTAATAGCCTTATTAATCCAAATGGCACCTCTCAAGTTATTTATCAATCTATGCCAGTCTTTTACCAATAACTTCAGAAGAAATACAGTAATTAACATTATAAAGCCTATACCTGCAGTATGGCCAGAATAGCTGCTGGATGGCTGGCTGCTTCCAGACATGGCTCCAACTGGGTGCACATCGTAAACTGGAAGTTTTGGCGGTGGGAGGGAAGGTCGAGATTCTACTTCCAGGAACTTCACAAACATTTGTGAGAAAGACTGCAGGAGAAAATGCAGTGATAGCTTATATGATAGTGCTTCAACAATATAAATTCTGCAAATAAAGAACACCACTCCCTGATCTGAACAAACTCATTTTTTGTTGTGGTTCTGTTCGCCAAGCTGGGAATTTGTGTTGCAGACGTTTTGTCCCGACTGGGTGACATCTGGGTGGCATTTATAGTGGCCGGAGGAAAGATCACAGAAGCGCTTCACAGGAGACTCCCAAGTACTGAGGATGTCACCTAGACAGGGGACGAAACGTCTGCAACACAAATTCCCAGCTCGGCGAACAGAACCACAACAACGATCACCCGAGCTACAAATCTTCTCACAAACTTTAAACTCATTTTTTTTAAAACCTGTTTGCACATCTGAAGATTTACTTTGATTCAGAACAGAGGATCATGTTTCAGAATCACGAAGATCAGCAGGAGGCGACTTGATGCACCATGTTAATGCAATAGGTCCATATCACATTTACCAACGGTATTCCCATTTTTCTCTGTCCCTGTGTTGCTCAAGATTTCTTCATACATTAATTTAATCACTTCCTAAACTTCAAGATTGAATTGGGTACCTAAACAGCAACAAGAGGATGAATTATAATTGCATTATACTGATGGTAAAGAATCTCGGGGATATAATGATGCTTAGAAATACTTAAGTTCTACCATTTTAGCTTTGGCAAGCATTTTACTTTTGCCTTACTTCCTCAAATTTCTATCCAATATCCACATCTTTCTCTTCTTTAAAAACTATCAAAATTAATTGTTTTGATCAGACTGTTCATCAGTCATGGGTCATGGTTAACTTCACCATATCAGGTATGTTCGACATTGCAGTGAACCTTCTTTATATCCCAATGAAGTTTTAACTGAATTTTGCGCTGAAGTATCTGAAGTTGCACTTAAACCTACAAGTTTCAAACTTAGAGGCAAGAGTGGCACTGGGTTGGCTTGATATTTGATATTTAGAGCAATCAGAAAATAATGCGTTGCACAAAAATGGAACAATTTTTGAATTGTTCCCTTACATCAACTGACTGATGCGTTTTGACAAATACTATACTAAACTAACAAACTTAAAAGACCCAGTACAACCCATGGACAAAACCAAGTCATCTACTAAAATTCCATGCAAGGACTGCCACAAATACTACGTAGGACAAACAGGAAGAAAGTTAGCCACCAGGATACACGAACACCAGCTAGCCACAAAAAGACACGACCCTCTCTCCCTCGTAGCCCTACACACGGA
>NC_057719.1:16364105-16406363 GCF_004010195.1 Chiloscyllium plagiosum
GCCCTCCTTCAGGAATGAGGAAGGTGTGCCAAGCAGGCTAAGATAAAAGGTAGGGAGGAGGGACTTGGGGGAAAGGCGTTGGGAATGCGATAGGTGGAAGGAGGTTAAGGTGAGGGTGATTGGCCGGAGTGGGGATGGGGGCGGAGAGGTCGGGAAGAAGATTACAGATGGGTTCTAGATAAAGACATGCCAGAGAATTCCTAGAGGCCTGGCACTCCAACCACAACGCCATAAACAAACACATAGATCTAGATACCATCTATCAACCCCTCAGAAAACGAACAGGAAATGACCTGACCACAAACCCCAGGAACCCCATCCAGGACAAACATATAAATAGAAAGCAGGAGACAACAGCTTCGCTTCACTTGGAGGTCACCACTGATGATGTTACCTAGCCAGGTAATGAAACGTCTGGATATCAAACCTACAGCTCAGCGTGCAAACCTACACCCTAAATACTATACCGTGAAATCTTACGTCTACAAACTCTCATACAAAATAACCCTAGGATTCCCAGAACATTTAATGCAAAGAAGAATTCTCATGCGAGAAGAAGTACAGAGAGGACTACTCCAAGAGTTCATGTGACCATTAAAAAATCCCAACCATACCAGTTTCTTCAAATTTGCTGCATAATTGATGTTCCCCATCACTGAACCATTGTTGTGAACCTTATCTGAGATTTCCTAAAGTGTGATGCCAGAACTGGATACTTCAGATGGGGCTGATTTAATCTAGAGGATAGATTTGTTGTTAGTCTGTTCGCTGAGCTGGTAGGTTTGTTAATAGATGTTTCATCCCCTTTCTTGGTGACATCATCAGTGCTGTGTTGCCTCCTGTGAAGCGCTGCTGTACTGTTCCACTTTGAATTGACGTAATTCTGATGAGCTATTGGTGCCAGTTCCAGTCTTTCCACTGCAGCGGTTTGTATGTTGGGTCCAGGTCAACGTATTTGTTCATGGAGTCTGACGATGCACCATGCTTCCAGGAATTCCCTTGCTGTTCTTTGTTTTGCCTGTCCTAATGTCGTTGTGGTATCCCAGTCAAACTCATGGTTCTTGTTGTCCATGTGTATGGATACCAGGGCAAGTTGGTAGTGTTGCTTGGTTGCTAGTTGGTGTTCATGGATGTGGGTTGCTAGTTGACTGCCTGTTTGTCCTACATATTGCTCAGTGCAGTCGCTGCATGGGGTTTTGTAAATTACATTCGCCCTGTGTTTAGTGGGGATTGGTTCCTTTATTCTGGTGAACGGCTATCTGAGAGTGGCTGCCAGTTTGTTGTCCTGTAAAGATCCCTAGTGGTTGGAGCAGTCTGGTTGTCAGTTCTAAAATGTTTTTAATGTATGGGAAAGTGGGCAGTCCGTTGGGGTATGTCTTGTCATCTTGATATTGTGTGTCTGCCAGGCATCTGTGGGCCAAGCTATGAAGCTATCCATTTTTGGCAAAGACTTTGTACCGGTGTTGTTCTTCCTCTCTTCGCAATTCTGGGGTGCCACAGTGTGTTGCTTGTCATCTTGATATTGCGTGTCTGCCAGGCATCTGTGGGCCAAGCTATGAAGCTATCCATTTTTGGCAAAGACTTTGTACCGATTAATGTTGTTCTTCCTCTCTTCGCAATTCTGGGGTGCCACAGTGTGTTGCTGTTCTCTTGAACAGGGTCCTTATGCAGCTTCTCATGTGGGCGTTCGGGTGGTTGCTGTTGTAGTTTCGGACAACCAAACTGCTCCAACCACTAGGGATCTTGACAGCACATAAACTGGCAGCCACTCACCAGAATAAAGGACCCAATACCCCCTATGTGCTGTACAAATGTAATTTACAAAATCACATACAGCTGCACTAAGCACTATGTAGGACAAACAGGCAGACAACTCGTGAACCGAATTCCTGGAAGCATGGTAATCATCCTCAGACTCCATCAACAAACACATTGACTTGGACCCAATATACAAACCCCTGCAACGGAAACAGCTGAAACAGAACCACATCAATTCAAATCAGAACAGCAGAGCTGTGTTTCACATGGGCAACACACCACTGATGATGTCACCTAGAAAGGGGACAAAATGTCTGCCAACAAACCTACCAGCTTGGCGAACAAACCAACAACAAATCCAACCAGCTCCCAAGCTACAGGTCTTCACAAAAACTTTAAACCTAGTGGATTCTGTGATTTTCATACTCAGCATTTTAAAAACTAAAGATGTAGGAAAGCAAACGAAAAGAGGACTTACGTTGTTGAGGTCAGGATTCTGGTTTGGTCTCTGTGGCGTACTTGGGAAACTTTGTGTTCCACCACCTCTGTTAACACCAAGCCAACTAGTGACCCATCCAGTAACTCCACGATGCTCACTATCCAAGAGCTAGTGAAAACATAGCACAGAAGTTACACTTATAAATATGGAACCAATTCAAATGAACAGAAAATGGAAATACAAAAATATCATTTGGACATTTTCCAAAATTAAGGGCATGGAATAAGTTCTCTATTCTAAATAGTAGGGATTTAACAACATGAGAATAGATTGTAGCTTATGAATTGTTATGCAAAATAGTGAGAACAGATAAGATTATCACAGTTTAATTTAACAAAGATTTGAATGATTCATTTGCTGATACACTATAATGATTTTTGAACTGTGTATTGGATATGCTTAACATAATTAGAATGATTTTCAAGGTGTAGGAACTTGGATAGTTTGAGAATTCAGTAGTAAATTTGAAATATAGATTGCATGCCTGAGCAGAATTCCTGTCAGAAATAGGCTAGCACCTCAAGAGTACCACTGGTAATTAATAACTGCAAATTGTGAGCAACATCAACACTTACTGATTAGTAATAAATAGACCAACCTTTTAGAGGCAATGGTCTGAACCAATAACCAGCCAAAGAGGGGCAGCAAATCACAGCACCTCTTCAAACTTCCAAGACAGGAGTTCAAAGTATCAATTTATTACCATGCTCAATATACCGAAATTTTACTGGGTAAGCTGAGGAACCAGAATCAAAATTAATCGAGCTGAGTCAAATAGTCAACTCTTTGGGGTACAAAGGAGATGGAAGACAAACAGAAATTGCTGGAAAAACTTAGGTCTGGCAGAACCTGTGGAGAGAAATCAGAGTTAACAATTTCAGGTCTAGTGACCCTTCTCCAGAGCTCAGAAAAAGTTGGTTTTATGCAGGTGGTATGTGTAGAAGGGGGTAGTTTATAAATCAGAATTTAATAAAATACACAGCAGGATCAGCATCTAATAGGAGATACCTTCTTTAAAGAAAACAAGTTTCTTTGTAATGTTCTTGCAATCTGATGAACTGCACTTGAAAAGACAGCGACCATTTCATCCTACCTCTTTAATCTCTTCTTTCTTTAACCCCAAAACATTTCCCAACAGTCTTATTGCTTCATCACGCTTGTTCTTTGGAGTATGGAAGTAACCCACAAATAAATTTCTCATCAAGACCCTTTAAAATAAACGGGATCTGGTTAGGAACAAGAACGGAAATGACAAATCCATACTTGAATTGGCTGGCATGCCAGACAACAGGACCTTTAATGTTACTGTTTAAAAATACACTTTACAATTGGAAACATATTGCAAACTGA
Organism: Chiloscyllium plagiosum; assembly: GCF_004010195.1. Lineage (NCBI taxonomy): Eukaryota > Metazoa > Chordata > Chondrichthyes > Orectolobiformes > Hemiscylliidae > Chiloscyllium > Chiloscyllium plagiosum. The sequence goes on from NC_057719.1 coordinate 16,367,713, forward strand.
GCTGTTGAATTCAGCTGATAAAAATGTGATCAAGGTTTTGTTTTATGATCCCTGTTTCATTCTCTGTTCAATATTTGCTCCATGATATTTCAAATACAGAAGCAATTTTTAACATATATTTTCCTGTTGTGTGAAGATATGAGGTTATTGCTGACCATTTTAGCATCTCTATAAATTTGTCAGTTGTGCACGGTTGAATGAAGTTTGTGGTATGATACCGAGATATGGATAAAGATTCCCATATGCAAACTCCAAGCTGTTAAGAATTAGCTGATTGCAAGTGAGGTAACAGTACAGTACAAAAACTGGTATAAAAGGTTGGGGTGCAGTGGGAGTCAGGGGTTAAATGAGGTATCAGCTAGAATTTTCACTAATTGTTCACCCACCATGATAAAGTCTTCATGAGTGAATATTGGCTATCAGAACTCAGTTTGAATGCACTGATCCTTAAAAATGAATAGCCATTGACATTACCTGGTTGGGCTCACAAATAGAGACTATATTCTTAAACTGTTCCCCTTTGGTCTACACTCAATATAGGTAAAAATTCTTTCAGCGTCTTCCTGACGAGCCTCCTCAGGATTTTACAGGTTTCAATATGATTCTTTTAGACTCAAAATGGATATGACCAGTGTGTCTATCCTTTCCTAATAGGAAAATGCTCCCCCACCCCTGATATCTGAATAGCTTCTAATGAAATTATGCCCTCTTTTAAATAAGATGACCAAAATGATAGAAAGCACAGATGTGACCTGTACAACTGTAGTAAAGCATCCTACTTAGGTATCCATTCCTTTTACAATATTAAAAAAAACATTCAATTTGCCTTTCTTACTTGCTGCACATATATACTAAAGTTAGGAGAAAGTGACTACAGGGCTGCAGATGCTTGAGATCAGAGTCGCGAGTGTGGTGCAGGAGAATCGGCACTACAACCATAAGTCCTTCATCAGGAGTTCAACTTATGCCAGAAACACTGATTCCCCTGCTCCTCAGATGCTGCCTGATCTGCTGTGCTTTTCCAGCATCACACTCTTGACCCATGTATACTAAAGTTGCATGATTCAGGTATCAGGGCACTTTGATCCCTCTGTATCTCAGAGTTGTATATCTCTTCAGTTAACTAATATGTTTGCTTGCTATTCTTTCTTCCACATTATACTTCATTTGCTAAATTTGTGTCCACTCACTTACCCTATATCTTCACTTGTTTTCAGACTCCTATGTCCTTTTCAGGATTTACTTTCCTACTATCCTTGAACAACTTTACATACAGCATCTTTATTATGTTATTAATTTACAAATTGTAAACAGTTCAGGTCCCAGCATTGAGCCCTGTGGTCGTCCTTGTCAAATTATCTTGGCAACCCACAAATGACTCACTTATGTTTACTGTGGGTTGGAAACGTTAGATAGGGAAAAGTTGTGCTCAGTCATAAAAAGAATGAAACACATGAAAAGACAAAGACTTAGTGATGTGCACAGCGAACACGGATGATGAATGGAACACACTGCCTGGAAGTGTGGTCGAGGTAAGTTCCATTGAGGCATTCAAGGTGGCACTGGATGATTATGTAGATAGAAATGTACAAGGGCATAGTGAAAAAGCAAGAGACTGGCATGAGATCACAATACTCATTTGAAGAGCAGGTGCGAACATGTCTAAAAGCAAATGTTATATATCTAAAAGTGAGAGGTGAGAAACAAATTGCAAGTTACTCACATTTCATTTCTCTTCATTTTATTGAGTTTATCAGTCAAATGGTCATTGTCTGCATCATACTAATTCTGTAATACTGCTTCCTGTTATCTAATCAATCCTCTGTCCATGTGAATATTACTCTCTACATCGACGAGTTTCTCTCGTTTCATTCTCACATCAGAAATACAAGGAAATCATGCTGGGTTGTGACTGACGTGTGCAGAGGACCACAGTATTCAGATTTCAGTGATCAAAGAAAGCTTAAATATCAGTGAGGGATATGAATCAAAATGAGAATTTTAAACCAAAACTGAACATATGATTGGCCAATAAATCAGAAAATTGCCAAAACAAATTCATAAAGTTATAAAATGTAAAGGTTAGATCTAGAGTAAAACGCATTAGCCAATACTAAGTTGCTACAAATGCTAAATATGTGCAGGAGAGAAATAAAGCTATCATTTCAAATTGATGATCTTTCATTAGAACTGGAAGTCAGAGATGCAGCAGATTCAATTAGGGAAGGAGCTAAAATCTCACAGGGCAAGTCTGTTATATGATGGAGATCAAGATGGCTCAGTGGTTAGCACTGATGCCTCACAGCACCAGGGTCCCGGGTTTGATTCCCACCTTGGGCAACTGTGTGTGTGGAGTTTGCACATTCTCCCCGTGTCTGCGCGAGTTTCCTCCCACAGTCCAAAGATGTGCAGGTTAGGTGAATTGGCCATGTTAAATTGCCTGTAGTGTTAGGTGTGTTGGTCAGGGGTAAATAAAGAGGAATGGCTCTGGTGGGTTGCTCTTCGGAGGGTCGGTGTGGACTTGTTGGGCCAAAGGGTCTGTTTCCACACTGTAGGTAATCTAATCTAATCTAAAAAATATATTAAGCAACAAAGGAAAAAGCCAAATGGTGATGACAATGGTCAAGAAAGAAAAAAGGTAGATATGGAGTATGACAATTGTCCAAATGGGTATTACTGAAAGTCAAACATTTCCTAATGTTTTGCTTTTGATAATTTGCTCGGCTAAAACTGCCTCTATACCTCAAATTGAATTATCTCAGTCCTGAACAAAACAATGCATCACATAACCCAAAAATCATCCATTGAGATACTTTCTGGCTTGAGTACAGCCACATTAGAGTTGTAAGTAACTATTTTCTGAAGTGAGAACATTTTCATAGATTTCCAAAATAAAGATGAGTATCAGATACTTACTTGTCAATTCTACCTTCACTGTTATTGACTAGGTTCAGCAGTTTTCTCTGTGCATCTTCCAACACATCCTGTTGAGTCACAACTAGTTAAGAAATAAAGATTAATGGCGTGAGGTTCCTTTTTGAGTTGGAAAACAGTCATTTAGCATCAAGAGCAAATGTTATATGTCTAAAAGCAAATGTTATATATCTAAAAGTGAGAGGTGAGAAACAAATATTTGCAAGTTACACACATTTCATTTCTCTTCATTTTATTGAGTTTATCAGTCACTGCCAGTGACATTTTCCACCCATGAATTCAAAAGTGAGAATGAGGATTTTACAATAAGCATTGTGAATTCAGATTAGTGTGGAAAAGTTGCTGTTTATTAAAATTATGCTGGTATTCTCCAAGAACTATCCATTCTAACATAATCTCATAAACCTCAATAATGCATTCCAGAAATTTCCTGGCAACTGACAGGAGGCTAACAAATCTATAAGTTCTAATGTTTTGTTTTCTTCAACTTCCTAATGATTAGAACATTGGTACACTGGAATTAAATTTGTATCTTAAAAGAACCAGGAGTGGTTTGCTTAACCTCACATGTCCCTAATCACTTGTGTTAAATAGCATCAATCGAGTCTTTCAACCAGCCTTGGTGCTTTAATCAACTGTGAAGCTACACTTTTTAGGATCCCAGGATTAAATCCTGGCATGTTGTCACTGTTAGTCGCTTAGGTTTCATCGATGCTATTTCTCTGTTGATATTAATTACCTGAAGAAACTGAACTGAATCGCAAACATACCATGGCTAAAACAGCAGGTCAGAAGCTGCGTAATCCTTTTTGGGTGACTCACTTCCTGACTTCCCAAACCTTGTTCCCCACCACCAGGGCATAAGTCAGGAATATGATTAAATGCTCTTCACTTTCCTAGATGAATACAGCTCTATCAAAATGCCAGAATTTTAACAGTATCCAGGACAAAGATCCTTGCTTGACAGGCATCCCACACCACTGAAAAAAAAAATCCCTCCACCAATGGAGCCAGCAGCAGTGTAAACCTACAGCAACTTGCCGAGGTTCCTTTGAAAGGACCTTCCAAACCCACAACTTTTAACATCTAAAATGACAAAGGCAGCAGATTCATACGAGGAACATAATCTGGAAGTTTACTTCCACACGATGCACCATCCTGACTTGGAACCATATCGTCATTTCTTCACTGTCCCTGGGTCAAAATCCTGAAACACCCTACTGAAAAGCACTGCGTGTACACCTCCAGAGAGGCTACAGAAATTCAACAGAGAAAGCTTAACATCATTCCCAGGGCAATTGAGGAGGGTATTAAATGCTGGTCCCACCAGTGGTGAAGACTCAGAGTAGAGAAATATACCCCCGCAAACTTGATGGCCAGGACAACAAAAAGAATGGGTGTGAAATTTTAGCAGCATTCCTGATTGATAAAATACAGAGAAAAATACAGAAGAGTTCCCACTTGTGCTGAAAATCAAAATATATGCCAGCCTAAACAGCAAGGAGAAGGGAAAGTTACCATTTTAGTTTTCTAGGCTGGTTTAGTTCAATATGAATTAAATCAGACATGCGGCACCATTCTGAGCTCCATATTTAGTTTGGCTCATTCTATTTTCCTCTCCTTTCTAACCCCTGCACCCACCCCCACCTCAGCTTTTTTTTGGCTGGTCGACTGTTTGTGTTTCAATGAATATTTTACCACTGAGTAATCAAAGTCGGATCAGAAGCCAAGGGCATGTATAAATTATATAGGAAGAAAGAATGAAGTTATGTAGGAAACATCACTGGCAAAGAGTACCTAAAACACATGAAAATCCAATATCATGGATTAAATGGAACTATTTGTATTCAATCATGTTCAGTCAAACAAAGAAGTGATCAAATGTAGTTGACCCATTCAATATGAATGCAATCAAACCATTGTTAGTTACAAAAAAAGTTAACAAACAATTTGAACTGTTATTCCCTTGAAATATCTACACAGTGTAACCTAGTTTGAATCACTTCAACTGGGGAATTGCTGAAAATCTGAAGTCAACTTTGCTGGTTCACCTATTTCTCCACATAAAAATGTTTTTATTTCCAAACAAAATAATTAATTCTGGTCAAAATTAGGCGTTTCACATTTCAGGAACAGAAACAAAAAGTTTCTCAAACATGAAAGTATTTCACCGTGTTCTGCTCCACTTCCTTTTGTCATACATTAGTAGTGCCAGTTTACAAAAACAAAAAAAAAAACATTTAACCATTCGGTTTCTCAAGCCTGCACTGACATTCAATAAGACATGGCTGGTCAGTTTGTGATTCAAGTTCCATATTCGAATTCAACCCCACCCCTCTAAAAAAAATCCTGGATTCACTCCCAAACAAGAACTTTTCATTTATACATTTGAAACACTGTCCCCAATGCCTTCTCAGGCAGAATTCTAAAGTCTCACAACCCTCAAAAAAAAAACTGACTTCTGTCCTTAATTTTAAAACAGTGTCTCCTAGTTCTAGACTCAAAGGGAGTATACAGGTGCAGCAGAAAATCAGGAAGGCTACTCGAATTATTTCAAGGGGACTGGAGTATAAGAGCAGGGAAGTTTTCCTACAACTGTACAAGATGTTTGCGAGACCACATCTGGAGAACAGAGTCGTTCTTACCACTTTATTCAAGGAAAGACATCATTTCATTGGAGAGAGTTTGGAGGAGGTTCATTAAGATCATCCCTGGGATGGGGAGATTATTTTGTGAGAGGTGATCTTTACAAAACATAAAAGATTCTTAAGGGGTTTGACAGAGTAAATGATGAGAGGAGTTAGCCCTCACAGGAGAGCCTAAGACCAGAGGGCATTATCTCAGAATAACAGGATGCCAATTTAAGACTGAGATGAGGAGGAATTTCCTCTGTGAGTTGAGTCTTTGGAACACTTTGCCACAGAAAGGAATGGAAACAGAGCCCTTAAGCATATTTAAGGCAGAGATAGACAGACCAGTAGGGGAAAGTGAGGACTGCAGATGCTGGAGTTTAGAGTCGAGAGGATGGTGCTGGAAAAACGCAACAGATCAGGCAGCATCCGAGGAGAGGTGAGTTGACATTTCGGGTAAAAGCCCTTCATCAGGAATGAGATCAGTAGGGGAATCAAGGGTTATGAAGAAAGAGCAGGAAAGTGGCCATAAGGAATGACAGCTTAGCCATGATCCTACTGAATGGCAGAGCAAACTTGAGGGCTCAATGGCCCCTGCTTACACCTATTTGTTATGGTCTTACAGACAAAAGAGGATATGGTGTGTGTTTTGGTCTCCTTATTTAAGGATGGCTGTATAGTTGATGGAAGGAGATTTGTTACACTGATACATTGCAAATTACCATCTCTAATAAGTGACAATCTAACCACCATCCCTCAACATTCAATGGTGCTACCATCACTGAAGCCTACCATCAACATCCTGGGGATTGCCATTGACCAGAATCTCAACTGGATTCCCCATATTAATTCAGCAGCTACAGAAGGTGGCGAGAGTCAGAGTATGCAGCAAGCAACTCACCCAATTCCACTAAGCCCGTCCATCACCTACAAGGCACAAATCAGGAGTGTGATGGGGGACAGGCTTTGTGTAGCCAAGTGGTGAGCTATTCCCCACTTGCCTGAGGAGTGCAACTCCAACATTCAAGCTGCTTGATACCATGTAGGACAAAGCAGCTCACTTGACTGGCTCCACATTCGCAAGCATCCACTTCCTACACCACCAATACAGAAATTCACCAAGGCTGGTTAGAAAATACCTTCCAAGCTCACAGCCACAGACACTTTCTTCTAAAAGGACAAGGGCAACAGAGACATGAGAACACCATTACCTGCAAGTTCCCGTCTAAGCCACTCACCGTCCTGACTTCAAAGTATATCAAGGGTCCTTGGAGTCAAAATCCCAAAATGTGGTCCCTAAGGGAATTGTGAGTCTACCTATAGCACATGGACTGCAGTTCAGGGCAGCAGCTCACTGTCTTTTCAAAGTCATCTAGGAATGGGCAATAAATGCTGGTCTAGCCAGTGACACCCATGTCCGAATGAATAAAAGAAACATTTTCTTATGAGGAAAGATTGGACTGATTAGATTTGCTTCCACTAGAGTTTAGAAGGTGGAGAGGCAACATGGTTAAAGAACACAAGATTCTGAACAGACTTGACAAGGTGGAAAAGATTTTTCTCTTTGTAGGTGAGCCCAGGACTAGAGTGTACAGATTTAAAATTACAGTTTACCCTTTTATGATACAGATGAGATATTATTTTCTCTCAGAACTTTATTTTCTCAAACTCCCAGCCTCATAAGGCATTGGAGGCAGGTTCATGAAAACCTTTACAGCAGAGGTAGGTAGACTCTTAATAGGGAAGGTTATCAAGGCAAAGGTGAAGGCTGAATATGAAATAAACAGATTAACCATAATATTACTGAATGGCAGAGCAAGCTCGAGTGGCTGAATGGCCTACCTCTGCGCCTTATTCAATGTTTATACTTTCATAACCAAGAAAAGGCCAAGGTTTTTTTTTCCCTTTAAATGCTGTCAAGTCTTTATTTAATAGAGGTCAGAAACAGGCGGTACATCTTTTCAAGATCATCTTTTGCAGATAGCAATCCAGACATACAGCTGTGAACCATAAGTTTACTGACAGTCCCGTCAACTGCATGTCTGTCACACTCCATTTTTTTAAATCCATCATTTAGTTGCTTCCATTTTATTCACTACGTCTGTCTCCATGTTTAAAAAATGCATTTCAAGTCCATTTTGTTCATGTTCTTAAATAAAATGAACCATTGCATAAATTAAATGCAAAAAGCCTCTTCACAACTTTAAATACAAATGTTACTTTGTTTCTGTTCAGACCTGCTTTCCATAGAACTGGATGAACAAAATTCCTGCCCACGGAGCACCCAACGTTATGCTCTATATTTGTTCCCCCTCCGGTTTTTTTTTATTTTTCAGCCTATGTTAGCAATTCATCCTTCATACGAAAACAATTAAACATTTCCCACAATCTCCAGCTATGTACCCTCATTTTTGTCGAAGAATAAAGAAAGAAGACTCATCTTAACTAATGCTGGAATTATATAAGTTTGCTGAAGTTTCAAAGAAAGAGCACAGACGTTCCTTATCAAACATGTTAATCCTCAACGATGAAGCATCTCATGAGACCAAGCATTTCTGAACTTCTCATTGGAAGATTGTCAAGGACTGTGAAGCATGTCAAGAAATGGCTCCACAGGAAGCAGACACCGTAAGGCACCCAGTCACCATTTGTGCATGAATCTGAATGGCAAATGTTTGCAGGAAACCTCAAATATAAAGGGTATCACAGCTAAGGCCAGTGGTGCCTTTATGGTTGTCTGGTGTTAATACACATTCCGGACAAGTTGCTGATAGTGATCAGGAACAAAACTCATGGCTGACTGATACGCCCAAAGTGCAGGTCGCAGAGACAACACTGCTACTGCCACCTGGGCTAAACTGAGTCATTTATTAATCTGCATGGCTCAGCAGTAAATTGAATCACCTCATGATATTACTCATGAATGGATTACTCCAAATTAAACTTTATCAGCCTCTTTATTGCCTGTTGTCAATTTTTAAATACATTACACACAAACAAAATGCAACATAATGATAAGTGACTTCTCATCTCATGTGAAAATCCTATTTCATTGCCATTACTACAGATTTAGCTTTACGTTGATGGTCTGGATCTGACCAATATGAAACAAAGCTATGCATCCCAAGGCAAATGAGAATAAACTTGCATAATAGCTGTACAACTACCGTGTTGCATATTTTCTGTCAAAGTTATCAATGTAAAGAATGAGGAAGTTTTATCTATGCACTGATTTAAGTTCACAAGTAATACATTTACTTTGTTTCCTGGGCATGTTCAGACTAATTTGTTCTCAAGATGCAATGTATACAGAATCATACCCTCTAAAACAGTAATTGAATGTTTTGCCACAATTTGTACAGAGGTTTGGATGAAAACGTTTCATGGAGTCACGAAAAAAAAATTGTACTACACATGTTTTTATTCAATGAGCAGATGTTTCTTCAGATTCATCAAGCCTAAACTATTAAACTTGCACAAGTTAACTACATCTTTAAACACTGATGGATAAAGTCCATTTCACTCAAATATCTGTTAATCTTATAAAGTTAACAGTCCTGTGCTGCAATAACTAAAGTTATTCCCCTCAACCTCCTCCATTGATTTTCAACCTTCAGAGATTAGTTATTTCTATCATGCATGAAACTGCTTCGTCTCTTCCGATATTGTCCTTCAAATCTGCAATTATCATACAATTCTTCAAAAATCCAACTCTTGATCTTGCTGTACTTCCAAACTATTGACTCATCCCCCACCTTCTCTTTTTTGTCCAGAATTCCTAAATGTATTTACTGTCTCTCTGACACTTCTATAGAATTCTAAGTTTGAATCCTCCGAATCAAGTTTCCAAAGTTGCCACAGAGCTGAAATGCCTTAAAGTCATAAATGAGTTTGAAGTTGAAAGAATGAAGATGGAATATGAAAACGTTACCACCTTTCTAATGAATCAATTTACACATGCAAAACAATGCATTACCTTGCTTTTTAAGATCTTCCAGTTGCTCCTCTTTAAGGTCCAATTGTTCAGCTAGTCTTGATGCAGAATCTAGAGCCTCATTTGCTTCTTTTAAATGTTGCTGCAATAGTAAGAAAGCAGTTAACAACGAATTAGAAAATACTGTTGGAAAGTGGAAAATATTTTTCATTAAGTGTTAATTGACTGGATGGAAATTTGTCCATCTGGAGTTCAGCATTTTTTACAGTTCTAAATTATTTGATCTTGAACTAAATTTACTGTTGTGCACAGTCTAAATGCAAACAAATTTTCAATAGACCACTTATCAATGATCATACAGCTCCCTAGAGTAAGTGAGTTAAATTATGTAGAGATACACAGATGTTACAACACAGAAGAGGTCACTTGGCACAATGTGTGTTTACTCTTATTTTTCGCTCACCAAATGATTCCAATCACATTTATTCACTGTTTGCCAGTATTTCTACAAACCATGCTTTTTTTCAACCACTTGAACAATCTAATCAATTTCTAAAGGAAAAACTAGATGAAGGATCTAATTCCACATTTTTTTTAAAGCACCCATTTTAAGCAATGGGATAGGTCAGACACAAACTAAAACTTACTTTTCTTGGCAAAAAAAAGTCCAATCATATCATGTGAACATTTTAATTTCTCGTGCTAAACATCTCATAGGTTGACATTTAAATTTAACATTGATTTTTGTTGAACTGCATGTCGCCAGCTCTTTTCTGCTTATATCACTTTCAAGAAAACAAAAAAGGCCAGCAACACTTGGCAGGTCAGGCAGCGCCTAGAGAGAGATAGGCAATGCTAATGTCATCAACAATTTGAAAAGTTAACTTGGTTTCTCTCAACACAAGTGCTATCAGCCTGAGCGTTTCGAGCATCCACAATATTTTGCTTTTCTGAAAAAGGTGGTGATTTCAAGTTTCACATCAGCAACGTATCAATGAGTGATAAGGGAGAGGGAATGACGTGAGAAGAAGGATGGTGAGAGGAAGAGGCAGAGATAAAGACTTGCACAATTGATTTTACCCAGCAGCAGTTAAGGACTTTTGATGTGAACAGTGCCATCCAAACTTAAAATTAATTAAAAACTTCAGTTTCTGGGTGTAGAGAAGTCTAATGTAGGGGTCATCCACCCAGGTCTGAATGCACTGGTTTAGGAGGTATACAGATATTCTTAACAGCTGTAAAAAGAGATCTTGGGGCACTTAAGTCAATAAGTGACCTGATGTTTTAAAGTATACATGAAAATGGTATTGGGATTATCAGCAGTCTAAGTAATGACTATTAATAAAGCTGGAGTCTGTAACCAGAAAGGTAGGTATTTAACAAACTTATCTTAATGTAGACTGCATAACCAATGAGCTGCCTCTAAGGCTATTACTGTTGGACTACTATACTAATGGGGCTGGTGAAAATACTCAGAGCTTGGTTGATGGTCTCCAAGTAGAACATTCATTTCCAAATACTTAACATCAATACTCTGAAAAGGGCTAGAAACAAATATTAAACAGGCTCATTTCTATCCTCCTTACTTGCATCATTTTCGAATGGAATTTGTCTGCTAAGTTATGCAAGTTAAATATTCGTTGGTCCAAATTCTGCGCTGGAGTTTAACGCCTCCAAGTTGTTGATGCTTAGCATGCTGTTGTCAACTTGAGACAATCCAGGCTGTGACCAGACGTCAATTGAATAAGACTTAGAGTCATAGAGATATACAGTACGGAAACAGACTTGTTATCACTTTCAAATTCATGGAACAAATCCAGGGATCTAAAACCAATTGAACACTTCTGAATGTATTACTCAAAGTTTTTGATACAGACACTTGAGAAGCAGCATTAGTGCATAAATCAGGAAGTTATTCAACTGGTTCAAAAACAAACTGCAAGCTACAGATCACCAAGCTGTTGAAATCTAAGCAGATAGATGAGTGACGATAAAACTCTGAAAACCTAGACATTCAAGGAGGAGAGAGAAAAAACGAATATGGGTACGAAATCATGTCTTGCATAAAATAAAATAAATTATGACATTTGGCCCAGCTGGTCCATGCATACTGTCCCTGGAAACTCTGAAGTAACATTACAGGGAGGTCAATTCTTCTGACAGATTATTTACATTCTTCAAAAATCCTGTCACAGAAACAATTCCCTTCCTCCCAAAATGGAATCTGCCATCCTCCTTAAATAGAGAAACCAATTTGTTTTCATATTGTAGGAGTTATTGTCCTGGCTTCAAATGTTGGGGACTAGTACCTCACATACTCCAATCAATAACTTTCAGACCCAAAATCATATCCAGCTTAAAAGAAGCTTGCGCTCACTTTGGCAGATAGAAACCAAACCAATGCAGTAACATTAGTAATTTCACCATGTTAAGTATGACATTCTATCCATGGCCTACTTAGCAAATTTATGCTGCCCTTCAATACCATTCTTGCAAGATTCTTGCAGCATGGTTGCAATAGCTAACTGCTGCAGTGAGACAGCAATCATCACTAAGATTTTATGTCTTTCTAATCCTCATCATGCTCCACAAAATCTGTTCAGAAATCTAGAAGGGAAAGACTAAACAACTAGATATCATCATGAACCTGGAACTTAGTTTCTTTGCTCCATATCCTACAAGTTTGGATCATTTTGCAATTCCAGCATGGTCTTCTTTTTAACAGTATGCATGGACCAGCTGGGCCAAATGTCATAATTTATTTTATTTTATGCAAGACATGATTTCGTACCCATATTTGTTTTTTCTCTCTCCTTCTTGAATGTCTAGGTTTTCAGAAATAATGATTTTTGATTTGATTTGATTTATGGAGTTCAATGTAGGTAAGTGTGAGGTGATTCACTTTGCTAAGAGTAACAAAAAGATGGGGTACTGGGCTAATGGTCGGATACTTGGTAGTGTGGATGAGCGGAGGGATCTTGGTGTCCATGTACACAGATCTCTGAAAGTTGCCATCCAGGTAAAAATAGTGCGGTAATGAAGGCATATGGCATACTGGCTTTTAATCGGTAGAGGAATTGAGTTCCGGAGCCCTGAGGTCATGTTGCAGTTGTATAAGACTCTGGTGTGGCCGCATCTGGAGTATTGTGTGCAGTTTTGGTCGCCATACTATAGGAAGGATGTGGAGGCACTGGAATGGGTGCAGAGGAGGTTTACCAGGATGTTGCCTGGTATGGTAAGAAGATCGTATGAGGAAAGGCTGAGGCACTTGTGGCTGTTTTCATTGGAGAAAAGAAGGTTTAGGGGTGACTTGATAGAGGTGTACAAGATGATTAGGGGTTTAGATAGGGTTGACCATGAGAACCTTTTTCCACGTATGGAGTCAGCTATTACGAGAGGGCATAGCTTTAAATTAAGGGGTGGTAGGTATAGGACAGATGTTAGGGGTAGATTCTTTACTCAGCGAGTCGTGAGTTCATGGAATGCCCTGCCAGTAGCAGTGGTGGACTCTCCCTCTTTAAGGGGATTTAAATGGGCATTTGATAGGCATATGGAGGATAGTGGGCTACTGTAGGTTAGGTGGGCTTGGATCGGTGCAACATCGAGGGCCAAAGGGCCTGTACTGCGCTGTATTCTTCTATGTTCTATTGTCACATGTACCTAGGAAGAGTGAAAAGTGTTTTTTTTTTGGCACGCAGTACTGGCAGATCAGACCATACAAAGTGTATAAGGGTAATAGAACAGAGTGAGGAATGCAGTCTTATGGCTGCAAAGAATGTGCACAGAGAGATCAAAATTAAATCTGAAATATGAGGGGTCCATTCAAAAGTCTAATTACAGCAGGGTAAGCTGTTCTTGAATCTGTTGGCACGTGAGTTTAAGCCTTTGTATCATTTGCCTAAGAGAAGATGGTGGATGAGATTATAAATCAGGGTGAGACGAGTCTTTGATTATGCCTTTCTGGGGCAGCGAGAAATATTGATGGAGTCAATTCTCAAATCAACAGTTTATTTTGTGGTGAAGGTTTAGAATATGTTATCATCATTTGGGAATTTGAAAGCAGAGGTATATGTCTTTTTGGTTTTTAGTGCTGTGAAGGCGTGATCTGTCTTTTTCAAGTTTAGGAAGTAATTTGGAACAGTGAGCTGAAGATAGCTTACATCGTATGATCCCTTGGAAAGACTAAGTGACAAGACAATTACAAACCAAAATTTACAGGATTTCCAAGGACAGACAGTTGAGGCCACAAATAGGTTAGGTTCTGAAGAAAATATTCATTCCAGCAGCAGAAAAATTTGTGAAAGTCTTCAGACTACTTCAGAGCTGGAAAGAAATCTTGAGCTGTTTTAACAGCCTCAAAGTAATCAAAAATCAGAGAAAAGTCAACAAGTTAGTCCGACTGCGCCTCTCAGAGAGGTGGAAAGAAGCACATCTGGTAAATTACTGAAAGGAAATACTCCCAACCTCATCAATTCGGTAACCAAATTATAAATTGAAGATAGGAGGCTTGCTGTTTATAAAGATGTGACTCTAATCAGAGAACCACAGCAAAGTTGCAACAAGGAATGAGACTAGCCCTGTACCAGCTGAATAAACTGGCCATCCACTCTAATCCCACTTTCCAGCACCTGGTCCACAGCCTTGCAGGTGATAAAGCTTCAGGCATACATCCAGACTCCTCTTAGTGTAAGATTCCCAACAAAAATAACAAACTAAGCACTGGATTCTAAATGGATTCTGGATCAATGGTGCCGGAAGAGCACAGCAGTTCAGGCAGCATCCGAGGAGCTTCAGCAGATTCTAAATACCCACCACCAATTGGGTGAGAAAAGCTTTCCTTGTGTACACTCTAACCACTCCACTGATCACCTTAAATCTTGGTAGACTTGGTGTGCCTTCCTAACTGACTGGGGAAATAGGACTTCCATGTCCATTCTATCCTATCCTTTCATTATTTCATACATCTTAGTTGGCACCACTCATCATCTTCTTTTCTAAGGAAAACATCACACTACCCGATTTTTCCTCACAGGAACAATTTTCAAGCCACGGCAATAATATTGTACATCCTCTCTGTACTCTCTCTAAAACAATGTAATGTGGTGACAAGAATGGTTCACAAATCTCCATTTGTGGTCTAACCAGTGTCTTATATGGTTCTAATGTTACATCCCTGCTCATGTTTTCAACACCCCACTCAATAAATAGAAGAATCTCATATGTCTTATTTACCACCTTATAGCCTGTCTTATTACCTTCAGGGATCTGCGCACATGCTTGCACTTGCACTGTAAACTCCAAGGTGTCTCAGTTCTCTACTCCTCTCAATACCCTCTGTGTATTCGCTTGCTTTGTTTGCATTCCCTAAAAGCATAATATTGCATTTCTCTGGACTGAATTCCATTCATTATGTTTTCATTCACTTAAGGACTCATTGATATCTTCCTGCAGTACACAGCCATCTTCTTGACTACCAACCATCTGGGCAATTTTTATGTTGCCTGCAAATTTCCCAACCTTATGCCTGCAAGTCTAAATCATTAATGTATTCCACAAAAGCAATGGGCCCAACATCAAGTCCTATGAAACACCAATAGAACCCAATTTCCATTTGCAAAAACATTAATCAACCATTAACTTGTTTCCTGTCAGTGAACAAATTTTGCAATTAATTACCACATTCATCTGTATCCCACAGGTTTTAATTTTTCTGACCAGTTGGGACAGTAGCACCTTGGCAAATACCTTATTAAAATTCACATACACAATATCCACTGCACTACCTTCATCAAGCATTCATGTTACAAACAGAATGGAGTTCTTTTGAGGAAGACAAGACCTACCCTTAGGTATACCCAAAACCATGCTAACTATTTCTAATTAGACCATGCCTTTACAACTAACAATTTATCCTCTCTCTCAATATTGTTTCGGGTAATTTTTCCACCACTGACATCAGAAGGACTACCCTACAATTATTTCACCTACCCTTCATATCCATCTTGATTAATGGTATCATATTCACACATTCTATGGTTAGAGTTTAACATCAAAACAGCAATAATTATGCTTATTATACCTAATAATTCACACTCTTGCTTAACTAACATGATTTTCTGATGATTCAGCAGTGTTCACATTTCCTCACATACTTACGCAGTCCAGGTCCATGAACAATATGCAGGCCTGAGCTGAAAAGTGCTAAGTAACATTTTTGCTACAAAAGTGTCAGACAATGGCCATCTCCAATATGAAACAGCCATGGACTCTTGACATTTAAAGGCTTTACCAACACCAATTCCCCACTATTAACATCCCAGGGTTATCAGTGACCAGAAGCTCCACTGTACTCATCATATAAATACAGTGGCTACAAGAACAGGTCAGAGGCTAGGAATACTGCAGCAAGTAACTACTACTGATTCCACAAAGCCTGTCCACTATCTACAAGGCACAAATCAGGAGTGCGCTGAAATAATGTCCACTTGCCTGGATGAGTGCAGCTCCAATAACACTGAAGCAGTTTGACACCATCCACGACAAAGCAGCCTGCTTGGTTGGCACTACGTCTACAAGCCTCCACCCCCTCGACCATTGCCGCATGTACTATCTACAAGATGCATTGCAGAAATTCACCAGAGCTCCTGAGACAAGCCCACAGCCATTACCATTTACACCTAGAAGGACAAGAGCAGCAGATATATTGGAACATCACCACCTGCAAGTATACCTCGAAGCCACTCACCATCCTGATTTGGAAATATATTGTCACTCCTTCAGAGTCCTTACATCGTGGATGGGTAGATCTACAGCTCACAAACTGCAGCCATTCAAGGAAGGTAGGTCACCACCACCTTCTCAAGGTCAACTAGGGACAATGAGTAACAAACGTTGACCACCCAACAATGCCCACATCCCACAAGGCAATAACAAAAATGTCAATCCTCTGGTAACATATCTTTATCTAGTGAAGATCTGGGCATGATCCTCAGATCATTTCTTCCTTTGCTCCTATTAACAACTCAGGATTAATTTGTCTGGAATGGTGATTTGCCCATCAAGGTCAATCCCCCTTATATTTTTCTTCATGTTTTGTTTATTTTAACAAATACTCCACATTTCCTCTTTAACTACAATGTCTACATCATCCATCTCCTTTGTGAAGGCAGAACCAAAATAAGAATCCTGCCCCATATCTTCTGTATCCATGCACAAATCATCCAGCACTGTACCTTTTCCTGAGTTATACACAGGCTCTTAATTTACTGATAAAACACTTTCGGACATTTCCCTATTATCGGGCAACATTTTTTCATATCCTCTTGCTGCTGGCCTAATCTCCTATCTCATTTAACCCCTGTACTTCCAAAACACCTCTATGCTTCCTGAAGTATTACTTTTTATAAGATTGCCATAAGTTCTATTTTACGGTTTTATCTTACCGTGTGCGATGGATAACCGGGGATTCTAGATTTGGCAGTACCACCAGCTTTCTTTGTGACACATGCTACACTGTGTCCTTAGAACCTCGCATCTGAAAGCTTTCCACTGCTTTGCCACTGACTTTCTACAAAGAATGTGTCTAATCTGCTTCAGCCAGATCATCGTGGTCTTGTAAAGTTTGCCTTCCCAAATTGAGAATGTGTATTCTTGCTCTATCAATCATTTTTTTTTCTCTCATAATATGTTACATCTGACCATATTATGATTACTATCCCCATACTTTGACTTCATCCACTAGGATGTAGAATTGCACCCTCTATTCTTGGACATGATGTATGCTGGGTTAAAAAAAAATTCAGTTGCTCCGTAACATACATTACCTTGGCACAAGGAAGGAAACATACTACCCTGGAGCATCATCTGCTGAGAGAGAGAGATGTGTTGAAGTATTTAAATTCCATACCCAGTTTCACTGAAGATTAAACCGGTGAATTGCCTGGCACCACGACCTTAAAGAGTGTGGGACAGGAGGGAGAGATAGCAGAGAGGAGAGCGGAATGGGGCAGAAGTTCCTTCTAATCCCCAGCCAGTGTTCCCCCACCTCCTTCCCCTGTCCAAAAATGCCCTCAATAGATCCTGGTGGTCTTTTCTGCAGCTGAATCTGTCATCTTACATTTTAGAGAGAGTAAGTGACTTGCGGCACTCTTTAACCTGATGGCTTGATTTCTGAGAAATCACATAATAAAACCGTTTTTAAGCTAGAATGTTCAAACAGTTCTGAAGATAACAGTTCCTAAAGAACTTGTATTCCCAATAACATCTTTTCAAGTTGTCTTACAGGCTTTGGTTATAGTTTTCTTTCTTTTTAAGTAATAAATCTATGCACTTTTGTTAGAAGTACATTGACATCCTTGTGTCCATATGTTCAGTGATTGATCACCAGCAATTCAAAATAGAAACGAAACTTAGGGTTTGTCATGCCAGCATTCTGGAATCTGATATGTCCAATAGTCATCAACTGGGATCATAACAACTAATTAAACTGTCCAAATTGGTAAACAGAAAAGCTGAAAGCATCTTTACAATGACATACTTCACTTTCCCAAGAATGTGTAATAAATAAATAAATAAATATAGATTGTCCATGACTGATTAAAACCACTCTCAGCAGTATTGAATTGAATATATTTGCAGTTTAATTTCAGCAATCAAAACAAAGACTTGCACCAAAAAGAAATTGCTGACACTGAAGGAGAAGCTGTGGGTAGAGATAATCATAAGACACTATCTGGTTCAGATGACACTGTTTGTTCATGAACTGAACCAAAGACTCAACTAATTGCTGTCAAACACTTGCTATTGAAGTGAAGAAAAACAACCAATATAAACAGGACCTGACAGGATTCACTGATGAGAAATCAAAATAGCAAAGTTGTTTGTTAAATGTTAAATTGTTGAATTACACACAGAGTATTCTTAGACTAATACCTGTTTAAAAAAAGCTCACCTCCAAATCTGTGACTGTTTTCTCAAGATTTGATGCTTTCTTCTTCCACTCAGCAATGTCCTTCTGATACTTCTCCAATTCAGTTGCATACATCGCTTTCTCCTCTGCACAGGCGGATTAATTGTCACAAAAAATACATGTCCTAGTTAAATCAATGTGAGCAACATCTGCCAACATAAGTAGCCTGGAATTTACAACTTCCATTCACATGATCAGCAACGAATGTGTATTCATATTAGCCTTTGGGAAGCAGATGGTGAGCCACCTTCTGAAACTGGAGAAGTCTATTTACTTTATAGCTTTTCAGAGCAGCTTTTTAGCCCAACATACACTTGGTTGTGTTATCTCAGAGCAAACCAATTTTTCATGTGGTCTGAAGTCACACACAGGCTAAATGGGGTAAGGATGGTCAACTGCCTCAACTAAAAAGAACAGCAGTGAACTAACAGAATTTTTATTGTAACCCAGTGATTTAATAGTCTCTTTTACTAATGAGCTTTTTTATCACAATTTTTAAAATTAACTGAATTTAAATTCCCAATTCCTGGGGTACTATTTGAACTCATGACTCTGGGTTTATTAGTAACAAGTAATTGACCATCATGGTATTATATTCTAATTCAGATCTTGCAGAAAAGCAGAGATGAGCTTGGATGAAGCATTAAGAAGTTGAGTTTTCATCTAGGATCTGCTGAGCACGTATATAATTTTTTAAAAAGTACATGCTCTGATAGATGGAAGTCTGCCAACAATAAGTTTACATGACTGGTTAGCAAAAAGGATCCTATTTAAAAAACCTATAGCCATTGAAACTTGTGCTTTAGGAGCATAACTGTCAATCAAGACAAAGTTAAAAGTGGAGTAAGTCTGACTGTTGAGATACAAAATTTCCAACTCTTCTCTAAACCGATCAACATCCAAACTTTATTGCTTCCTTTAATTATCAATGTCAAAATATTGAGGGCATAATCTTTACATTAATTGTCATGAATTATCAATACTTAATCATGAATTATAGAGTCACAAGTGCTATGACACATAAACAGACCATCAGAAACAAGAAAATAGGAACAGGAGTAGGCTATTTGGCTTCATACCTGCTCCACCATTCAATATGATCATGGCTAATAATCCAATTAGTACCCTCCTCCCATTTTCACCCCATACTTTGATTTTGTTAACCAAAGAATTATATCTAACACTTTCTTGCAAACATTCAATGTTTTGGCCTCAACTGCTTTCCATAGCAGAGTGTTCCACAGGCTCACCACTCCTTGGGTGAATGACCTTCTCCTTTATCTCAGTCGTAAGCAACCGACCCTGTATCCTCAAGATTGTGTCCACTGGTTCTGGACTCCCTGGTCATCAGAAACATCCTTCCTGTGTTTACCCTGTCTGGTGCTGGTAGAATTTCATATGTTTCTATGAGATTCCACCCCGCATATTCTAAACTCCAGTGAACATTGTCTTAATTGATCCTACCTCTCTTCATATGTCAGTCATGCCATTTCAGGAATTGGCCTGATAAACTTCGTTGCATTTCCTCCACTGCCAAACATCATTCCACAGATAAAGAAACCAAAAGTACACAAAGCATTCTAAGTGTGGTCTCACCAAGACCCAATACAATTACAGACTTGGATGTGAGCATAAGAGGTATGGTTAGTAAGTTTACAGATGACACCAAAATTGGAAGTGTGGTGGACAGCGAAGAAGGTTACCTCAGATTACAACAGGTACTTCATCAGATGAGCCAATGGGCTGAGAAGTGGCAGATGGAATTTAATTCAGATAAATGCGAGGTGCTGCATCTTGGGAAAGCAATCTTAGCAGGACTTATACACTTAATGGTAAGGTCCTAGGGAGTGTTGCTGAACAAAGAGACCTTGGAGTGCACGTTCATAGCCTCTTGAAAGGGGAGTTTCAGGTAGATAGGATAGTGAAGATGGTGTTTGGTATGCTTTCCTTTATTGGTCAGAGTATTGAGTACAGGAGTTGGGAGGTCATGTTGCAGCTGTACAGAACATTGGTTAGGCCACTGTTGGAATATTGCGTGCAATTCTGGTCTCCTTCATATCGGAAAGATGTTGTGAAACATGAAAAGGCTCAGAAAGGATTTATAAGGATGATGCCAGGGTTGGAGGATTTGAGCTATAGGGAGGTCAGGGAGTCCAGAACTAGAGGGCATACATTTAGGGTGAGAGGGGAAAGATACAAAAGAGACCTAAGCGGCAACATTTTCACACAGAGAGTGGTACATGTATGGAATGAGCTGTCGGAGGAAGTGGTGGAGGCTGGCACAATTGAAACATTTAAAAGGCATTTGGATGGTTTATGAATAGGAAGGGTTTGGAGGGATATGGGCCGGGTGCTGGCAGGTGGGACTAGATTGGGTTGGAATATCTGGTCGGCGTGGACGGGTTGGACCAAAGGGTCTGTTTCCATGCTGTACATCTCTATGACTGTATTCAGGTCCTCTCACTATGAAGGTCAAGAAACCATAGGTCTTCTTCACCATCTTCTGTCTCTGCACACTTACTTTCAGCGACTGGTGTACAAGAAACCTAGATCTCATTGCACTTCCTCCTTTCACAAGCTGTCACCATTCAGATAATATTTGGCCGATCACACCAGATCTCCAATTAGGCATGATGACTTGGCTCCATTCTTCTGCCTTCTCCACGTTTTCTATTCAAATATTAATCCCATGCCTTCATGAATGCCTCAATTGAACCTAACTCCATCACATTTCTAGGAGATCATTCCAGTCCAGAATACATCTGTTGTGAAAACGCTTTTTCTCAGATCACATCTGCTTCTGTTACAAATTGCTTTGGATACTGTGCCCTCGCAATCTCAATCCTTTTACAAGCAAGAACAGTCGTTCCCTATCTACTCTAACCATACATTTCGTGATTTTGTGAAAAGCTCCAAGACCATCTTCTCTCCAAAATAAAACGAACAGTCACAACCGCTCCAATTTATCTTCGTTACTGAAGCTTCTCATCCCTGGAGGCAAATCATTCTTGTAAACCTCTTCTGCACTCTCACTAATACATTCACATACTTTCTTTAGCATTCAATGCCCCTTTTAGTAAGGGGAGGACACAGCATGCTTCATTAACTGAAAAAGCTCAACATGTCTGGACAGCATCTGTGGAGAGAAATCCAAGTTAACGTTTCAGGCCCAGTGACCCTTCCTCAAACTGTTGACTAAATAGACAAAAACTGAACAGAAAAGCTAATTAATTGGTGATGCATTGGGGGTGGGTGGGGTGGTGGGGGAAGAGGTCAACTCCACCCAACCATAAAAATTTTGTTTAGTTAAGCATTTTAAATAGAGCGTGAAATCACAAAAAACAATGACACAATTACCTTATTGATGTAAGAAACTGCATGACTGCCTCGTTGAAACACCAGGGTGTTCATTAATCTTTACTGGTTTGCAGCCACAACTGCTAACATGGGGACAATTTATTCATAAAGCATTTCATTACATGCCCAGAGCTCATTACACTTGGTATTAAACAATTACCTTTTTTGTTTGTACTCAAGGAGAATGATTTTAATGCTGAGAAAGTGCAACAATTGAGCAACTAGAAAAGCTCCTTTTACACTGGCCAACTGGAGAACAGACTACATGCATCACTGTGAATTATTTTTATTGGACTCTATTGAATAGATGGTCATTGGGTGTTAATCAACAGTAGACTCTGTACAATTATAACTTTGAGGGCCAATTCTTCCTAAGAACAGAATCAAAACAGCTAGTCTACAAACCTTGAGCAAATAAATGTTTAAAAACCTTTTTTTAAATAAATGACTGACTTTCAGCTCTGAAGGTCATGACTTATTTGTGATCATTCAAAATTCATCTTGCACAGTCTACAAACAGGTGTAGGGGAGGAAGAGGTTAATAATATACAAGAGGTTCAATTCACTCTCCCTTGTTAGCATCTTGGTCCAAGACCAGATCCAAGCACAAAATATCATGGCATCAGGTCAAATATCAGTGTGGATACCTCTGGCTATAAGCAAAAACCACCTACCTTCAGATGATGAATAATACCTTTTCATGCCGACCACTACTCGAAGGAAGTAGTGAGGATGGTACAGATGCACTCTGGGAATCTAACCATCGCTCTTGATATTCAACTACATTATTAATACTGAATCTTTCATTGTGAGCATCCTGGGGGTTTCCCATAGACCAGGAAATGAACTGGACTGGCCATGCAAACACTGTGGCTACAAAAGGAGGTCATAGGCTGGGAATACTGCAACGAGTAACTAATATCCTTACTATACAAAGCCTGTTCACCACCCACAAGCCACAAATTAGAAATGGACAAAGTGGATGGCTGGGCAAGGTTAACAAGTACACAAATGGATACAGTGGGCAAGGAATGCAATTGCAGGTGGGTTGAATGAATAATAACACCAGAGTGGGGTGGAGTGGGAGATGTCAGGTCGAGTGGAGTGGTGGTTGGCTCCTGGCAGATCGATGGGAGCTTTAATTACATCGACAGCGGCACAGTAGGCCCAGTGTGGTGGAGCAGTAGTGGCTCCAGAATGAACTGTGATGTGAGGGCGTTAGTGGGCATGGAATTCATTGTGGAGGGCACCCCCTACCCAGCAATGACAAGCAGAGCAGAAGAGAGGAGAAAGAACTACTTTTAGTTATATTTTAGTTATAGCTCAACATCTTCTGTAACTCAAAATGGTGGAGCGTGGCAACCTATTACTATTTTCACTGTATTTATTTGTTAAATGTAACACCTGGAGTGTCCCCAGAAATAATTCTAAAACTTCCTGTGCAGTTTCCACCAAGTTAAGCATGTCAAGATTTCAACACAGTCCAAATGTGCATTTTTGGTCATATGCTTGTCTCTGACAATTTGTATCAAGGCTTAAGGGATAATGACTGGGCTCTAAAGTAGGGAAAAAAAAAGGGAGATCAAGCTATCTCACCAGGCTTGCAATGAAGAGTTAAGTGCAATAAGTTGAACTGACTATACAATCTCTTGCTGCACAGCACATCCAACTTGACATGTGGCATGATCAGTTTCAATCCAAACCATTAGATCAGCACATACAGAATATCCTGACAGGTCTGTTTTAACAAGGATGGTTCTTTAAATTGATAGAAAAATATGTCATTCTCTGATCAATTCCATATAATTAATCAAATTTAAAGACTGAGAGAACTGTGGATGTTGTAAATCACAAACAAAAATAGAAAGTGCTCGCAAAGGTGACCTGAGGAAATTGAGAGGAATGGTCACTCGACCCACATGAACTCTGATTTCTCGCCACAGATGCTGCCAGACTTGCTGAGCTTTTCCAGCAATTTCTATTTGTGTTTTTAAAACTTGACAAACTGGATTTGAGCCAAGTTTGATTTGAAGATTAAAAATCATACAACACCAGGTTTTAGTCCAACAGGTTTAATTGGAAGCACTACTCCTTCATCAGGTACACCACGACTACCTGATGAAGGAGCAACGCTCTGAAAGCTAGTGCATCGAATTAAACCTGTTGGACTATAACCTGGTGTTGTGTGATTTTTAATTTTGCGCACCCCAGTCCAACACCGGCATCTCCATATCATGATTTGAAGATAGTTTTCTTTCTAATGTTGTTCTCACATATTTATTGTCCTCTTCCAGTACAATTAAATTTTTAAATGGCAGATGTAATAGCTAGCGCTGACGGTGGTGCAGTAGCCAAAAGGTAGGGGCAATAGCTCTTTAGGCTTCTTGGCCTGGTACTTCCAAAGAGGCAAAACTAAGAGACACAGCATGCTAAATGGTCCATAGTGTTAGGTGCATTCGTCAGAGAGAAATGGGTCATGGTGGGTTACTCTTCGGACTTGTTGGGCCCAATGGCCTGCTTCCACGCTATAGAGAATCTAATCTCATCTAAGCTATATGGGCTACATTCTGAAACATTATTTAAATGTTTTCCCTCTTGGAAAACTTTTTGTTCTCTAGACACAGATGCTTTTCAGCTATAACTCCACTGTTAGTCTTATTTTTCGTATTCATGAAAAAGTCAATGCATCAGTGCACCTTGAACACCAATGACATCACTAAAGGTATCAGTAAAATAATTACACAAAGGCTTATGCATTATTCCCCATAAAGCAGAAGTCTTCTTTGGTTTATAAGACTATACTACAGCATTCCAATACACTGCACAATGGAATAAGATGAAATATCTGAGGAGCAGAAGAATCAATGTTTCAGGCATAGGCGCTTCATCAGGTGGGCATTTCAAATAAACCTGCTGGACTGTAGCCTGGTGTTGTGAGATTTTTTAACTTCATTCTGTCCAAATGATGAAGGGCTTATGCCTGAAACGTCGATTCTCCTGCTCCTCAGATGCTGCCTGACCTGCTGTGTTTTTCCAGCATCACACTCTTGACTCTGATCTCCAGTATCTGTCCTCACTTTCTCCTAGCAAGACTAAGTATGCTTGGCATATGCATCCCTCACACAGCAACTCCACATCAAGGCAAAGCCATTATGGGAGGTGTCAAGTCAAGGTTACTTAATGGAGGATGCAGAAAAATCAACAAAAAAAAACAGAATGCTCCATACATATAATCTTCGCCCCCTAGTGTCAGATTTAAGAGCACATTTGGGCAACTTGCTCTTCAAGCCTCCTTACTCATTTGGACAGAATGAAGTTAAAAATCACAACACCCAGTTGTAGTCCAACAGGCTTAGTTGAAATTAAAACCTTAAGTCATCTCAAGGCTGACTTGAAAGAATTTCTGGGATTTACACATTAATACGTCGAAACCTGTATTCCCATTCTAAGTGATTAGAGACTTTTATCAGCAATTTAGGTTTTTTAATGCATCGCATCAATACTAAAAGCTGTGTCCTATGATCCTGCTCCGCTAGCTACCTGATGAAAGAATGAAAGAGCAGGGCTCTGAAAGCTTGTACTTTCAAATAAACCTGTTGAACTATAACCTGGCCTTGTGTGATTTTTAACCTTTGTCCATTCCAGTCCAACACTGGCACCTCCATACTATGTTATATAGATAAACTTTAATAATTCAAAAAAAAGAAAAGCAGGAAACAGAAGCTGACAAAATTAATTAGAACTGATCGAGTAAAACATTTTAGTCAAAGCTCTGTCTGATTAAAACCATTCTAAAATGCAGACACTTCCAATAAACACTATTTTATCAAAAACTTACCCTGCTGGAATTGCTCTATCACCATCTGCAGGTTAGTTAGTGACATTGCATACTGCTTCACTTGTTCTTGAGACGTATTCAACTGCATCACTGCTTCATCTCGCTGTTTTGCAATAGTTTGAAGCTGCTCCTGCAAGGACTCCACTTGGAGGCTGGCTTGGTGGCTGTATATAAAAAATAAACCATGCAGCTTGGTATCAAGTATAATTCAGACCATCTACTAAACATCAGCGGAGGAACTGATGTGTGAGGAAACAGAAATCACATTAACTGGAACTCAGGGACTGCATGTTGGTCACAACTGTTATAATCCCCTCGGTAAATCAAATGAGCCCCCCGCCTCCACAAAGAAATTATTTTTTTCCATACCTTTGATTTTACGGAGTGTGCGCTCAACACAGGAAAAGGTTGCCACCATTAAAAATGATTAACAATCTACTCCACGTGCAGTTTCACCCATGACGCTACATTAATAGAATAGAAAAATAACTGTTTTTTACCAAAGGTCTATTAAAGCAACAGAGGCAGAATTCTGACTCATGACATCTGCTGCATAAATTGCATCGTTCTGTCAAGTTTAAGTTTCACATACAACTAAGGTATTTCCTATAACAGCACCAAGTCCAACAGCAGTTTGCATTCACCTTTCCGATGTGAAAGCAACCAAAGGAGCTTCTCACAATACCATTGACCATCAATGTTTGAGAAGATTTGTAGCTCAGGTTGATGATAAGTATGGAAGTTAGCTCGCTAAGCTGGAAGGCTTGTTTTCAGACGTTTCGTCATCATACTAGGTAACATCATCGGTGAGAATCTCTGGTGAAGCGCTGGGGAATGTCCCGCCTCTCCATTTATAGGTCTTAGTTTCTTAAAGTGGATGATGTCATTTCCAGTTTTTTTTTCAGGGGAAGGTAGAGGGGATCTAAATCAATGTGTTTATTGATGGAGCTCTGGTTAGAATGCCACGCCTCTAAGAATTGTCACACTTGTCTTTGTTTCGCCTGTCTTAGGATGTGTGTGTTGTCCCAGTCAAAGTGGTGTCCTTCTTTGTCTGTATGTATGGAAACTAGTGATAGTGGGTCATGTCTTTTGGTGGCTAGTTGGTGTTCATGTATCTGGGTGGCAAGTATTCTGCTTGCTTGTTCGATGTAGTTTTTTTTTTAAAAACAGTTCTTGCTTGGTATCTTGTAAATGATGTTAGTTTTGTTGGTAGTATCTAATGGATCCTTTAGGTTCATGAGTCGCTGTTGAAGTGTGTTAACATAATGTGGCTATAGGTTTTGGTTGCGTTGTGCCTGCTTGTTTGGGTTTATTTCGGAGAAATCAGTGGATTGTTTTTATGGGGTACCCATTTTTATTCAAAACGTTGTACGGATATTTTTCTTCTGCTGTTTGTAGTTCTTGGGTGCTGCAGTGTGGTGTAGCTCATTGAAATAATGTCTTGATGCAGTTCTGTTTGTGGGTGTTGGGAAGATTGTTTCTTAAGTATTTGGTCTTTGTTTGCTTTTCTCTAAATGCTGGTTTGAAGCTTTCCATTAACTGTACATTCAACTGTTACGTCTAGGAATGGGAGTCTGGTGTCATTCTCCTCCTCTTTCGTAAATTATATGCTGGCAGCATGGTAGCCTACAACTCTACCAACACATTTAAGTAACAGCTAATGAACCTAAAGGATCCATTAGATACTACCAGCAAAACGAACGTCATTTACAAGATACCATGCAAGGAGGATTCTGGGTAATCCGAGATGGAGGACGGGAAACATTTCTGGCTGTAACAGGTATTGGAGGTGATTTCCTCTAATTCCAAGAGCACCAATTACTGTTTTATATGCTGTTATATTGTCTTGGAACTTTGGAGGAAAAAAAAGTCAAAATACCAGAACTTTTAAAAGGGAGAGGAACAGACAAAGGCAGCACATGGTGAGGTCTGTGTAGGGGGAGAGACAGAGAGTCAGACAGAGGGGGAGAGAAACCCACACTGCCAACCGACACCGCAGTGAGCCTGCACAGTTACTGCCTTTGCTGTTTGAATTCATTCATTGGAGTGCATCTGGGAAAATTAACAAATAATGAAATTCACAACTAAATCTTGGAGGAACCTGTTTGGGAGACATCACAGCACAGAAACAGATAAGTGAATACTTTTAAGTGTGGCCTTACAGTAAGTCTGCAGTAGTGAGTAAAGCGGGTTCTTTCTTGATTGTATGTTTTATTGAGATTTGTCTCCTGATTAAACTTAAAAAAATATAAGCCATAAGCATTACGTCAGCCTGGAGCAATGTTTTGTAGACTAATAACACAACGCTATTTTCTGGGCTGTAGATTGGAAGAAGCAAAAATGGCTTTAGTAGAGTAATATGCCCTTCTTGTCAGATGTGGGAGTTTAGGGAGAGTTTACAAGTTACTGAGGATTATATCTGCAATAAATGCCATCGGTTGTGAATCCTACCAGATCAAATGGATCAGTTGGAGACAGTTAGAGGCAATGAGGAATTTACAAGAGATAGGGTATGTGATAGATAGCAGTTACAGGAAAGGAGAAAAGTTGCAGATATAGTCAAATAAATGGGTTAATGCCAGGAAAGGTAAGAGAGGTAGACAGGTAGTGCAGGAGTCTTCTGTGGCTATCCCCATTTCAAACAAATATGCTGTTTTAGAAAACGTAGGGGGTGATGGATTCTCAGGGGAATGTAGCATGAACAGCCAAGTTGCTGGTATCGAGACTGGCTCTACTGCAATGAGGGATATGATGGGTTCCAAGAGATCGATTGTGTTAGGGGACTCTCTAGTCTGAGACACAAAGATGTTTTTGTAGCCAGCAGCAAATAATCAAAATGATGTGTTGCCTCCATGGTGCCAGGATCAAGGATATATCAGAGAGGACCAGCAGGAAGTCATTGTACGCACTGGAACCAATGATATAGGAAGGAAAACAGATGAGATTCTGAAGGGAGAATAGAGAGAGTTAGGCAGAATTTAAAAAGGAGGCCCTCGGTAGTAGTAATTACTCCTGGTGCTGCGAGCTAGTGAGGGCAGGAATAGGAGGATAGAGCAGATGAATGCATGGCTGAGGAGCTGGTGTATGGGAGAACGATTAACATTTTTGGATCATTGGAATCTCTTCTGGGGTAGAAGTGATCTGTACAAGAAGGACGGATTGCACCTGAATTGGAAGGTGACGAATATACTGGCAGGGAGATGTGCTGGAATTGCTCAGGAGTATTTAAACTATTAAGGTAGGGGGAATGGTGGGACCCAGGAAGAAGTGAGGAAAGAGATCAATCTGAGACTAGTACAGTTGATAAAAGAAGCGGGTCAAACAGTCAGGGCCTTTTAACCTTTCAAATATAGACTGGGACTGCCATAGTGAACAGAGTTTAGATGGAGAGGGATTTGTTAAGTGTGTACAAGAAAATTTTCTGATTCAGTATGTGGATGTACCTACTAGAGAAGGTGCAAAACGTGATCTACTCTTGGGAAATAATGCAGGGCAGGTGACTGAGGTGCCAGTGGAGGAGCACTTTGGGGCCAGCAACCACCAATTTTGGTGTCATCTGCAAACTTACTAACTGTACCTCTTTTGCTCGCATCCAAATCATTTATGTAAATGACAAAAAGTAGAGGGCCCAGCACCGATCCTTGTGGCACTCCACTGGTCACAGGCCTCCAGTCTGAAAAACAACCCTCCACCACCACCTTTCTACCTTTGAGCCAGTTTTGTATCCAAATGGTTAGTTCTCCCTGTATTCCATGAGATCTAGCCTTGCTAATCAGTCTCCCCATGAGGAACCTTGTCGAACGCCTTACTGAAGTCCATATAGATCACATCTACTTCTCTGCTCTCAATCTTCTTTGTTACTTCATCAAAAAACTCAATCAAGTTTGTGAGACATGATTTCCCATTCACAAAGCCATGTTGACTATCCCGAATCAGTCCTTGCCTTTCCAAATACATGTACATCCTGTCCCTCAGGATTCCCTCCAAGAACTTGCCCACCACCGAGGTCAGGCTCTCCAGTCTATAGTTTCCTGGCTTGTCTTTACCGCCCTTCTTAAACAGTGACACCACGTTTGCCAACCTCCAGTCTTCCGGCACCTCACCTGTGTTGGAAGTGTTGGAGGCTAGTACAATTGCAACATTTGTACTAATACCTAACGGAGAATTCACCACAGAGGTTTACAGGAAAGTCACACACACAGACCAAGTCCTGAACTACGAAAGCAACCACCCCAACACACACAAAAGAGGTTGCATCAAGACACTGTTCAAAAGGGCCACAACACACTGCAGTACACCAGAACTGCAAAAACTCACCAGAACGAAGGACCCGATTCCCAGCATGAGCAAAACCAATGTAGTGTACAAAATCCCATGCAAGGACTGCACAAAACACTACATAGGACAAACAGGAAGACAGCTAACAATCCGCATCCATGAACACCAACTAGCCATGAAACGACACGACCAGCTATCCTTAGTCACACACGCAGATGACAAGCAACATGAGTTCGACTGGGACAACACTACTATTATAGGACAAGCCAAACAGAGAACAGCCAGGGAATTCCTACAGGCATGGCACTCATCCACAGATTCAATCAATAAGCACATCGACCTGGACTCAATATACCGACCCTGCAATGGACACATGGAACTGACAACCGGAAACGGCAGAGACAAACCACTATAAATGCCGGAGGAAACATCACAGAAGCGCTTCACAGGAGGCTCCCAAGCACTGAGGATGTCACCTAGACAGGGGACGAAACGTCTGCAGCACAAATTCCCAGCTCGGAGAACAGAACCACAACAATGGTTGCAAATCTTTCCCTATCCTTAACAGATGATCATTAAAGCAACAGTAATGACTCAGTTGTGTGAAAAATCAGTTCATTCAATATACAAAAAGAATTGACCTGCACAATTCAACATTATTTGCCTACTTCAAGCACTTAATTAGTTATCCTTTCTTCTTACAAACATTGAGCAATTGCTGACTGACTAGTTCTCCCAATATATCAGTCCTGAAGAAAAATCACTGGTCCTGAAACATTAACTTGGCTTTTTCAGGCCTAGAGGTGCCAGACCTGCTCAGTTTTTCCAGCAATTTCTGATTTCTCGCATCCACAATTCTCTTTATTTTTATAAAATATATTTATCTTATCTTTGCAGAAATCTTTAATCAACCCAACCAATGTTTCAAATTATGCCATGACTGAGATTAGTGATTCATTGTGAAGCAAATTTTGAACCACATGTTGACTCTTCCTAATCAACTAACCTTCTTTCCTTCTAGGTATTAATTGATATCCTAAATAACTGTTTCTCGAAGCTTGCCCACCAAAGCTAAACTTCGTGGTCTGTAATTCACAATTCTCCAGTCTTCTGGTACCTCCCAAGTCCAGGAAAGAATGAAATATTGTGGCCAATATCCCTTCAATTTCTAACCTCACTTCCTTCAAAATCCTTGAATGTATCTCATCTGGTCTCAGTGCCTTGACAAACTTAAGTACCAACCGTCTATCCAATACTTCTTCCTAATCAATTTTGAACCTTCCTGATGAAAGAATTTCCTTCTCTGTCACTATGGCTAGGGTAGCATTCTTCTAGTTTGTAAAAAGCAGTGCAAAGTATCCATTTAACACCTCAGCCATGCCTCTTGCTTCTATGTCTAAATCTTTTTGGTCTCCATTTGGCCCTTGAACCAATCATTTTTAAAAGTAGTAATGGATAGATTTGAAGGTAACACTGTTGATGTGGCACATATGGACTTCCAGAAGACTTGAGAGGAATAATACCACACAAGACTTGAGGGGAAAATTATAGGCCATGATATAAAAAGGATAGTAGCAACATGGATACAAGGTTGGCTGCTTGATAGGAAACAGAGTGTAATAGTCAATGGATTCTGTTTGGACTAGTGCTCCCCAGGGATCGGTACAGGTAGTTCTTCTATAACATGATGGTTGTGTTCTTGTGCGACCCTGCACTATATAAAAATCACACGATAAAATAGCATTTACTGTTGGCGATGCAATCGTATTCTAGCCAACACACATTTTAAAAGTTTGTACTTTAGAAACAGCATCCCTTATTCATCAACTGTGTAACACGTGCAGACAATACTAAACTTGAATGAATTATGAACTGAGAGGATAACAGTGTGGAACTCCAAAAGGAGATTGACAAATTGGTGGAGTGCAGGAAGCATCCGAGGAGCAGGAAAATAGACGTTTCAGGCAAAAGCCCTTCATCAGGAATCATTCCTGATGAAGGGCTTTTGCCCGAAACGTCGATTTCCCTGCTCCTCGGATGTCGCCTGACCTGCTGTGCGTTTCCAGCACCACTCTGATGTAAACTCTGGTTTCCAGCATCTGCAGTCCTCACTTTTGCCACATTGGTGAAGTGGGTGAATACGTGGCAGATTAGGCACAATGCAGTGAACTGTGACCCATTGCATTTTGGTAGAAAGAACATTAGGTTGTGGGAGCAGAGGAACCTGGCTGCATAAGTAAACAGATCATTGAAGACATCAGAACAGGAGAAGAACAGTTACTAAAGAAAATAAAAAAATGCAGTGCCCTCAGATTTACGACTGAGGCACGAAATAGAAGGACAGACTATTGATGTTGAACTTGCTAGACCTCAATCAAAATGCTGCTGTGGGTGCCACAATCTAGGAAAGACGTGAATGTATTGGAGAAAGTGCAAAAATAATTTACACGGATGGTTCCAGGAAAGAGAAACTTCAATATGAGGATAGATTGAATAAGTTGGGGCTGTTCTCCTTATATA
This sequence comes from Chiloscyllium plagiosum, assembly GCF_004010195.1. NCBI lineage: Eukaryota > Metazoa > Chordata > Chondrichthyes > Orectolobiformes > Hemiscylliidae > Chiloscyllium > Chiloscyllium plagiosum. The sequence goes on from NC_057719.1 coordinate 16,400,172, forward strand.
AGAGACAACTGAGAGGATTTTGAGTAGAGGTTTTCAAAATCATGAGTCATCTGGATAGAATAGATAGGGAGAAGATGCTCCTGCTCATTTAAAGAAGCAAAATGAGTGGGTATATGTTTAAAGAGATGTACTAAAGAAGCAAAAGGTGATGTGAGAAATAAAATGGTTTTCACATAACGAATTGTTAGGGTATGGAATCTCTTGCCTGGAAATGTGGTGGAACCAGGTTCAATTGAGCAGCACACATATGATAAGGCAGCATTCAAGGAGAAATTGGATGACTATTTTGGTAGAAATGTTGTACAAGGGTGCAGGGAATAAAAACAGTAGATTGACACTAAGAACCAGAGCTGACACGATGGGCTAAATGGCCTCCTCCTGCACTGTAACAATTCTGTGAAATCATACCCTAAATCTATATCACCTGGTGTACGAAGAGGACAAATTAAGCGATTTAACATCGATAATAAACATTAGTTGAAGCCTTATTGTAGGAAAAGTCATTACTTCTACCTGGCATTTTCTACAGCAGAAGATGAGGATGCTAACTTTTCCCCCAGAAAAGTAGCCCTCTTCCTCAGCTCGGCCTCTCGGTCCTCAGCTGCCAAGGCCTCTTTGGTGTATGACTCTTCCATCTCAATTAAATGTTGTCGCAATCGCTGCAAATCCTGGTACAAACGCTGCTCCTTATCACGTGTGTGCTGCAACTGAAATAAGAGACAAGACATTGCCATCACCATCCCCAGGTGGTTGGTAATTTTATGAATAATGCTTTCAAGGCCCATGAGAGATAGGCAATAATTAGCCCAGTTAGCGATGCCCTCATCACAAGAATGAATTAAAACATCATTTTCCAAGATAATAACTGACATGGAAATCACGGAATATCAATTGGAACATAATAAAATACCAGAACTCACTGACAGTGAGACTAAAGGAACTTTTTTTAAAAGTGCAGGTGATAACAAGCATGTAGCTCTCTTCTTCAGATAAATGTTCCGTTTTGGTAAGAGGAACATGGAACTTTAACATAAACTAAAGACTTCAATTCTAAAAAACGTGCAGAAGCAGAACAAAGAGGTAAATGCCCCTCAGTTAATGAAGGCGACAGGGAGAGGTTGAGAGTAGTTAATAATGCATACAGTATCCTAATTTATTAATATGGGCATATAGCATAAAAGCAGAGGTTATGTTGAATTTGCATAACCATATGGCAAAGGAAACAGAAAGGGAATGGTTTCATGGATCCTTTTGTGGCTTAATATTGAAATGTGAAAACATTTTTGACATAAAAGGGTTTTTATTCAAACTAGGTTTTAAACTGATCTAGTTTTGAAACTTAACATATGTAACAGGCCTATGAATATTAGTTTATTACTATTGAGCTTCAATTTATTATTAGGTAACAACGCTGGGTGGAGTCACACAATGATCTTGTAAAAATAAACTGATGGTCCTAGAGAGCATTCAGACCCTAAATACTGGGAAATTTGGGATGATGGTTCACCACTAGGAGATTAAACTATACACTGACAAGATGTAGTAATTGTCCTTGGGTGTTACCTTGCCTTGGGAGAGATCTGTAGTGTTGGCATGCCAAGAAAGAAAGTGAGAAAGTGAGGACTGCAAATGCTGGACATCAGAGTTGAGAGCGAGGTACTGGAAAAGCACAGCAGGTCAGGCAACATCTGAGGTGCAGGAGAATCCAAGGCTCATTCCTGATGAAGGGCTTATGCCCAAAATGTGGATTCTCCTGCTCCTTGACCTGCTGTGCTTTTCCAGCACCACACTCTCAATACTAAGAAAGACAAGTTATTATAAAAGGGACAATCTTATAAACTAATTAGCATGTTAAGAATTAATCAGAAATCATCCTTAAGATGTCCATTACTTTTAAAGAAACTAATCAGGACTGGGGAATACAGTATGCAGCAAATCCAAGGCTGAACACGACCTGTTCATATGTTAGCAAGCCAATTACAGTTAAGTACGTCTGTGATCATTTACACTGGGTAATGGCTAGCAAGGTTTAATAAGTTGTGATTTTTAGTGTTTTAGTGCATGCCAGTAAGCAGAATAGAATAGACTAATGCCCAATCAATTAGATCAAGAATTGGTATTGCAAAGTGGATATAGTGAAAATCACTGCTTTTGTTACCTATTATTTCTTTAGGAATCACTATGAAAAAAAAATTAGTAATTACACAGAACTGTCAAAATATATTTGTTCCTGGAATTGGTCTTGTAATTTATCAAATTAATTAAACCTTTAGCATGGGTTAATTCCCAAAATCTTATGTCAGATTCTAGCAATCTGTCTTTTGCTTCACCAGATCTACTGAGCCAATTGAAGTTACCCTGAAGAATTTCCAATTCCAATGAAATGCATGCTTATCAATAATGTTTTATGCCATTAACCTGGGCACTTAAGCATTAAAGATCCTGATATGTAATATACAGGAGTTGTTTTTACTCACTATCTTCTCCTAGTCCCACACACGTTGAGCTGACTGGTAATTTTTGTTTAACACCTTCTACAATTATCAGCTGGGCAACACACAATTGCATCAGATGTCATCATTTTCAGCCTGTTATCTACTAAGGCTAACATTAAGCTATGGAGAGTTGCGAAAATATAAATGATGAAGAACAGCATACAGAAAACACCTTCCAAACTAAACTAAAACAAATCAATGGAAAGTACAGAACCCATAGTTGGACTACAGACACCCTCGAAGTTCACATAGCATAGCAAGATATAGAAAGAGGCATTAAAAAGCTGAAGAAATGAGATACATTGATTCCCAGAGATTGATGGCTTGGATACTGACAATTAATATTTAAAACAGAACTTTTCATTTTTATTCTCTATCACTCACAAATGTGTGTATAAAGAAATCCCAAAAGGTATGGGTAGGGAGGCTTAGAAAGATTCTGACAGACTTGAATGCGCCCTTCCTATTGCAAAGCTTTTAAGTCTCTGCACAGATGCTTGCCACAATTCAACTGCATGTAGAACATAAAAGAAAAGCACAACAGGGAAGATTGAACTCCAGCCTTCAACTTAAATCTGATTCACAATAGCCAGTGTTCCAATTTCAAGCCTGCAGTAGCAACCATGTCAACATCAGGAGTTTCTAACATGAACGTAATTAGACTTTGCATCATATTCACAATGGGTGACTCACTTTCCAATACAGCAATAGCTTATGTGATGGTACACTTTGGTTTACGTTGACACCAGGTCATGACCTGCAACAGAAGTTTGAGCACTTAACACATATACTTCTTCAATTTCTCAAAGGGTGGTCTAAGCCAGGCTTGATAAGAATCTTTTGGTTGTTTTATATCACCAATCAACACATCAACAATTATAATTAGATTCACCTATGCAATTAAAGAACTTATTTTTACATAACGATACTAAGGAAAATATGGAACCTAATCATGGTGAGTCATATATTTCACTTACACTCAGATAACTAATAGTTTATTTTGCCAACTACCTTGTTGAAGCTCTCTCTCCTGCTCTCTCTGCTCAGAGCTCATGAACTGCTCTGTCACCGGACATTTTCCTCAGACGGCTCTACTGCTTCCCTTCCTCCTTCCTGTCAAGTCAAATCTTCCTCGTGGTCCTCCAGTGTGGTTTTAATCTCCATCCTGATCTCTCATCTTGTTATTCCCACCTTGCCCTAACTACTACTCACCTTTCCTTGAAGATTATTTAATTGCAAACCACATCCCCTACATTATCAAGTTTTTGAATATTTGATTTTCCTCTTGCGTCGCATTATCTTTGGTTACTTCTAATCACGCACTATTTCCTTTTTTTTCAATCATAATTTCACTGAAGACATTCATCCATGCAACCTTACTCCAAACTCCTGCCTCCAAACTCCCCAATGTCTCCAAAACACCAGGATTCATGCATATCTCTTCATGAGCTTTCTGCCTATCTAAAAGTTCTTAAAACATTCCTAACCAAATGTATGAACAACATCCTCAGTAACCAACACAAGATGCGTTATCCCTAATCATTCTGTCTGAAAACTTCGACATGGTTCACTGCCTTAACTTGCTCAAACAGTTCTTCACCATTATCCAGTTAAGTGGGACCTTCCTTTACTTCTCTTTGCACAACTCATACCTAGCCAATCGTACCCAGATCAGGTTCAGCAAAGGCTTCCCTTTTTACCTGTGTTAAAACTTACTGGGGAGCATTCTTAAAATTGAGCCCTGGAGTCATCATAAGAGTTAAAAGTTGTTAAATTAAGGAACTCCCTGTACTTGTTTATCTATCTTTTAGACTTAGATAGACAGAAAGGATGGAACAGGTTTCTACACTTAACAAGAATTACTACTTATTACAAATAAACAGATTCAAGCTAAATTAAGCAATTTTGAACCATCAGAAAATAACTCCTACTAATTAAAACTAACCACTTTTACTAGAGTGGGGGAGTCTAAAACTGGAGGACATAAGTTTAACGTGAGAGGGGAAGTATTTAAGAAGGACCTGAGGGGTAACATATTCATGCAGAGGATGGTGCGTGTATGGAATGAGCTGCCAGAGGAAGTGACAAAGGTTGGTACAATTATATGTAAAAGGAAGCTGAATGGGTCTATGAATAGAAAGAGTTTAGAAGGATATAGACCAAATGCTGATAAATGGGATTAGGTTAGATTCAGATGGTTGGTCAGCACAGGAAATTTGGACTTAAGGGTCTGTTTCCAAGCTGTATGACTTGAAGACTCTATACTACCTGGCCATTAGTCCACAGATCAATCAGCAACTTGCTTCTAGTTGATTCTCCATTTGTACACATAGCGCTTGGCTCCAGCTTGTCTGCTAACCACCAACTACTGTTTCAAGCAGAAACACTAAGGCAGCATTTGCAAAGAGTATCAGGTTACTTGTTTTCAAAAAAAGTGTACCAATCCCTCAACAATCCTTGGTTTTTAATACAGTTCATAAGTAAAATGACAGAAAAATACAAGGTCTTTACACCTACTTTGCCACTTTAGAAGTCTCGGAATAAAGAATTCTCGGACCCTTCTTGAAGGCCAAGCACCCCATTGTTAAAAAAATCTGACAACAGAGTCAGATTGCACATGTGCATTAGTAGAAGTTTGACACCAGAAGAAATGCTCATGATTGAGATGCTTAATATCATTATGACACTAGGACAATGTCCAAAGGAAGAAGATGCAACACAGCTCCCTAAGTTTATAGCAATATTGACACAAAGTTAATTGGCTTGATAACAGCGTCATTCTCATCCCACCACCATATAAGGCCATTTGGACCAGAGCCATTGCAACATGTTTGATCCATGACTGTGATGTTCGGTTGTGCAGGACAGATCTTTCTCAGACATGAAGAGTTTGAGTTACTTTGCCAATTTGGAATGTGGCTGGTTCACAATCTAGTTAAAGTGAACAAAATGCTCATAGAAGGTGAAAGGAATGCAAGCACCATGTGTACTGATGTCAAGTGCTGCACTGGCTGAATCAGACAACACTCATTCAGTCAATCTATATAGCTGTCAGTACAAGTGGCAGAAGTTAAATCAGCACTGTGAACTAATGTTTATCAGGAATTAGATACAACTCAAAACCACTGATCTAGAGAAGAATTAGATTCAAGCCCTTGATTTGCAATTTGCCACATCTTTCAGTTGTGCTCAGCACACTTTACAACAATTGTGAGGCTAAAATTTAATGACTACTTCAATAATACATTACCTCATTCACTAATGCAGAGTTTTCCATCTGTTTCTGTTTGAGGGCCAGCATTACTTGGTCTCTCTCATGCTGAAACATCCCAGCTTGCTCTTGCATTGATTTCACTTCATTCAGCAGTTGATTTAACTCACCAGTCTTTCCCTTCAAATTATGAAATAGAGCTGATCAATTTCATAATGAAGCTCAAACTTAGCAGGACAGAAGGCAAGTTTATTTTAAAAATACATCAAACACCAGGACTGTAATGCTTTTGTTCGCTATGTTAAAACAAAAAGTTGGTAAGTTGAGCCACTTAGTCATGTCTAGACTTCTATTTTTTTCAAATACCAACAATACCAATTATATGAACTTTCTTCATGTTTTTAGAATGTCTATTATATTGCTGATATAGGAATTTCAAGTCTTGGGTATTACTGGGAAAAGCTGAAAATGTGTTGCTGGAAAAGC
>NC_057719.1:16406435-16416183 GCF_004010195.1 Chiloscyllium plagiosum
TGCTGCCTGACCTGCTGCGCTTTTCCAGCAACACATTTTCAGCTCTGATCTCCAGCATGTGCAGTTCTCACTTTTTCCTCGAAGATATTACTGGGAAAAGACATGTTTTGTTGAAGTTTTGCATTTGCACTCATTTATCCACACAGTACACCTGTTTCAAATCAACAAAATAGGGGCTGCCATTCGCTGGCTCCTTTCTCAGGACATTGCCTTGCTCAAGTATACAGTCATCAGGCCTGGTTTATAATTTAATTTAAAAAAAAGAACTGTGGATGCTGAAGGGGAGGAGGGTCACTGGATCTGAATCATTAACTCTGCTTTTTCTCCACGTTGCTGCCTGACTTGGTGAGTTTCTGCAGCAATTTCTGTTTTTGTATAATTTGACAAAGATTGACTGTGAACTGCCATTCTGTATTAATGGGCATATTCACCATGACAATGCCTCTATCATCAGACTCCATTTTGTCAATCAATCAATCAATTTGCACATTATACTCGTGCTACATACAGAACTGGTATTTTCGCAAGTGACTTTATGAGTGCAAAGCAAAATGACACAACAAAAATGTTTATTTTCAGCAATACCCAATTCCTGCATGACCAAGTGACAATTTTAAATCTCATTTGACTAAGAGTTTTTATTCCCCTCCTCCCGCCAAGCATTTCAATCACAGGAAGCATTCACGAGCATCTTCAATACAAATGGGGGCGGAAAGTATTGAGATGCAAGAGACGGGGTTCTTCTTGAAATCACTTCAACATCCAACCAAAGAAACTATTCTATGGATGGGAAAACAAAGATCTCAAATAGTAACATGGTTTCCAGGTCAATTTTCAGACCAATGTGAAACTGCAGAAAACAGACAATCCTTTTCATTAACATAACTGGAACCATCTAATAGGAAAACAGAAATAACTTTACAATTGTAATTAGGTGATAAAATTTGCAAGTCTTTCAAATGAAGAACTGTGACTTATCTTTGACAAAGTAAATGCCGAGTCACCTCAAGTTCAATGCGGTCATAGAGAACAAAATACTTGCTTCTTTAGAGGCATTACGTATAGAAGAAAGGAGGGATAAGAGACTTAAAAACAGAAACAGAAAATACTGGAAATACTCAGCACATTAGACAGCATTTGCTGAGAGAAAAACTAAGTTATCATTTTAATTCCTACACATATTCAGAAAATTTAATTTGGTCAAGAAATATCATTCTTGACATATTTAACAAATGCATAAATGCAAGACAATCTGGATGAGGAACAGCATAAAACGTAGAGCTTAATGTTGGCTCCATGAGCACAAGGATCAAATCCATGTTGGAGGTGTCAAGTATATAAAGAAAAGTTATTTTGCAATCTTATGTAGCCAGAACTGAGGAGAAGATGGAATAAGAAAAAACAACAAATTAGGTTATTTAAATCAGATATGGAAAATGCAAGAAGAAAGTAAGTTTGTACACACTGGGCAACAAAGGATGTTGGGAGTGTTCCATTTTCCATAAAGTTTTCAGGAGTCCCCTCTCCTTACTAAAAGATTGGATGGAAAGAATTGTCAATAATACAGAAAATAAATGATGCACATTAACAAGAATTTAAAAGGCCCAAAATCTAGCCAATTAGGAGAAGACTGAACTTACCCAATTACAACACAACCCAGAAAGTCTTTAAGTCTGTGTCTGATGGCTCATTGGTCTATCCTCCTCTAGAGGAGGCCAGATTGTGAGCGGCGAATGCAGTAGTCTAGATTGTGTGAAGTGCAGATAAAGTACTGCTTCACCTGAAAGGTGCGTTTGAGTCCTTGGATACAGAGGAGGGACGATGTGAACGGACAGGTGTTAAGTCTTCTGCTGTGAGGTTGTTGGGAGGGGGGGGGGGGGTTTGTAAGTGAAGGGAGAGTGGACCAGGGATTGGAGAAACTACATTGGGGAAACGAACACAGATTGGGTGACCGCTTCACAAGACAACCCTGAATTTCCAGTTACCTCCCACTTCAACACAAGTGTTCTGTTCCCTGGCCAACATCTGTGTCTCAGGCTTGCTGCTGTGCTCCAACGAAGCTCAGTGCAAGCTGGAAGAGCAGCACCTCATTTTCCGCTTGGGGATTTTACAGTCTTCCAGACTCAATATTGAGCTCAATAGCTTTAGGGCTTGAGCTCTTCCATGTCCTGACCCCAATCCCACAAATCGGGTCTTGTTATCACAATCTGCTATTATACAACACCCACTGTTAGCCTTTAACATCCCCATTAATAGCTATTCGCCCTCCTAGCCAGATCGTTATCTACTTCTTTGTCTATCCAACTGTTCTTCTCTCTCTTTGGGCTCTGTTCCCACATATCGTTTACTCCTTACCCCAGTCTATCTTCTGCATATAAACTGACATTTTCCTAGTGACCATCAGTTCTGAGGAAGGGTCACACGACCCGAAACTTTAACTCTGATTTCTCGCCACAGATGCTGCCAGACCCTGCTGAGCTTTTCTAGTAATTTCTGGTTTTGTTTCAGCTCACTGCTTGCTCCATGAGCCCAAGGATTAAATCCAAGTTGGAGGTGTCAAGTATATGAAGAAAAGTTATTTTACAACCTTTTAAGCTGCCAGAAACTGAAAAGAAGTTGGAATGAGAACAAAAGTCAATAAATTAGGTTATTTAAGTCAGATAGGGATAATGCAATAAGAAAGCAAGTATGCACTTATTGGGGCAAAGGATGTTGCAAGTGTTACATTTTCCGTACAGTTTTCAAGAGACCCCTCTCCTCACCAACAGGAAGATTGGTTGTAAATAATTGCCATTAACACAGAAAAGGAGAAAGTGAGGACTGCAGATGCTGGGGATCAGAGCTTAAAAATGTGTTGCTGGAAAAGTGCAGCAGGTCAGGCAGCATCAAAAGGAGAAGGAGAATCGACGTTTCGGGCATAAGCCCTTCTTCAGGAATTCCTGAAGGGCTTATGCCCGAAACGTCGATTCTCCTTCTCCTTTGATGCTGCCTGACCTGCTGCGCTTTTCCAGCAACACATTTTTAAGCATTAACACAGAAAATCAATGATTAACGTTAACAGAAATTTAAAAGCCACAAAGTCTAGCGAATCAAGAAAAGGACTGACTACAAATTTACCCAGAAAGTCTTTAAGACTGTGCCTGATAGATTAGTTATAGACCGATGAGCTATTTGTTGGGATGCTTTTGCTCCACTGAAAATAAGAAATGAATCAAATACAAACTGTCTTATTTAGTCAAGTAATTCTGATCAAAATTAGAGGCACAGACGTGTTTCAATAAATTTATACTTAGTCATACGGCAAATTAATTTTAAACCTGTTCAATTGAAACTGCAAACATTAAAGTTTTGAACTAACCTCTTCTTTCTCCTTCAGCAGTTTTTCTAAAGCAGAAGCCTTTTCTTTCATGGAATTTGTCTCAAATTCCCTTTCTCTCAACATCATAGAAAACTGCATATTAGTCTCCTGCAGGGCTCGAAATTCAGTTTCTTTTTCTCTCGATTTAGCTACAATTTGGTCGTTCTCTTCTTGGACTTTATGAACATCCATCTCTAAAAATGAAATTCGCTCTTTCAGATTAGTGACAGCTTGCTTCAAAACTTCATTTTCAGCATCCCTGTTCCTTAGGTTCTCGGTCACTGATGACAACTGATCACTTTTTGATTTAATGAGAAGATCTTTTTCCCTGAATGATCTTTGAAGCTCCTCATTTCTTTCCCTTACATGTTTCATCTCCAGGGCAGTAGCATCTTGTTCCTTTTTGCCCATTTCAGCATCTGCTGCCTGAGAGTTCAATGATTTAATGTTATTTTGAAGTTCAACTATTGTGGCCTCCTTTCCCTCTAACATCTTGTTCAAGCGTTCTACTTCTTGTTGCAGTTTTTTAATTTGGTCAAGTTGTTCTTCGGAAGAAAATCCACTGCAAGAAACTGGTGTTTGCAATACTCCAGATACTGGTACCCCATCCAACTTATCGAGTATAAGATTCTTGGTACTGCTGAGCTGCCCAATACTTTGCTGGACCTCAGCCAATTCTTGACTTAAGGTTTGCAATCTCTTCTCTTTTTGCTCGTAACTGTGAATTAATCGGTTGTAGTCTACTTGAAGCCGGGAGTTACAGTCACCATCCGTTGACAAGCGGCCCTGAAGTTTAAGGAGCTCATCCTGCAGCTGAGCAGATTCGTGCTGCATGTTCTGAACAGTAGTGATCACCTGTTGCTTCCATTCCTCCATTTTCTTTACTTGCTGTTTTAGTTTGTCACGCTCTTGCAAAAGCTCTTCAAACTGATTACTGCTCACCAAGCCTGATTCGCCTCCAGATCCCATTCCAGATGTCTGCAAGACAGTGACTAAAGTTTGGCACTTCTGGGTAAGGGCATCTATTTCCATGTCCTTCTCACGTATAATCCGGGATAAATTCTGGATTGTTTCCCGTACCATGTCTTGACTTTCATTCTCATACTTATTGACCATTTTCAGATTTTCTTCTTGTAGCTTCAACAGAGCAGCTTCTTTTGCAGCTACAATGTCCATCATTCTATGATATTCAGTCTTCAGTTGGCTGTTTTCCCTTGTCTTTTCATTTAATACTGCTAGCATTTGCTCTCTCTCCATTGCATAAGCCTGCAGTTGCTGTTGCAAGTAGGCCACATCTGCACCAACTTGCATATATGAGCCAGGTGTCACCCGCGCATGAAGTGTTTGGATCTCCACATTTTTCTGTTGAATGATTTGAGTAAGTCTACCAACTTCATCTTTGAAAATGGGTAACTGATCCAACTGCTTATTCAGAGATAAATATTTTTCATTTAATACTTTTATCTCCATTTCTTTTTCTTTCAGTCCATTAACCAGCCTGTCAATCTCCACTTTGGACAAATCATGTTTTTCATTGCCATTTTCTCCATTCACTGTTAGCACTTTAGTTTCTTGGAGAATGACTGGAGCATCTGCAGGAGAGACTGGGGCCTCCCTCTGAAACTGAGTTCTCATTTGATCAATGGACTCCTGCAAGCTGTGAATTTCTTTATCTTTCTCTGAAATTAATTTTTCATACATTGAAGTAATCTCTTGACACTGTGTTTTTGCTTCGTCCCCTTCTTTCCCTTGTGCTTGTATAGAACGTTGAAGCTCTAAAACATTTTGCTTTTGCTGCTCAACTGTCTTTTTGTGCTGCCTTATTTCCTCTTCAAGACTGTTCTTTTTATTGTTCAGTTCAGTTATCTCTGTCTCAAGCTCGATTATTATGTCAAGGGTCTTGGGTTCAGCAGTAGGCTGAGGCCTGCTTTGTTGGTCCCGGAAGCGATCCATTTCTTCCTTGAGGTGGTTGTTTTCCTCTTTCATTGCACTTAATTGTCGGTCTTTCTCTTCAAGACATTGCTTCAAGGATTCGCAATCTCTGGAAATGTTTACATTCTTTTCAAGTTCTTGTTGTAACTCTGAACTTCTTTCGTTGAGTGCTTCAACAAATACCTCCTTTTCATTCAAAAGATCAGTCAACTGCTGCTGTCCATCCAAACTAGATTTCAGCATTTCTCTAGTCTCTTCATGGTCGGTTTCTAGTTGCTGTACAGTACGTTTGAGTTCTTCAATCTTAAAGTCCTTTTCCTGGTTAGCCTTGATAAGATGGTCATGCTCTTTCTGCAAAGCTGTTGCATCTAAATTTCGAGCCTTTGTTAGCTCCTTGATAGTGTGCTCATATTTTGCCGCCTCTTCATTTACCCGTTTCTCAGCCTGGTTCAATTCAAACTCCAGCTGGGCCTTCTCCATTCGCAATGCCTCCAGTAAAGTGACTCCCTCCTTGGAAATCTCACTTCTACTGGCTACAGCTGCCTCAAGCTGCTCTTTAACATCATTTATAGTTACAGTGGCTTCCTCCTTTTCTGCAGCCAATTTTTCATTCTGAATTTTGAGGTCAATTTGTAACTCATCATTTATACATTTCATTTCTGAGACCTGTTTCCTTAGCTCGATATTTTCACTCTCTTTAACTTGCAGCAATTCTTCTTGACCTTGTTTGCTTAAAGCTTGCTGAACAGTTTGTGTTAACTCTGCCTTGACTATTGACAGTTGCGATTCAGTACTCTGCACCTTCTTCAAAAGATTTAAATTTTCAGCCTTCAAGTCAGAGCTATGCGTGTTTGATTTGCTCAAGTCCTCCATTAGGCCTTTGACCTTCATCTCCAGCTGCTGCTTGCTCATATGCAGCTCATTAAGTGCAAAAGCACTCTGACTCAGCTTGTCTCTCTGAGACTCTAGCTCTTCTACCATTAATGCCTTATCAACTGCAACAATCTCCAGTTCTGATTGCAATTCTTTGAGCTTGTTTTCAGAATCTTTCCGCTGCTGCGCCAGTAGATCTTTCAATGTGATCACATGCTTTAGGAAAAGAAAAGAAAGCATAATGTTATTCTGGCACGTTCAGCTGTATTCTGTTTACTGTATAAACTCACTGAATGCCAAATTGCCAAAGGTACAAGTTGCTCCTAATGTTTCGCCATGTGCATGCCAGTTGGGAAAAAGCAATTACATATGGAAAGAGGAAGAAAGGAGAGAAAAATGGAGGAAAGAAAACAAACCAAACATTGGTACTAATGCTCAGTCATCCCATCACCAGAAACCTGTGGCTAATGTCCAAAATACAAAGAGCCAGATGGCATGGAAAGGTACAACAGGGGAAGAAAAGACTTCAAACAAAAAAAAGCAATGATCCAAAAAGATCAAAATAGACTATTTATAGTTTGTCAATAATTGCATTTCTAAACAAATCTTTAATGATAAAAATGTGCATATTTAAAACAAAATGTAAATACTACACACTAATATTTCAATGTTTTAAACGTCCCATAATGGACTGCACAACTGAGCTCCAGACCCAAGGAAAATAAACATGCGGGGTTATGGGGAGAGAGCAGGTGCATGCAACGAATTGGCTTGTTCCAGAGAACCAGATGGTTTGATGGGCTGAATACCCTCCTTACTGTGTCATGCTGACTCGAGAAAATAACACTGAAGGACAGCCAACTTGACTGTTCTATCTGCATAAACTGCAACAATGAAACTGGATTAAAATCATCTAAAATGCTCACCTAAAATTGCAACTACAGGAAAAATGCAACAATTCAAAGTAAACTTTCCTTATGGAATTATTTATGGAAATAATTAAAAATTGGATAATTATAACTGAACACTCATTTTTCTAAAGCAATTAGAAATAAGCAGCTAGCGATTATGGGAGTGCAAGTGATAGAATAATGCATACCTCAGTAGCTTCTTGATTCTGCTTATCCAGTTCTTCAAGTTCAGACATTAATGTGTCTTTCTGCATGGAAATCTCCAGTAATTCACTCTCTTTAGTTGACAGATTGTGCCTGAGCTCACTCACTTCCTTTGTCAGACTGTTCAGGTCTGAAAGAGAATTTCCATTCCCCGGCATATTCTGCAGCTTTGAAAGTTCCTCTTGGATAGCATCCTGGCATAGAAAGGAAAATAATTTTTGTCAATTTTCACACATTACTACGGAGCAGATAAAATTTTCAGCCAGTTTGTATTGTTAAAAATAGCAACTGCCTGCAATAACCAATTAACCACGTTGTCAGGTCCAGTACGGTTTTAAGTTAGAGATAAACCTTCAACCAATGTATAAAATGCATATGCTATTAAGCTGAGAAGCAATGCCTGACTCTGAGTTTAATGATTACTGTTCATGAGCTTTACAAGACATGTACGATTGTGAATGTCAACCTATTCCATGTTCAACAAGGTGGGACAACACCACTGAAGAATTGAATGTGACATGTTTTACTCAAGTTATGTCAAATTTCAGGCGCAACATATATCACATTCTAGAAAACCACATTCAGCTTCAAAAAACAGAAACTGCTTAAAAAAAACTTAGCAGGTCTGGCAGTATCTGTGGAGAGAAATCAGAGTTAACATTTCAGGTTGAGTGACCCCTCAGTGGGGTCATAAGAAAGGTCACTGGACTGGAAACATTAACTGTGATTTCTCTCCATAAATGCTGCCAAAGCAGCCGGGTTTTTACAGCAATTTCTGTTTTCATTTCTGATTTACAGCATTCAGAGTTTTCACATAATCAGCTTGGATTAGTGCAGAACCAGCAAGTACACACTCAAGCTCAGAGAATTTCAGGGTAGATTGATAGAACAAGGACTTACAGACACTCTCAACAAGCAGACAAAAACATTTATAATTGTACAGCATTGAAAACAACACAATTTAAGAAAGGTGAGCACAAGCGAGACTATTCTACTGTTATCTAAACTGCACCACAATCTTGTTTGCAATCAGAGTGCAGTGAGGAGAAACTCATTTTCCAGTACCGTAATGCCTCATAGGTTCCATTAGTGTGCCAGGTTAACAGATTACTTGTTAGCAGTATTATGCAATTATAAAGCCAACATATGATCTTCCTAATTGCTCACTGCATCTGCTTGCTGGCCTTCGGTGTCTTATGTTTAAGATCACCCAAGTCCCTTTGACTTCAACACATCCCAATCGTTCACCATTTAATAAATACTCTACATTTCTAATTTTCCTCCCAAAGTGAAAAACTTCAAAATTATATTCCATTAGCCACACCCTTGTCCATTCACTTAACCGATCCAAATCAATTTGAAGCTTCTGATTCTATGAATCCTCTGCACAACTCAGCGCCAGATTGTTGTTTTGTCATCCATAAACTTGGAAATGTCATACTTTATTTGGTCCCTCCATATAAAGCATTGATATACAGTGTGACGAGCTTAGGCCATTGCACTGATCTTTGCAGTATTTCAATAGTCACAGCTGGCTGACCTCAACGACCAGTTTACTCTTCACCTGCTTTCTGTCAGTTAAACAATTCTCAGTCCACACCAGTACATTTGCACAATTTCATGTACTCTAATTTTGCATTCTGACCTGCCTTGTGGGACTTTATAGAGTCAGAGATGTAGAGGACAGAAACAGACTTGTCTAACTCATCATGCAGACCAAATATATTAAATAAAACTCATCCTATTTGCCAGCATTTGGCCCACATCCCTCTCAACCCTTCCTGTTCATATACCCACCCAGATGCCTTTTAAATATTGTAACTGTACCAGCCTCAATCACTACCTCTGGCAGCTCAATCCATACACACACCACCCTGTGAGAAAATGTTGCCCCTTTAGATCCCTTTTATATCTTTTTCCTCTCACCCTAAACCAATGCCATCTGGTTTTGGACTCCCCCACCCCAGGAAACGACCTTGTCTATTTATCCTATCCAGGCCCCTCATGATTTTGTAAACCTCTGCAAGGTCACCCCTCAACCTCCGACACTCCAGGAAAAATAAGCCCAGTCTATTCAGCCTCTCCCTGTAGCTCATACCCTTCAATCCTGGCAACATCCTTCTAAATCTTCTCTGCAGTTGAAACTTTATTGCTGGAACAGCACAGCAGGTCAGGCAGCATCCAGGCTGGCAACATCCTTGTAAATCTTCTCTGAACCCTTTCAAGTTTCACAACATCCTTTCGATAAGAAGGAGACGAGAACTGCACACTATATTCCAAAAGTGGCCTAACCAACATCCTGTACGGCCACAACGTGATCTCCCAATTCCTGTACTCAATACTCTGACCAATAAAGGAAAGTATACCAAACACCTTCTTCATGATCCTATCTACCTGCAACTCCACTTTCAAGGAATTGTGAACCTACAATCCAAGGTCTCTTTGTTCAGCAACACTCCCTAGGACCTTA
>NC_057719.1:16417928-16548780 GCF_004010195.1 Chiloscyllium plagiosum
CGTCTGCAATGGGATACAGACAGGGGGAGGGTCAGATCGTCTGCAATGAGATACAGACAGGGGAGGGCAGATCGTCGGTAATGGGATACAGACAGTGGGAGGGCAGAGCGTCTGCAATGGAATACAGACAGGGGGAGGGCAGGTCGTCTGCAATGGGGATCCCTCCAGCCCGGCACCGCCTTCCTGACCTGCAGTCTTCTTCTTGACCTCTCCGCCTCCATCCTACTCCGACCTATCACCCTCACCTTGACCTCTTTCCACCTATCACATTTCCAACTCCCCTCCTCCAAGTCACTCCTCCCTACCTTTTGTCTTCTCCTGCTGAACACTCTCTGCTCATTCCTGAAGAAGGGCCTGTGCCCAAAACTTCGAATCTCCTGTTCCCTGGATGCTGCCTGACCTGCTGTGCTGTTCCAGCAATAAAGTTTCAACTTTGATCTCCAGCATCTGCAGACCTCACTTTCTCCTCGAAAATCTTCTCTGAACCCTTTCAAGTTTCACAACATCCTTTCGATAAGAAGGAGACGAGAACTGCACACTATATTCCAAAAGTGGCCTAACCAACATCCTGTACAGCCACAACGTGATCTCCCAATTCCTGTACTCAATACTCTGATCAATAAAGGAAAGTATACCAAACACCTTCTTCATGATCCTATCTACCTGCAACTCCACTTTCAAGGAATTGTGAACCTACAATCCAAGGTCTCTTTGTTCAGCAACACTCCCTAGGACCTTAACATTAAATGTATAAGTCCTGCTAAGATTTGCCTTTCCAAAATGCAGCCCGTCATATTTATGTAAATTAATCTGCATTTGCCACTCCTTGGCCCTTTTGATCAAGATCCCATTGTACTCTGAGGTAACCTTTGCTATCCACTACACCTCCAATTTTAATGCCATCTGCAAACATATTAAGTATACTTCCCATGTTCACATCGAAATATCAAAGCCTTCTAAAAATCAAAATACACCACATTCATTTTTTCTCCTTTATCTTTCATCAGTTACCCATTTAAAAATGCCACCAGGAAAAATGATTTATCTTTCATAAGTTCATGTTCATTTTGCACAATCATTATTTTCTAAATGCCCAATTATCACAACCTTTTCAACAGATTCTAATGTTTTCTCTACTTCTGATCGGGTTAATGGTCTATAATTCTCCTTTCTTTCTCTCTCCTTCCTTTCTTAAATGGTGCATTTTCTATCTTCCAAACTGCAGAAAGCATTTCAGAATTTTGGAAGGTGACCACTAACTCATCCATTACAGGTTCAATTGTTTCTTTAGCTCAAAGTAAAATGAAGCAACAAAAAAGGTCCTATGATACATTAAGAGTTCTGTTTGTGTACCTTAACCATCATGAAAAATACTTACCGAAAAAGTCTGAAACAAGCTAGGAAGGGATTCACAGAGATACAACTAGTGGCAACCTCTGGAAGATTTGCTCCAGCAAGACTGGGATTAGGAACTGCCAGAGGAAGCCTAACTGTTGGTAATCAGTTCAGGGATTTTCCAAAATAAAAGAGGCAAGTGGTGGTAAGGGTACATTACAAAGTAGCAAAACATGAACTCAATGGAAGCAGTGAATGATTGTGGACTGTCCCTTTAAGGACTTTCTGTGAAGAATACCCTGCAAACTGCATGTATAAATACAGTAAAATAAAACAAAGAACTGCAGACGGAGATGTGAAACAATCGCAGAAATTGCTGGAGAAACTCAACAGACCTTGGCATCATTACATCACAAAATCCCTACAGTGCAGAAAGAGGCCATTTCTCCCATTGATGCTGCAATGATCCTCTGAAGAGCATCCCACCCCATCCTCTTAACCCTGTATTTACCAGGGTTCATTCAGGTAGCCTGCACAACCCTGGACACTATGGTGCAATTTAGCATGGCCAATCCACCTAACCGCACATCTATGGACAATGGGTGGAAACTGGAGCAGGTGGCAAAAACCCACGCACACAGAGAGAATATGTAAACTCCACACAGTCACCCAAAAGTGGAATCAAACCAGGTCCCTGGTGCTGTGTTAAGCCACCATTCTGCCCAAATCCCCAGCATCTGTGGGGAGAAAGCAGCATAAACCACTGAACTCTAAATGCTCTCTTCTGCTTTTTCCCCCACCGATGTTGCCAGTCCTGCTGAGTTTCTCCAGCAAGTTGTTTTTTTTTTTAAATAGTATGTGTGATTACTTGTTCTGTGGAGGTATTAGCAAGGGTTGCCTTTGCTATAGTAAATTTGCACAATCTTTCCTCAATTATGCTTTATGCTTGTTTGACACAACAGAAGTTGCAAAAGTTGAAATGCTGTTGCGAAATTCATTCAATTGGTCACTAGGAATTTAAGTCACTTGTTTGAAATTAATTATTTGGACCAGGATTGTAACAGCTGCAGAATTCAGCACGATTCAGTTTCGCAGAACCAAGTAAAAAGTACGTGCTTCCAAAATTAAATGCACAAGTGACATCTAGAGCTTCTGTCATCCCACATCTTTCTCCCCAGTAACATCCACCTTCAGCATTGTGATAAGAACTCTCATGAGACAGCTCACAACATACCATCTATCCAATCTGATGATCTTACCAATGATATTCTCAAATTATCACAAACTCATTCAAAGAGCAAGTACCAAATGAAATGAGCACAGTACTCACCTTTTCTTTCTGCAATTTCTCCTTTTCATGGATCGACAACTGCAGACTTGCTTTCAGCTCTTGAATATCTTCCTTCCCATTGTACTTAGCCTTAAAAGAAGTTCAAATGGTGAACCACCACAATTTTTATGCCATATGACAGAACAACTTATAAGACAAATAATATTTGAAACATTTCTCAACAGGGATGCTGATTACTTCCTTCTCTTCTATATGGCAATGTGTAAAGAAACTCTTGCTCTGGATTAAAATACATGAAAGAAATCTCTCTAAATCTATCCAACAATGATGTATCTGGCATAAAGACTAAATAAGAAGTGATGACTGCCACCAGACAGAAACTTTGTTAGTCAAATAAACTAACAATGTGCTCTTAAATTTGCACTTTTTTATATTCATTTGTTAACAATTTCATACAAACAAAATCAATGACAGCAGCTGATTTTTTTTGCCTGCATTCACATTAAATATATCACATACAGAGAATTCAATGTAAATACTCTCATTCCAATGATAAAAATAATAGAAAGAATGAGTGGGCCCGTAAGTCGAGAGGATATTTCAGATACAGGAGTCTCCTCCTTCACTGAAGAAGGCTCGAGTTCCATTTATTATAAATATACGACTAATTTGGATTAATATTTCAATAGAAACACAAAATGCTTCAAACAAAAGATGTAATGACAATTGTTCACATACACATGAAGTTGGAGATTTGCTTGTTATGTTTCATATTTAGTGCAAATATGCATTTTAATCATTGGGATTTGTCAACTGCACTACTCCTTTCAAATGAACACTCAAAGCTTGAATACGACAAGACAAAGGTAATCTGTGATTTATATTCACTCTACTTTCAAGCAAATAAAATGAATGAAAGCACCAAAAATATTAAAAATAAACAAAAAGCAAAATCTTGATATGAACCAACTCCTGAAAGTTGAATTTAATTAAGATTCCTATTGTGTAAGCTCCTGGTGCACGATTTGCATCCCACTCATAGATGATGCTAACTGTAACTCAATATATAATGGAGGAGTTAGCAAGACAGCCTGATAATAAGAAATATGTAAGAAAGAAACAGAATAGATCAACAAATTCAAGATAGCATGAGTCATAAAGCTCAAAGTGAACTTGCGTTTCACATACTTCATTCGTGTTATTCAATCTCTTCAGTTTATTGTCTGCATCTGCAATTAAAGAAAACATGTTAAAATTCTAATATATATGACAAAATCCATCATCATTCATCCTTGCAACTTGGCAGGAACAGATAAATGCTTTCATTTTCAAAATTATCTAAGCAAAAGATGCAAATTAAGAGCAGTTGAGGTTAAGGCAATTAAAGAAACTAACTTAAACTGTCTTTTTGATCCATACCTGGGATTGACTTCAGTGACACTATTAACATCAGGTATCTCAGTGTTGAGAATGGGTTAGGGAGTTAGAAAGGGAAAGAAGATATTCCTTAGTTTTTTCTAACATTTTCAACCTGTAGGAAATGGTCGCTACTCTTCTGGAGGGGAAAGTACCCCTGCAATGCAGGGATGGGCAAGTGTATAAGATCCAATATATTTTTATATATTAAAGCAGTATAGAAACTAGTAGACAAGGCGAGAGGTAACGGTATTAGAACATAGAACATAGAACAGGACAGCACAGGACAGGACAGCACAGAACAGGCCCTTCAGCCCACGATGTTGTGCCGACCAGTGATCCTCATGTATGCACCCTCAAATTGATATGAGAAATGATGATCTATGTTCCCTCTAAATTCTCAAACCATTGCACAGATTTCCAAGGTTTGTGCACAGCAGCAGCTGAAGAAACAAATTAACGCATCAGCATGGCCTAGAATGCCAAATGGCATGCACAGATTCCCCCACAGCCACTACACAGTTGGTTTAGAGGGAACATTGATGACAAACTGACCATGACAAAAGGATAAAGTACAATCCAAGAGTTAACAAACAGATGGTGCTAAAGGTTACAAAAATAAAAGGCAAAATTAAAGACTCAGACTCTGAATGCATATGGTATTTGAAACTGAAAGCACAACAAAATAGGATCTGATGGTCGTTCAAGAGACATGGTTGCTGGATGACTTAGAATGGGACCGGAGTATTGAAGGGTACAGGACTTTGACAAAGGACAGGAAGTTAAAAATGATTTTGGAATGGCTCTGTTAATTAGTTATAGCATCAGCACACTAGAAGGGAAAAGGCTAAGCACAGTGTCCGGAAGTTGTTTGAGTCGAGATGAGAAATAATCAAGGCAAGAAACAGTGATCTAAATATACTTTTCTCAATTTCATATTCATCCACATGATGCAGCCTCCTCCTCTACAATGGAGAGACAAGCGCAGATTAGGTAATCGCTTTTCTGAACAACACTTATATGCTACAGTACCTAGAGTTAAGAAGTATGCAAGATGATCTCATTGAAACTAATAAAATTCTTAAAGGGTTTGATAGAATTGATGCTGTGAGGTTAACATCCCTGGTTGGAGAATCTGGAAGTACATGTCATAATCTCATGTTAAGTGCTTGGTCATTTAGGAACCGAGATGAGGATAACTTTCTCCACTTAGAGCAAGGTGAATCTTCGAACATTTCCAGTTCAACTTCACACATTTACGTTATACCGCATCTACCTTGCATTTGCCCGCCAACTTACTCAAACTGTCCAATCACTTTGAGCTCTCTTTCCTTTCTCATTACTAACTATCTCACCTAGTTTTGCCTCATGTGCAAACGTGGAGATATTACATTTTATTTTCTTGTTCAAATCATTGATATATTTGAAGGATAGCTGGGGTTCAAGCATCGATCTCTACAGTAGTGCTTGTCATCAACCTTCAATTTAGAAAATAGATACTTTTTCTTATTCTGTTTTCTATCAACTATAAAAATCTCAATCCACAAACAGCATATTTTCTCCGATTGTGTGTTTTGATTTTGCATAATTTCATGTATCAATTGTTTCATGAAAATCCAAATTGAAATGTAAGATCAGGTATGATGTCATTGAATAATAGAATGGACTCAAGTGATGAATGGCTTACTCCTGCTCCTATTTCTAGTCTTTTATGTAAAATGTGATATGTAACTATTTTGATTAGAAACAGTGGCTTCATTTGAATATCTCAAGATGACAAGAAAATAATAACCCTATAGTATTTATCCTGTAGCGTTTTTTCACTATGGGTAAGTTGCAATAAAGAAATAAGAAATTTACAAATGAATTTAGATAGGAAGGCAATTGAGCCAAAACTTCGTGGATTAAGTTTAATGTGGATAAATTTAAGGCTATCCATTTTGGTCAGAGGAATTGAAAGGCAATTTATTACTTAAATGGAGAGAAACTTCAGAGTGCTTCAGCGTAGTGTTTTCTGGGAGTCGTGTATGAATTGTAGGAAACTAGAACATATATTACAAGAGTACAGCACAGAAACAGGTCCTTTGGCCCACGAGGTCTGTGCCAACCATGATGCCATTCTAAACTGATCTCATCTGCTTGCACATGGTTCACATGCAAGTAGAACAACTAATAAAGGAATGCAAATACAATGTTGATATTGATTACGAAGGAAATAGTATATAAATGTTGGGAAGTGTCGCTGCAACCATGCCAGACATGAGTAAGATTGCACCTGGAGTATTGCATACTGTTTTGGACTCCTTACTTCAGGAGGAATATAGTTGCATTGGAGGCAGTTCAGAGGAGACTCAGTAGATTCCAGAGCTGAGGGATTTGTCTTAAGATGACAACTGAGCAGTTTAGGCGTGCACTCTCTGAAGTTTAGAAGAATAAGAGGGTAATGGGGATTGATAAATTAGACATAGTTAGGCTATTTCCTCATATGGGGCAATTTAGAACAAGGAGTCATAGCTTTTAGATAAAGGGATAGCAGGTTTAAGAGAGATGAGGAGAAATTACGTCTCTCAAGTAATCTCTGAAACAGGATGCAATGGATGTCAGAATATTGAGTAAATTTAAGGACGAGGTCGAAAGATTTCTAATTAGCAACAAGTTGAAGGGTTATGGAGAGCAGACAGGAAAGGAGTGGAGGCTGAGATGAGATCAGCCATCATCACACTAAATGATGGAGCTAGCTCAAACGGCTGAATTGCTTACTCCTGCTCCCAGTTCTTATGCCCTTGGGAGTATTGCTGTACAGCATCCATAAAAAGAGCACATTGTACCTGCAACAGCCTGCCTGAGTAGGTACACTTCTTCCTCCAGTGCCACTTTCCCTGATAATTGGTTTTTCTGTTTCTCTACAGTACCCTGCAGGTCCTGAATACAGTTTTGTGACTTCGTATATTCCTCCTGTAGTCTCTTGCATTCTTCTTTCAGTTGTCTTATCTCTGTTGAAGAATTTGCCTTCTCATGGAGCAAACCATCAGCTGGTTCCTCGTTCCTGGTCTTAACTTGATTTTCCAGCTCATCTCCAGACTGCTTTTTGGCTACTAATTGATCTGCTCTCTCCTCAAGGAGTACTGAATGGTCTGACGGCACAGCACCTGCTTCTGAAAGAGGTACAGATATACAAGTTACTAAAACACTGCTGATTTTTCAAACTGCACTGATAGACATTCATCACGACTCAACTGCAGCCTGAAATCCAGATGATGAATTGTTCTTTTTAATTCTTAAATCCAGCAGTGAAGACGTTGCCAAGTCCTTGAAATTATTTAAGTGAATTTGTTGTTTAAATGATGACTTAGGCTATCCAATCAAGTGAGCAGGACTTTACACACCCCCCCAGTTAAAGATGCAGCACTATATTTTTTAAATACAAGCGACAGCTGCTTGCAAGGTAATTCTCAAATCAATTTTTGCATGGCAAACATTGTGTAAACTTGACCTTGGCTGAAACATTTTCCACACATCAAAAAGGGAGGTGTGAGTGCAGTTTATTTTTCTGTACAAACTACTTTTACATTGCTTGAAATTTGCCCTTATTCATTTAGATTGCATACCCTGGATAGCCAGCAAAAAGCCAAATGGAAAACCAGGGCAACTCACCAATACTGCTGAGCAGGAGGAGTTTTTATGCCTCAGCTGTAAAATCTAGCAACTATCAGGCTTTTAAAACCAGCAGAGATATTAAGTTGGCTCTGAATGATCTTTCCAATAGAAACTGCATATATCAATGTGGGTCTCTGTGTCGGTGCTGCTCCAGTAACAAGGTTATGCGATCCTTGCTTTCTTTTCCAGAGACGTCGTAAAAGTAGCAATTCTGAAAAGTCTGGATTGGATGGGTTTTAGGGCCAATTCGATTATAGCTAACAGATACTGCCTCAGGTAAAAGGCTTTTAAATTTAAAAAAACACTTGCACAACGAAAGGGAAGTGGCCAATTCTCCCAGCTCAGCTTTTCACTGGCCTGGCTATTCACTGAAAGCCGTCAGGCAGTTTTGAGGCTGCTAATCCAAAAAACATCTACATGGAAGAGCGTGTTTCCATGCTGCCATCTCGCTCTCTCCTTTAACACCCTGTGCTTGGTTTTACCTTTATACCAATGGGTCTTATAGGGATTGTTGCAAGTATTGGGAACAGCATCATTAAGTTGGGAATAATCTGTTGGGTTTTCAGACAGGTTAAGATATTCTGTTCTCTTCTGTTTGTGTTTCATTCAGCGATCTTGTAAATAGATTCTGTTTTGTTTAAAACTAAGTGGTTTGACCAGCTGCATCCCTCCTGGAATAACCGTGTTACACCTGCTTAAAACAACTACCAAATTTAGGGTCTGCGCTACTGTCTTGAAATGTTTTGAGGGGGTCTGGCCTGGTCCATAGGGCTTACGCCCGAAACGTCGATTCTCCTGTTCCTTGGATGCTGCCTGACCTGCTGCGCTTTTCCAGCAACACATCTTCAGCTCTGATCTCCAGCATCTGCAGCCCTCACTTTCTCCTGGTCCATAACAGTCTCACATGACACAAGATCATCTATGAAATAATTTTTTCTTTTTTCTTTCCCCAGTAAACAAATAAATATGGCACGTGCCATGAGATATTCAACTAACTACTCTCTCAAATTGATCCAAGAGATTCCATGGTACAATTTAGAAGTTTCTGAACTTTTCCCTGGTGACCTGACCATTTAGTGCTGAACCAACATCAGAAAACAAAATTATCCAGTCATTCATTACCTCATTGCTGTTTGTGAAACGCAATGTTGTCCAAATTAGTTACCATCTTTCCTAAATTACAATGCTGAGTTCTCTTCATTTGTTTTTAAAACAGTTGGAGATATCCTGAGATTGTTAAAGGAGCTATAATTAACACAAACCCTTCCTATATTTCCAGTAGGACATCTGATTTTTTTTCCTCTGAAATTTCCCTCCCTGCGGATATAACTGTAAATATCCTCTCTGCAGGGTGTTGCTTAGTTTACAAAGGAACAGGTATTTACGACTGAAGTTCATCATTGCTGCTCATGAACTTTCCATAACTTGAAGACAGTCTGATATATCTTGTTTAAACTTGTCCACATAGGGTAAAGAAAACAGATTTTACAGTGTAAATGCAAGAAGCCAAATCACAGGCTCCCACAAAATGAAAGAAGCTGACCTTTGACAGTTGGTAAAGTCAATAACAGCTATCTAGAACAGTGAGGGGCGAAAAATACGTTTAGGCTAAGAATATTTGCATCTCAAGTTTTTTCCTTAAAATGTTATTTTTCTTCTTATTTGAAAGGAGGCAGTAGAATTTTCAAAGAACATGCGTCCTCCATTCCTTCCAAAACAACTTAGGCTTACAGCATCAGCTTTGGTATCATGCCCAAGAAGCCAATTTGCAAATGTGGACCTCGCAGCGAATACTGGCCCAACAAATTCCTGTCCTCAACAAATTTTCACATACACTCCTTTACCAGCAGGTGGCCTCCAGACAGTGATTAGGAGCATAAATACTTATAACTGAGACAAATTATAATTTCACTATAATTTCACCAAATTCAATTCACTTTGTGAAATGCATCTGTCTCTACTGAACTGCAGGGATCCATTACGTACTGCCTTCATCAAACGAACTGCAGAGCTACCAAGGTACACAGTGACAAAGAAATAGCACCGGTCCGCCCAGAATTAAAAAAAAGTTTTTATAATTCTAAAAGCTGAAGTGCTCCACAACTATTCTGAACTCATTCCTCCCCAACAGCTTAAGGTATAAATTAATACAAATTTTACAACTGGAAGCTTCAGACACAGTATTTTTTAGTTGCATACATTTGTTTGGCTTAAATGATTCCACTAATTGGTAAATCATAAAACAGTTACAGAGAAACCAAGGTCCCAAGGAGAAATGATTTAAAATATCCATTTGATCATGCGTAACAGTTTACATTAAGTGCGTTACTTTAATCCTCAAAAGACTTTTCTGCTGCATTAACAGACATGCATACAACTTCGTATTACTTCTAACCTTGCAACTGCTGCTCCAACTCTTCAATCCGTTCTTCATATTCTGCAAGTTCATCCCTATGCCGGAGCGTGAGGTTGGTTAGTTTCTGTCGATGTGCATCCTGCAGAGCTGACAGCTCATGCTGATGGTCATCAATCTCCTGACTAAGCTGCTTCTTCATCTCCTATAATAATTAACCAGCTGGATATTATTAGAGATGTACCAATTATTACCATAATCAAAGTATCTTTTAAGGAACATCAATCATGATCTGAATAATTCCAATTTCCTGTCCATTTAGCACCTCCCACACAATACACCAACATATTGAGGCGGCTAAGGCATACAGACCACGACACACACACACAAAGAATCATATGCAAGCTTTGCCGTGGATAATATTAAAAGGTTTCTTCAATGTGTTCTTATTATTTTGTTCTACAAACATAGATCAGGAGCAGTACGTTCAGCCACTTGGACCTGTTTCACCATTTAATAAGATCATGGTACTTCTAATTAACAACCCCACCTACCCTGGTAATCATTCAACACGTCACAAGAATTTATCTACTCCTACCTTAAAAATAGTCAAGGACTCTGCCTTCGCCACTTTTTGAGAAGGGAGATCTTATTAAATGGATGCTGAACATCAATCCAAGAACAGTGAAAGGTTTTGTAGTGATTGGGAATATAAAGCTATTAAGGCAGAACAATGGCTAGTTGGTCAATCTAAGTCTTCATTTATAACTTGTGCTGCTGTTCTCAACTTTCAAGCAATAGACCAAGTTTTTATCAAAATACAACACAAAAGTGATTGATATTTACATTTTTAACCTAGTTATGATAAATGGACTTTTGCTAAGTCATGTCAACTGTCTTAATACGTTTAAATATCTAAAACAAAATTGCTCTAGCATAAACTAACACACTTCAACAATTTAGCTCAACCACAAAACATTTTTCACTTGTTAAAACAATCTTGGTCAATGATTGATACGTCATTGCAACAGACACGACATAACACACCTTTCCAATGAGATAGCAAATTACTACTGAGTACAGCACAAAGCCTTATAGATCAGGAGATGTTGCTTGCAATCATTAATTCGGGCTGAATTAGTTGATTTCAGCTGAGTTGATGACAGCAACACACTTTTGACTTCAGTACTTGTGTCCTGATGAATACACTCCTAAGTCAAAAAGAATCTGGGATAAGGTGGAGGAAGGGGAAAATGAGGAAGCTGCTGAAATCAACATTGATCCCATGTGGTTGGAGGGTCCCAAGGCAGAAGATGAGGAGTTCTTCCTCCAGGCATCAGGTTAGAATCTGGCAGAAGAGGAGGCCCAGGCATGTCCTTGGTGGAGTGGGAGAGGGGGTTGAAGTGTTCAGCCACTGGACGGTGGGATTGTTTTGTGCATGTGTCTCAGATGTTCTCTGAAATGTTCCACAAGTTGGCGCCTTGTTTCCGCAATGTAGAGGAGACTACATCGGGACCAACGGACACAGTAGATGACGTGTGTGGAGGTGCAGGAAAATCTCTGTCGGATGTGGAAGGATCCTTTGGGACCTTGGACGGAGTTTGAGGAGGGAGGTGCAGGCACAGGTTTTGCACCTCTTGCGCTGCTGGAGACTAGAGTCAAAAAGTGTGGTGCTGAAAAAGCACAGCTGGTCAGGTGTCCGAGGAACAGGAGAGTCGACGTTTCGAGCAAGAGGTGCAAAACCTGTGCCCACACCTTCCCCCTTGCCTCCATCCAAGTCCCCAAAGGATCTTTCCACATCCAGCAGAGATTTTCTTGCACCTCCACACACATCATCCACCTTGTCTGTTGCTCTCGATATGGTCTCCTCTACGTTGGGAAAACAGCACGCCAATTTGTGGAACGTTTCAGAGAACATCTCAGCAACGCGCACACCATACAACCCCACCGCCCTGTGGCTGAAAACTTCCAATGTCCCCCTCCCACTCCGCCAAGGACATGCAAGTTCTGAACCGCCTTCACCATCAGATTCTAGCCACCCGTTGCCTGCAGGAAGAACACCTCATCTTCTGTCCTGGGACTCTCCAACCACACAGGATCAACATCGCCCCTCCCACTACCTTAACCCAGATCCATCTCTCCAACTTGGCACTGCCCTCTTGAACTGTCCTACTTGTCCATATTCCATAAGACGATAAGACATAGGAGTGGAAGTAAGGCCATTCTGCCCATCGAGTCCACTCCGCCATTCAATCATGGCTGATGGGCATTTCAACTCCACTTACCCGCATTCTCCCCGTAGCCCTTAATTCTTTCTTCCCACCTATACACTACACCCTCCACTCCGACCTACCACCATTGCTGAAGAAGAGCTCATGCTCGAAACATTGATTCCCATGCTCCTCGGATGCTGCCTGACCGGCTGTGCTTTTCTAGCACCACACTGTTTGACTCTGATCTCCAGCATCTGCAGGCCTCACTTTCTCCTACACTCCTAAGTGTCAACCAGTGACCACTTGGTTAGAAGTGCAGACAACAGCGGAGGATAAAATCTGGTTTAGCAACAAAGCAATGAACCATAAATATAGCATGGAAAGGAGTACGGGTTGATAAGTGATCTCATACAGTTTTATAAGGCCATGGCGGGTATAGATAGGGTTAAATGGTAAGTGTGTTTTCCCTAGGATAGGGGATTTTAAGACTGGGGAACTTTTTAAGGCGAGAGGAGAGAGATTTAAAAAAAGACATGAGAGGGAATTATATTTACACAGAGGGTGGTTCATGTGTGGAATGAACCTCCTGAGGAAATGGTGGATAGTTATAACATTTGAAATTCACTTAGGTAATTACAAGAAAAGAAAAAGGTTTGGAGGGATACAGGCCAGGAGCAGACAGGTGAGACTAATTTAGTTTGTGATTACGCTCGGTACTGACTGGTTCAACCGAGAGGTATCATCACTCATCAGCAACAGATAAAGACAAGAAATACAGGGTACTTCTAAATTTTGATAAAAAATTCAAACTCCCAAGTTATGGACTGAAAACATTTAGCAAACGATTTTTCATTTTAAATCAAAATTGTGCATGAATTAATCCTGTGCCAATAATTTAATATGATATTTTGAAAACCCTTATTGTTTCATATAAAAAAGTCCAACAGATCATTCCCTCTTGCACTGTTGTTTCCACCCAAGAATTGTCCTACAGTTCACAACATTTTAACTGTTGTTTCACCTCTTTTGGGAGCAAACCATGAGAGCAAACCATGAGAGCTGATAGAAATTCACTTGGATTCTTCTCAGTTTCCCAGTCTGGCACTTATATTTTCAGAGCTCTCAATCTATGAAGACACCACTGCTTATGGGCGGCACAGTGGTTAGCACTGCTGCCTCACAGCGCCAGAGACCTGGGTTCAATTCCCGCCTCTGACGATTCTCTGTGTGGGGTTTGCACATTCTCCCAGTGTCTACGTGGGTTTCCTCCGGATGCTCCGGTTTCCTCCCACAATCCAAAAGAAAATGTGCATGCTAAATTGCCCGTACTGTTAGGTGAAAGGGTAAACGTAGGGGAATGGGTCTGGGTGGGTTACACTTCAGCGGGTCAGTGTGGACTTGTTGGGCCGAAGGGCCTGTTTCCACACTAAGTAATCTCTTCCACTAGCTTTACCTGGCAGATCTAACAACTTTAACCATTTTTGGACTATTCTTTCTGAACTGGGTCCCTCTCTGAATTATTGCTTAGCTGTTATAAATCAGGAATACCTCTGTGCCTGAATCACCTTTATGCTCCTTGCTTTGGCTGCTAGCAGATACACAACTGCCTTCTCAGTCTACCACAGTGACTCTGCTCTCCCTCTTCCCACAGACACAGTTAATCCTAATACAAAAGGGCCTCCTACCAAAGACAACCTAGCACCACCTGGATATTCCAGATGGAGATTCTAATCAATCATTGACAAATTTCAAACCTGCTGTTTGTTTTGAAAAATATGTAGACATTTTAAGATTGTCCCTTATTTACCTGTTGCTTTTTAATCTTTCTTTAAGATGAGGATCACATGAATAATTCCGATCTTTAACAACACAAGGCAAGTTTCCGTTAAGTATCTTCGGCTCCGTAGGTAAATAACCCCACCTGCTGTTTTATGGTTCTTGACCTTTAACTCTTGACCTTATACATACTGTTTGCAAATAATTTGGGTCTAGCAACTTCAGAATCCCAAAGTTTCAAATATCTAACATTTAAAAATTTCATTACCCTAAAACTAGAAAGTTACATTCCTAAACAACATGATCAATGAAGTTACATCAACCTGCTAGGAAAATAACCAGGATATTTTCAACAGTAGAATACTCTCATTTTAGATTACCATGGACTGTTGGAACTTGGATCATGCTCAGCAATTGAGAGAGAAATTTGGTCAAAAGTTCTTACCTCGATTGTCTTTTGCAATTTGTATTTTTCATCCTCGCCAGAACTGTCTGAACCTTGACCCTTGGGTGCCCAAAATAAAGTTTAAAAGGATTGAATTTATTTTCAAAACTACATTTGCATCTTAGCCCAAGAAACATATGAATTACTTTTAAGTTGGTCATTGAGTTGACTCTTGCAAATTAGAGCAAATGCAAGTTCAGTAACTTTATAGAATTAACACTAGAACCAGAGAAAGTTAACAGCACAGACTCACCAGGATCATGCATTAAGTTATGAAGCAAGATTTACAGTACTGGGAAAATATTGATCAGAACAGAGGAGATTTTATAGAAGCTTTTAAAATTATAATAATTTTAAACAGAAAGAAAGAACATTGCTCTGATTGGGAAGTCAATGACAAGGGGTTACTAATTTAATGTGGTCACAGTGGTTCGAAAAAATATTTTTTCTTGGAGGATGGAGTGTTTTGTTTTGCTTTGCTCCAAAATATGGTTGAAACAGTAACCAATTCATTCTTCAAGGGAAAAAAAAATGTTTTAATGTTTGAAGCAGAGGAAGGCATCAGGACAGCCTACAGCAGTGAGATTGGATTTCAAGTGCTTCGATAAAATGTTGAGGAGACATGATGGCTTAATGAGTTGCTTCTGTGCTGTCACCTTTTCAGATTCTCTTTTAAGGAAGATGAACAGTCAAATAGAGATCTTTCAAGATGTAAAGGCTGACAAAATCATAACTGAGCAGAAAATCACTGGCACTATTCATAGCAAAATATTCATTATTTATTCTTACCAAACACAATAATCATAAAATAACTACCCACAATAGGGCAGCACGGTGGCTCAGTGGTTATCACTGCTGCCTCACAGCACCAGGGTCTCAGGTTCAATTACAACCTCTGACGACTGTCTGGAGTTTGCACATTCTCCCAGGGTCTACGTGGGTTTCCTCTGGGTGCTCCAGTTTCCTCCCATAATCCAAAGATGTGCAGATTAGTTGAATTGGCCATCCTAAATTGTCCATAGTGTTAGGTGCATTAGTCAGAGGGGGGTAGGTTACTCTTCGGTGTGGATTTGTTGGGCCGAAGAGCTTGTTTCCACACTGTATGGTATCTAATCTAATATCGTTGTTATACAATGCTAAATCAAGTGTGCATTTAAAATCCAGCACACTTCCTCTTGAGAATTACGCCACACATTTACGTTACGATTCACTTCGGTCAGACAGATCCAAATAACAGGATTGTGTTTTTGTTTAAAATGTAGTGTGATTTGTGAAATGGAAATTGGAGCAAAGGTCAAAGATCAGCACAACACAAGACTAAGCTCTTCAACCCACTAAGCCTGCGCAGACATGATGCCTTTTCTGAATAAAAACCTTTTGCATCTACACAGTGCATCTTTCTCTATTCACTGACTATTCGTGTATCTATCAAAGAATGTCAATATCTCTTTCTCAACAGAAAGATTGAAATACTTGCATGCTTACTAAAATACATATGCTTTCATTTCTGTAAAACGCTTCTGATGATATTTTAAGTCTTTGTATTCCTGAATCAGTGATCAATTTCTATCACTTTGCACGCTAAAACTATTTCCAAAACTGTTGACTGGAGTTGTCATGCACTGATCCTGTTTAATTGGTATGGAACAACATTTATGAACAATGTTCCTGTGCATTGAATAATGTGTTTACTTGATACAAGACAAATTAAAATCATCCAGAACTCAAGTTGTCTGAACACTGGCATTCAAATATGCACACTGTAGAGGTTAATGAGGCAATATGAAAAAAATCTAAAAACCACAATGATCTAACTGCTCCATCTTATGTTTGATCGCCTATATGAAGTCATCCACTAACCTGGGCTAGCACTTTCCAATGGGCAACTTCAACTTCCAACCTAGAGACCTCTTTGGAAAGCCTGTTAATTTCGTGTTGGGACCAGATAACATCTCCAAAATCCATGGTATCCCCATGAAATGTGGATGTGTGAGGCACATCTACCGTCAGAAAGGCAGTGGAGGTTGTGCTTGAGGTAACACCAACTTGTGATGACTGAGCAGCAGATTGGAGCTTCTGTACTTGATCCTGTAAGGAATTCTGTCTTGCTTTCAACAGGCTTATTGTAACCTTAAAAAAAGACAAAATGATGAACGAGGCAACCGCAAGCACTGAGCTGAATTAAACCTCAATTCAAAACAAAGTAAAGGCACAACAAATTAGAATATATATTAGGATTAATGTGATTTTCCAAACATGTAGTCATTTATAGCACAGGAGACGGCCATTTGAACCATTAAATTCATACCATCTCCTTGCAGAACAATCCAGTCAGTCAGTGAAGCATGTTAAATGCTGATTGATTCAGATTGTCTTATAACCCAATGAGAATATGGAGTCTTTAAACTGGCCTTAGGCTTTGCAGCAACAAATGAATTTGGTAATTAAAAATCTAGTGACGGTGATAAATTGACTATTTAAATACAATAAATTATGAATGTGTTCCCATTTCCTAGCTAATGTGTGCTCATCCTTCAAACACATAGCACATGGTTATGAAGTAGCATTTAAAATCCAGCACACTTCCTCTTGAGAATTACGCCACACATTTACGTTACGATTCACTTCGGTCAGACAGATCCAAATAACAGGATTGTGTTTTTGTTTAAAATGTAGTGTGATTTGTGAAATGGAAATTGGAGCAAAGGTCAAAGATCAGCACAACACAAGACTAAGCTCTTCAACCCACTAAGCCTGCGCAGACATGATGCCTTTTCTGAATAAAAACCTTTTGCATCTACACAGTGCATCTTTCTCTATTCACTGACTATTCGTGTATCTATCAAAATGTTTCTTAAACATTGCTATGGCATCTGCTTCTCCCATCTCTTCTGGCAGTTCATTCCAGGTGCTTGCTACACTCTGTAACAAAAAAACCTGCCTCTCATTTCCTTTACATTTTCCCCTTTTACGTTAAACCTATGCCCCCTAGTAACTGACATTTCTTCTCTGGGAAAAGACTCTGTCCATGCTGCTCATTATCTTTAAACATCAATCAGGTTGCCCACTCAGCCTCTGAAGTTCAAGTGAAAACAAAATAAGTGTGTCTAAACCCTCCTCATAGCAAATACCCTCCAAAGCAGGCAATATCCTGGTAAACTTTTCTGTACCCCAGGTCTGAAAGACTTAAAACACAGAACAGTAGATAAATCCCTGAGACCTGATCAAGTGTATCCCAGGACATTATGGGAAGCTAGGGAAGAAATTTTGGGGGTCCTAGCAGAGATGCTTGTATCATCTACAGCCAGTGGTGAGGTGCCGGAAGACTGGCAGGTAAATAACGTTGTGCCTTTATTTCAGAAAGGATGCAAGGAAAAGCCAAGGAACTATAGACTGGTGAGTCTGAGCTCAGTTGTGGGGAAGTTGTTGGAGGGGATTCTGAGACACAGGATTTATATACATTTGACGAGGTAAGGACTGATTAGGGATAGTCAGCATGGCTTTGTGCATGGGAAACCACTTGGTTTGAGTTTTTGAGGACAGAACCAAGAGGACAGATGACGGCAGAGCAGTAGGCATTGTCTACATGGACGGTCTTATTGCAGCTGTACAAGACGTTGGTGAGATCACATTAGGAGCACTACCTGCAGTTCTGGTTGCCCTTCTAAAGAAATATTATTAAAACTTAAAAGAATGTAGAAAAGATTTACTAGGTTGCTACCTGGACCAGAAGATTCAAACTATAAGAAGTTGTTGGATAGGTTGGGACTTTTTGTCCCCTGGAGCATTGAAGACTGAGGGGTGACCTTAAAGAGGTCTATAAAATCGTGAGAGGCATAGATTAGGTAGATAGCCAACAGCTTTTCTCCATGGGAGGGGAGTATAAAACTAGAGGGCATAGGTTTAAGGTGAGAGGGGGGAGATATCAAAGATTTGAGAGAGGCATTTTTTCCCCCAGAGTGGCAAGTGTCTGGAACAGGCTGCCAGATGTATTGGTGGAAGGGAGTATAATTTAGTCATTTAAGAAACATTTAGACAGGTACATGGATGAAATAGGTATGGAGGGATATGAAGCAAATACAGGTAAATGGGACTAGCTTAATTGTGAAAACTAAGTGGTTCAGGTCTGTTTCCATGCCATAAACCTCTTTGACTCTATGGACCTGTACACCTAGATCCCTCTGAATTTTCATTTTCTGCTATTTACTGTATACTTTGTTCCTGTAATAAATCTTCCAAAATGCATCACTTCAGATTTGCCAGGATTACATTCCATCTGTCATATCTCCACCCAAGTCGCCAACCTATGTATATCCTCAACAGCTACAGCTCCCCAAACTTTTTGTCGCCCATAAACTTAGTAATCAGACCACCTATATATTCTCCTCCAAATCACTCATATATATTCAAACAAGAGGAGTCCCATCATGGATGGAACACCTCTCCATCTCCAGTCAGAGAACACCCTTCTACCACTACTGTCTTGTGACCATGCCAGTTCTATATCCATTTTACCAGCTCACCACAGATCCCATGCAGCCTCACCTTCTGTATTAGCCTGCCACGAGTGGCCTTGTTAAAGTTCATGTAGTCAACATCACCACCCTGCGCTCAATCATTTTTGTCACGCCTTGAAAGAAAAAACTCAAGTTTGAAATGTAACCTCCCCCACACAAAGCCAAGCTGTCTATCTCTAATAAGTCCATATTTTTCAAACTGCGAGTAAATCCTGTTCCTAAGAATCTTCTCCAATAATTTCTCTATGACGTAAGGCTCTTTGCCTGGATTATCCTGGTTACAATTCTTGATCAAAGGAACAACACTGGCTATTCTCCAGTGGGATCGCTCCTATGACTAAACATGATCTGAAAACTTTGTAGAAGGCCCCAGCAATGCCCTCCCTTGTTGGGAAAGATTTTGAAATCAAACCCTGGGAGAGGATATTATTTTAGCAATAGAAATGTACACGTGTATACACACACACACACAAAATGAAATTAAGTGATTCTTGGATTCTTTATTATTTTCCTTTCAATCTGAAAAGAAAGATTTTTTTCAATTCAAATTTTGATATTGCAGCCAAGAAAGAAAATTCATACACAGGAACTCCAAAGCTATTATTCTGTTGTGATTTAGGTTGTTAGTCAGTAAATCACTGAAAGGCCCCAGAGGTTTGATATCTGATTTGTGTTTTAGCTAACGTAATTAACTTCTTGGGATGCTACAACATCCCAAGGTTTTATTTCAGCTAAACCGGGAAAGGAAAAGCAAACATCCTATTAGGGTCTCAGAACCAATCTCTGGTCAGAAATCTACGTTAGAGAGCCAGTCATTATGAAAGGACAGGATCAAGCAATTAGGAGACAGTGAGGTCTGCAAATGCTGGAGATCAGAGTTGCGAGTGTGTTGCTGGAAAAACACAGCAGGTCATCATTCTTGATGAAGGGCTCCAGCCCAAAATGTCGATTTTCCTGCTCCTCGGATGCTGCCTGACCTGCTGTGCTTTTACAACATCAAGCAATTGGTCATCCAATAGCCTGTCAACACATTTGTCAATATGGACACATGAAAAATAATCACTTCAACAAGCAACAGGGCCAGACCAGTATCCACAAAGAAAATATTCGCCCATTCAACAAAAAAAATTCATGAGAAAGGACAAATTAACAGCTTGGAAGATAATTAAAATTGCCTGCAGTAGCCTTTATCTAAAAGGCACTTCACAATCTATTTGACCCTGAAACTAGAAGCCATATTGTAAAAAAAAAAAGAGTAAAAATACATTAAACCCTTGACCTACTTCTTTCTGCTGTAGCTGGTTTCTGTATTCTGAAGACAGCTGCTTTATCTGGAGTTCTGCGGCTGCCTCTTTCTCTTCGAGATCAGAATAAAGTTTCTTCAACCGTTCATACTGGAATTGGAAAACAAATGCATTTAAAAATACTTAAATGAAAAGGAAAATGTGCAGATATATAAAGAGATTTCTAAAATATACTGCATGAGTTTTCTTCAAAGTAAACAATAAGAGTTGTGCATAACATAGATTTAAATCCAGCTATGCCAATGTTTCAAGTCAAACAACAAAATTACTTTTGTTAGATGCCAATACACTTGAAAACGCTGCTATATTCCATGTGTTCACACTCCACAAACTTCGAATAAATGCAGAGCCAACATTTTGTTGCGGGATGTGATAACCTGACGGACTCTGAAGTGGAGCAAGACACCTCTCCAGGGAATCTTATTCTTTTACATTCTAATATTACATCAGATCCTGAAACTAGAGTCAAATACTCAGTGGATTTAGGAAAATGACCTGTCCTGACTACTTCACTCTGGTTGAATGAACTGGTATTTAGAATGGCCTTCATTGTGAAGAAATTATGAGTTTGGAGTTTAACAAGTTAAATGGACTGACTGTTGAATTTGATACTTTTTACTTTAAAATGCTCAATTGAAATTTATTTAATAATTAAATTCTGTTCGTCACAAACTATGAATTTCTAGGGGTATTTGATCCCCTAGTCACTGCAATTTCTCTTGCTTTTAAACTGCTGTGATGTGGGATACACTGGAGCTATTTTTACTTTTGACCAACTTGCATAAGAAAAATAATTCACATTCTAGCTGATAAACTACTAAAGAACCTAATTGCTCTTCAACAAATCCAGTCTCCACTGAAAGAAAGACCAGACTTTACCTGAAAAGCAACATTAAGGTTCTTTCCAATTCTCCGTTTCAACTATTTCCATATTGAGATGGCTCTAGAAGCCCATCCCAGCTGATCATGTGTGTTTTATGAAAAACATAATTAGAAGATTAATGGAATGAACTTCCACAGCTATGGGATGTATTATTAAAAGTCGAGGATTCTTCCAAGAGTTCACTGTACCCCACTGCATTGTGCTCAAATTTTCATTCAAACATCACATTATCGTGAATAATTTATTCCAATTTTACAGACCTTAACCCTATAATGAAGTTGAACAATTAAAACGTTCTATGATCAGAAGAATCACACCAAGGTTGAAAGAGTTTCAAAACATGCCTAACTATCAAATCTGGTGCTGCACTCAAGTACAGACAACCTGTAAAACGACAAACTCGATTCTCATACACAAAATTAATCAGACTTCAATGAATCAAAAAGATGAATGGCCAATGTTTCAAGAACATGGAAAACTTGAGTCATTTTAAACATTTGCCCAAGTAGAGTTTTAATAGTTCGCTATTTGTAGTATAAAGGATTTATGTACAAACCTCTGATTTTTGTGTTGAGTAAGCTATTTCAACATCCTTCAGTCTGGAATTGGATACATGCAGTTCACTGGCAGGATCTGAAGTTCAAGCACAGCACAGAAATGAGCATTCATTTTCACATGGTTTAACGTCATACTAATAAAATGATCCCTGTCTTTACCAATGGAACAGTAATCCATTAAACCAAGAATAAAATTTCAAATCTTTGACTTCAATTTCTTCCTTCGTAATATGCTGGCAAGTATCCTTTGGGTCCTTTGGAACTCTCTTCCTGAAAAAACAGCTGAAGCAGAGTCTACGAATATGGATCTATTAAGACAGAGATCTTTGTTAAGCAAGATGATGAAATGTTATCACAGGTTCTGAAGACGTAGATGAAATTGTAATCAGATCAGCATGCAGAACAGGCTGAAAGGCTACTTCTGCTCCTTCGTCATATCTCTCAATGTCCTATCTGTAACAATGCAAAATGCACACAGCACTATAGCTGTGGTCTAAGCAGTTTTTCTTGGACAAACCATTTTTTCACTCATGGAGCTCATTGCCCAGATGAATAAACACCAAAATACTATTGATTTTTTTTTGTGGCTTTCATGGAATTATGGATTTTAACCCATTGGTTAATACTGATCCAAGAAACAGCCTATAACAAAGGCTCCCACTTGGACAATATTATTCTGCTGTATCTATAGGTAAAAATCAATGCATATCACTGCACAATCATGCTTACACAATATCTCCATCATTAGACTGAGTGAACCCTCATTCCCTAATTCTACCCTTTAAATATAACACATATGTATCCAGACAAACTGCAAAAATTCGACCAGCCACAAAACTAAACCTTGCTGAGCTCTTTACAGCCCCACATTCTTTAACAAACCTGTTCCCTCTCTCATTCACAGATTGAGATCGTGATTGCTCAGCTCAAATTTAAAAATATGTATATACCTGTAACTAAGCTAAAACAAACCAAACCATTCATTATTAATTTATGCTCAGAACACTAACGATATTTTTCACCTTCTGGAATACGTTTATTTTGTGCACAATCCATCTTAACTTTGGAGACAATCTACAGCTACCTATTGCTCAGATCATTCATATTTGCCTCTTACTGAAATTCCTCTTAACAAACAAGCTTCCTAATTTTTGACTCCTCGGCATACACTTCTGTTTTGTACTGAACCCAATAATGTTATGGTCATTATTTCTCAATTCATCCCCCATTCACAAATCAATTACCAAACTCATTAAATTTAATTAACACAAACAATATCTCTTTAATTGTACTTTAAATGGACTCAGATACATATCCTAAAAACACTGCCCCTTTCACATTGTGTATTTCACTCTATTTTGGTATAATTAAAATTCATCCAATGTTCTGACATGTCTTGCTGAATTATTTGCAATCTCCCTACATTAGCATAAAAAGAAAATTTTGTTTCACATTTTTGGCAACTGCAAAGAATGCTGAAGAAACTCAGCAGGGCCTATACTATAATTGCACCACTAAGGGCATCACACAAGGACGTACAGGTCATTCTGCTCTACCATGACATTTGCGTTCCTCTGCAACCTCGCATTGTAGAAAATCATGCTGTGGAAAACTGCCAGAGAAAATAACGCTGTAGGATCACTAATAGAAAGTCACTATACCCGTTCAGTAGAAAATCCGTGTTATCCAAACAACGTTCACAATTCATCAATTCCGTTATAGCCAATTAACGTTGATGAAGTGTACGTAATATCAGAACAACCTGTATGCTGGGGAATACTGGGAGTGGAAATGTTCCAAATGCAGAGTAATTTCCAAATTATTGTTGTTGAAATCTCTACAGTGATTGTAGTTCTGGGTGATTCTGAAGATTGCAATTTCATGGTGCACTATGGACTTGAGCACACGTAACTCAAGTTTACATACCAGTACCAAGAGTCACAGAGAGTCAGTGTTTTTACAACATGGAGAAAGGACCTTAGGACCCATTACTTCCATGACAGTCATCAAGTATCTATCTATCTATTATAATTCCATTTTCGAACACTTGGTCTGTAGCCTTTTACGCTATAGTGTTTCAAGTGCTTATCTAAATGCTTCTTAAACATTTTGATAACTCCTGCCTCTATCACCCTTTAGGCAGTGAATTCCAGATGTCAATCACCCTCTGGGTCAATTTTTGTTTCTCAAATTCTCACGAAATCTCCTGTTCCTGATGTTAAAACAACACCCTCCAGCCATGTAAAAGTTCTCTGGAATATTATTTCTCACAAACTTATTCTGGTTTAAAGCTAATGAACCAACAAATGAATACCAAGATTCAAGCGAGTGTATTTTATAGAAATAATGGAAGTATGGCATAGTTGTACTACCATATCAATCCTGCCTGAGTACAATGGCCATCCTGAGAGACAAAGCGCCATGTAAGTACTCACTATTCTCCAAAGGATTGTCACACAAAACTCAAAAATACTTTTCCATCCTTATATTCCCACGAGTGAATTCTAGTCTTCTATATGAACCACCTTTAAAGAGGACTTTGACTATTTTGTTGTCATATCCACTGATCGCATTTTTAGGTATTTATTCAGCTACATTTTTCTCTTCAATTCAAATACTTTTGCTCTAGGTTACAGTCCACATGCACACACACACACACATACCCCTCCTCCCCAACTCTGATGAAAAGTTAAGGAAGGATTGGTTCAGATGAAAAGTAACAACCTGAGATGTGAACTGCTTTTCTCTCTCCACAAATGCTGCCAAATCTGCTCAGTGTTTCCAGCACTTTTTCCAACATCCACATCATTTAACTTTTGGATTAGTTTAATTTGCTGCAATTTCTATTTTAGGAATGCCAACCTTGAAGTTCGGCTCAATTCTGCCATTCCTACCTTTTTCCCTTGTTCACCTTCATTGTTTGAGCAAACACCAGATGTGAAATTTCAGTGTTCGACCACATTTTCTTCAGCAGCAACTGTCCCTGGCTCTAATTTATTCCTTGTGAATGCCAACTGTAATGAGAGCCATAGAGATGTACAGCATGGAAATAGACCCTTAGGTCCAACTCGTCCATGCCGAACAGATATCCCAACCCAATCTAGTTCCACCTGACAGCACCTGGCCCATCTCCCTCCAAACCTTTCCTATTCATATACCCATTCAGATGCCTTTTAAATGTTGCAATTGTACTAGCCTCCGCCATTTCCTCTGGCAGCTCATTCCATACACGTACCACCCTCTGCATGAAAAGGTTGCCCCTTAGGTCCCTTTTATATCTTTCCCCTCTCACCCTAAACCTATGCCCTCTAGTTCTGGACTCCCCCATCCATACCCCTCATTATTTCATAAACATCTATAAGGTCACCCCTCAGCCGATTCAACCTCTCCCTACAGCTCAAACCCTCCAACCCTGGCAACATCCTTGTAAATCTTTTCTGAACCCTTTCACGTTTCACAACATCTTTCTGATAGGAAGGAGACCAGAATTGCATGCAATATTCCAACAGTGGCCTAACCAATATCTTGTACAGCCGCAACATGGCCTCCCAACTCCTGCACTCAATACTCTGACCAATAAAGGAAAGCATACCAAACGCCTTCTTCACTATCCTATCTACCTGCGGCTCCACTTTCAAGGACCTATGAACCTGCACTCCAAGGTCTCTTTGTTCAGCAATACTCCCTAAGATCTTATCGTTAAGTATAGGTGTCCTGCTAAGATTTGCTTTTCCAAAATGCAGCACCTCGCATTTATCTCAATTAAACTCCATCTGCCACTCCTCAGCCCACTGGCCCATCTGATCAAGATCCCATTGTACTCTGAGGTAACCTTCTTCGCTGTCCACTACACCTCCAAGTTTGGTGTCATCTGTGAACTTACTAACTATACTCCTTCTGCTCACTTCCAAATCATTTATATAAATGATGAAAAGTAGTGGATCCAGCACTGATCCTTGTGGCACTCCACTGGTCACAGGCCTCCATTTACCAAAGCTATCTCATGTCCCCTTTTTGCCCTCCTGATTTACCTCAAGTATACTCCTACCACCTTTATAATCTTCTAAGGATTCACTCGATCTATCTTGTCTATACCTGGTATATGCTTCCTTCTTTTTCTTAACCAAACCCTCAATTTCTTTAGTCATCCAGCATTCCCTACACCTACCAACCTTTCCTTTCACCCTACCAGGAAGATGCTTTCTCTAGACTCTCATTATCTCATTTCTGTAGGCTTCCCATTTTC
Source organism: Chiloscyllium plagiosum (assembly GCF_004010195.1). Classification (NCBI taxonomy): domain Eukaryota; kingdom Metazoa; phylum Chordata; class Chondrichthyes; order Orectolobiformes; family Hemiscylliidae; genus Chiloscyllium; species Chiloscyllium plagiosum. The sequence goes on from NC_057719.1 coordinate 16,443,922, forward strand.
CAGCCGTCCCTTTACCTGTGAACATCTGCCCCCAATCTGTTTTTGAAAGTTCTTCCTAATACTGTCAAAGTTAGCCTTCCTCTAATTTAGAACTTCAACGTTTAGATCTAGTCTATTCTTTCCCAATACTATTTTAAAACTAATAGAATCACGGTCGCTGGCCCCAAAGTCCTCCCCCACTGACTCCTCAGTCACCTGCCCTGTTTGATTTCCCAACAGTTAGGTCAAGCTTTGCACCTTCTCTAGTAGGTACATCCACATATTGAATCAGAAAATGTTCCTGTACACACTTAAATTCCTCTCCATCTAAAACCATTGCACTATGGCAGCCCTTGTCTATGTTTGGAAAGTTAAAATCCCTTACCATAACCACCCTATTATTCTTACAGATAACTGAAAGCTTCTTACAAATTTGTTTCTCAATTTCCCTTTGACTATTAGGGGATCTATAATACAATCCCAATAAGGTCATCATCCCTTTCTTATTTCTCAGTTCCACCCAAATAACTTCCCTGGATGTACTTCCGGGAATATCCTCCCTCAGCACAGCTGTAATGCTATCCCTTATCAAAAACACCACTCCCCCTCCTCTCTTGCCCCCCTGTCTGTCCTCCTTGTAGCATTTGTATCCTGGAGCATTAAGCTGTCAGTTCTGTCCATCCCTGAGCCATGTTTCTGAAATTGCTATGATATCCCAGTCCCATGTTCCTAACCATGCCCTGAGTTCATCTGCCTTCACTGTTGGTCCTCTTGCACTGAAATTAATGGAGTTTAATTTATCAGTTCCCACCTTGCTCTCTGTTTTGTCCCTGCCTGCCCTGACTCACTTCTTTCCTCAACTGTACCAGTCTCAGGTTGATCTATTTCCTCACTAGCTCCCTGGGCCCCAACCCTCTCACCTTCATAGTTTAAATCCTTCTGAGCAGCTCCAGCAAGTTTCCCCGCCAGTATATTACTCCCCTTCCAATTCAGATGCAATCCGTCTTTCCTGTACAGGTCACTTCTACTCCAGAAGAGAATCCAATGATTCAAAAATGTGAATCCTTCTCCCATACACCAGCTCCTCAGCCATGCATTCATCTGCTCTATCCTCCTATTCCTACCCTCACTAGATCACAGCACCAGGAGTAATCCAAATATTACTACTCGAAGACTTCCTTTTTAAACTCCTGCCTGATTTTCTACATTCTCCCTTCGGAATCTCATCCTTTCCCCTTCCGATGTCATTGGTTACAATGTGTACAATGACTTCCTGCTGGTCCCTCTCCCCCTTGAGAACATTCTGCACCCTCTCAAGACATATCCTTGATCCTGGCACCAGGGAGGCAACACGCCATTCCTACCCTTCTAGTTTCAGATTCACCTACAATTACAGATTGAACATTCAACACTTAAAAACAAACTCAGAAACAAATACATTAAGTACTGAAGAACCTTGACAAATCTGGCAGTAAATGTGAAGAGACAAACACAGAGTTGACTTTTAAGTCCACAATGACTCTTCTTCAGAACTGAAGTTCTATGTGCGTTCCAGTTTCCTAGCATCCACAGTATTTTGTTTTTATTTGAAGGTTTGAGTTATTAAGAAAGGCTGGATAGACTGGGATTTCTTTCACTGGAGTGTAGGAGGTTGATCTTATCGAAGTTTGTAAATGAGAGGTATAGATAGAGTTAAATGGTAGTTATCTTTTCCCCAGGATGGGGATTTCAAGACTTGGGAGCACATTTTTTGAGGTGAGAGGAGAGTGATATATCAAAAAGGCAAATTTTTTACACAGAGGGTGATTCTCATGTGGAATGAACTTCCTGAGAAAATGGTGGATGCGGGTACAATTACAATGTTTAAAAAGACATCTGGATGGATACATGAATTGGAACACTTTAGAGGGATCTGAGCCAGGAGCAGGCAGGTGGGACTAGTTTAACTTGGGATTTATGTTCGGCATGGACTGGTTGGACCAAAGGATCTTGTTTCCATGCTGTACGACTCCATGACACTCTGACTCAAAACTCTATTCTCACCATAGCACCGAATGTGGATCACAGGATTTGCAATGCCATATAAATGCTCTTGACCTCGCTCTTCAACACTGTCAAGTCACCATCTTATAGGTGTGCTGCTCTACATTTTCACCTTCTTGAATATTATTTCACTGCCACTCAGTGAACATTCTGGAACACCCTCTTTAACAGAACCTGACCGACTGTACCTACATCACATGGTCTGCCTGCAGTAGCTCAAAAAGATAGTTCATCACCACTTTCTTCAGGGCAAATAGGAATGGGCAATAAATACTGGCCATGTCAGTGACACCTATATGCCATGACAAAAAATTTTCAAAACAAGTCTGGACAAAGGCAAAATCAGAATATGAGCTCTTCTATTAAACGAACAATCTTTCTCCATACAGACATCCCTTTGCTGGAAATGACAAATTTCTTCATTTTGACTGCAACAGTTTTGTTTTTGAACACTAATCATGTACTTTAAAAAAATTCAATCAAATTCAGTGGGATTAAGCAGGAGGATTGAAATGCAAACTGTCAGTTTACTGTTAATGATTTCAGCAATGATCATCTGTTGACTGCTGATATGTTTATACTCATTAGGTAAATCAAGCATTACAAAATTAATCATGCTGTATGTCAGAATTACAATAGAGCAAATAGTCACTGCCGTAAATGCCAGACAAGGAGAGCACCGGGATGTTACAAAGTGGCAAAATTCCCTTGCTGGGATTTAAATGCAGCATGATTCCAGTGTGGGACCAAAATTATTGCAGATGCTAGAATCTGTACTCAAAACAAAAGATGCTAGAAATTGCAACAGGTCAGGCAGCATCTGTGAAGAGAGAGCAAACTAACATTTAAAATCTAGATGACTCTTCATCAGAGCTGAATGAAGAATCATCTAGACTTGAAACATTAGCTTGCTCTCTCTGTACAGATGCTGCCTGACCTCTCACCTTAAAAATACACCTCTGGGACACCTGCACCAACCAACCCAACAGCCCTGTGGCTGAACACTTTAATTCCCCCTCCCACTCTGCCAAGGACATGCAGGTCCTTGGCCTCCTCCATCGCCAGACCATGGCAACACGACGCCTGGAGGAAGAGCGATTCATCTTCCGCCTAGGAACCCTCCAACCACAAGGGATGAATACAGATTTCTCCAGCTTCCTCATTTTCCCTCCCCCCACCTTTTCTCAGTCCCAACCCTCAGACTCAGCATCGCCTTCTTGACCTGCAATCTTCTTCCCAACCTCTCCGCCCCCACTCCCTCTCCAGCCTATCACCCTCACCTTAACCTCCTTCCACCTATCGCATTCCCAATGCCCCCCCCCCTCAAGTCCCTCCTCCCTACCTTTTATCTTAGCCTGCTTGGCACACCCTCCTCATTCCTGAAGAAGGGCTTATGCCCGAAACATTGATTCTCCTTCTCCTTTGATGCTGCCTGACCTGCTGCGCTTTTCCAGCAACACATTTTTAAGCTCTGATCCCCAGCATCTGCAGTCCTCACTTTCTCCTAGGAGTATTTCATCACACTGGCTATGCCTTGTAAACTTTGGGATTCAGAAGAGGAGTTACTTTCTGCAGCACTCCTAACCTCAGACCTGCTCTTGTATCATAGTATTTATATGATTGGTCTAGTTCAGTTTCTGGTTAATAGGAACAAGATGTCAGTGGGAAAATACAGTGAAATTAATGACACTGCCTGTCAAAGGACAATAGTCAGATTCACATTGTTGGAGGTGGTCAATGACAGGCACTTGTGTTGTACGAGTGTTACTTGCCAGTTGTTAGCCCAAACATGGATGTTGCCCAGGTCTTGTTGCAGTTGGCCTAGATTGCATCAATGTCTGAGGTAAGGTGAATGGCGCTGAACTTATTCAAACAACAAACATTTCCAGTTCTGTCCTTACGATTCAGGGAAGGCCATTGACAAAGCAGTTGAAGGACAGAACCCTGAGCAATGCCTGCTGAGATGTCCCGCAGCAAAGATGACTCACCTCCAACCACAGCCACCTTCTCTTCTGAGAGATATGATTCCAACCAACAGAGAATTTTCCATCTGTTTCCTATTAATTCCAAATGTGTTGGAGGTCTTTGATGTCACATTTGGTCAAATGCAGCTTTGGTGACTAGAGCAGTTATTCTCACCTCAATTACGTAATTTAGCTCTTCGGTCTATGTTTGAATGAAGGTTGCAATTAGGTCAGGAGCTACGTAGCTCTGGTGGAACCCAAACTGCATCAATGAGCAGCTTATTGCTAAGGAAGTGCTGCTTCATAACAGTGCACAAGACTCCTATGACTTCACCAACGATCGACAGTAGATTGATGGGGCAGTGACTGGACAGGTTGGATTTGCCCAGCGTTCTGTGTACATGACACAACTAGGTCATTCCCCACATCATCAGGTAAAGTCAAACATTATAGCTGTACGTGCAGCTTGGCTAGAAAGATGGAAGTTGTGAAGCAGAAGTCTTCAGTACTGTTGCAGGAATGCTTCAAGACCCAAAACATTTAAAGCATCCACTGCCTTCAGCCATTTCTTTATATCACATGGGGGAGTGACTCAGATTTGGTAACAAAAATCATCTGTGACATCTAGCACCTCTGGAGGTGCTTCTCAAAACTCGCTAAGACCTCTGGAGGAGGCCAAAATGGATCATCCACTTGGCATATCAGACTAGAGATTGTTACAAAAACTCGGACTTGATTTCTGCACTCAAATGTTGCCTCTTCCATCACTGGGGATAGCAATATTCGACGAGACCTTTCTTCCAGCGAGTTGTTTAATTGTCTATTACCAATTGTGATGAGATCTGGTGGTACTGCAGAGTTTAGATCTGATCCACTGGCTGTGGATTCTTTTAGCTCTATGTATTAGGTGCTGCTTGGCATCCAAGTCATCCTGTGTTGTCACTTCATCAGGTCAAGATCTCATTTTTAAGTACACCTGGTGCTGACAAAGGTCTGTCTTTGACCTCCTGGTTTAATAATCATGGTACAGTGAGAAATATGTTGGGTCATGAGATTGGAGATTGAATACAACTCTGCTGCTACTGATGGACTGCAGCACTTCATGGACCCCAAGTTTTGACTTGCTAGATGTGTTGGAAATCTATCCTATTTAGCATGATGACAATGCCACAACATCATAGAAGGAATATTCAATGTGAAGATGTCTTTGTCTTTACAGTGATCATGTGAAGGCCACTCCCACAAATAGATGCATCTGTGGCTGCAGCTTGGTGAGGAACTGGTTAATTTTTTTCCCCCCTCTTAGTTCCTTCCTGAAAGGTGGCAGATAGAATTTAATTTAAATAAATGTGAGGTGCTGCATTTTGGAAAGGCAAATCAGGGCAAGACTTATATACATAAATGGTAAGGTCAAGGGGACATTGCTGAACAAAGAGACCTTGGAATGCAAGTTCATAGTTCCTTAAAAGTAGAGTTGCAGGTAGATAGGATAGTGAAGGCGGCATTTGGTTTGCTTTCTTTAATTGGACAGAGCATTGAGAAGAGGAGTTGGGAGGTCATGTTGCGGCTGTACAGGACATTGGTTAGGCCACTTTTGGAATATTGCCTGCAATCCTGGTCTCCCTATTGGAAGGATGTTGTGAAACTTTAATGTTGCCAGGGTTAGAGGATTTGAGCTATAGGGAGAGGCTGAATAGGTTGGGGCTATTTTCCCTGCAGCATCGGAGGCTGAGGGGTGACCTTATATAGGTTTATAAAGTCATGAGGGACATGGATAAGATAAATATCCAAGGTCTCTTCTCTGGGGTGGGAGAGTCCAGAACTAGAGGACATAGGTTTAAGGTGAGAGGGGAAAAAAATTTAAAAAGGGACCTAAGGGGCAACTTTTTCATGCAGAGGGTGGTGTGTATGGAATGAGCTGCCAGAGGAGGTGGTGGAGGCTGGTACAATAACAACATTTAAAAGACATCTGGATGGATATATAAATAGGACAGTTTACAGAGATATAGGCTGAGTCCTCACAAATGGAATAGATTAGATTAGGATATCTGGTCAGCATGGACGAGTTGGACCGAAGAGTCTGTTTCCATGCTGTACATCTTTACCATTCTATGACTTCAGAAAAGTTCTAGCAGCTATGCCATTTAGGACTGGGCCAGTTTTTTTTTAATTCTCATGAGATGTGGGCATAGCTGACAAGGCTCTTGTCAACTGTCAATCCCCAACTGTCCTTGAACTAACTGTCTTGCATAGCCATCTTAGATGGGAGTTAAGAGACAGTCACATTTGTGGGGAGAAAGTGAGGTCTGCAGATGCTGGAGATCAAAGCTGAAACTTTATTGCTGGAACAGCACAGCAGGTCAGGCAGCATCCAGGGAACAGGAGATTCGACGTTTCGGGCACAGGCCCTTCTTCAGAAATGAGCAGAGAGTGTTCAGCAGGAGAAGATAAAAGGTAGGGAGGAGGGACTTGGAGGAGGGGCGTTGGAAATGTGATAGGTGGAAAGAGGTCAAGGTGAGGGTGATAGGTCGGAGTAGGATGGAGGCGGAGAGGTCAAGAAGGGGGAGGGAGGAGTCCGAGACTGTTGACCTCTCCGCCTCCATCCTACTCCGACCTATCACCCTCACCTTGACCTCTTTCCACCTATCACATTTCCAACGCCCCTCCTCCAAGTCCCTCCTCCCTACCTTTTATCTTCTCCTGCTGAACACTCTCTGCTCATTCCTGAAGAAGGGCCTGTGCCCGAAACGTTGAATCTCCTGTTCCCTGGATGCTGCCTGACCTGCTGTGCTGTTCCAGCAATAAAGTCACATTTGTGGGTCTGGAGTCACACATTGGCCAAAATGGACAAGGATGGCAGAGTTTATTTCCCTCAAAAGACATTAGTGAACCAGATGGGTATATAAGCAGGAATGCAGGAGCAAAAGTGATGAAGCAGAAAACCACAAAACCACACAATGCATATCCTAAAGTGACTCTAGTCTCAATATATCATTTCACAATCTATACAGTGTTACCTGTAGCCCTCCAATTAAGACTTTCTCCCATTAGCCAAATAACCTGCAGGGTAACTGCTTCAAGTGAAAACAGAGATTACAAAGTTTGACCCTCAGTGGCAATTCTCAGGCAAACTGCACTTCTTTTCAACTTCAACTTGCGTTTGGCAGAGCACACAATCTACCACAAACCATCGCAATCAGGCAGTGTTTTAACAACAATGTTTTTCTTCACTTTTGCATTTAAAACTATTCCTAATTATGCTTGGAAGTGGTAATCCAGCACAATGTCATCAATATAAATGAAAATAGAATGTTTTCAAAAACAGTATGCATGTTTAATTCAGATATCCTGTGAGCAACTCGACAAGTACAATTGAAAATTACTTTTAAAACATACACAAACTAATTTTTCAATTACATTCAAGTACCATAGTCACTAGGTGTAAATCCAATAAAATCAAATGTTTTAACATTGCTTTTTAAAGACCTTGCACAAAATAAAAGCTTAATTTTTCCAGCCTCCTCCAACATAGGGAAGTAAACATAATTATCATTTTGAGTTTCTGCTTATTAAGTCGATGTGGTGAGCCAGATTGAGAGACCAGGGCAAAGTTTAATATGTTTATACTAGTGCACTGAACAAAAATTGTGTTTTGCACTGAATTTAGTTTGTGTAACCTTTTTCATCAGTTTGACTGATTTCAGATGAATGGAAATATAGAAACTAGAAAGAGTCAGCCACTTAATCCTTCAAATCTGTTCTGCCATTCAATGGTTAATCCTCTATCTCAATGCCACATAGCCATTTTGTCTCCATATCCTTAAACATGTGTCAATCTACTTCTTGAATACATTCAGTGACTTGCATCTTTTGAGGCAGACAATTGCACAGGTCTACTACCATTTGAGTGAATTTTCTTCCCCCACCCGCCCCCCAATATCCTCCCTCCATCTAGTCTGTGCAACTGTGTTTGAAATGTATAAGGTTTATCAGCGCCCCTTTCATTCTTCTCAACACTAGAGAACATACGCCAAGTCAAACCTCTCTCTCCTCTCTCTACATCCTGCCATCCCCCAGCATCAACCTCAGGAACCCACACTGCACACCCTCTTCCAGGTGTGGTCCAATTGAAGCTCTGCAAGGCTACTTCTGCTTCCAGTTCTTATCTTATGATTTCCTTTGGACACCCAGCCAATATGTCAAAAAACATGGATCCAAAATCACACAATTCCTCGTAGCAAAATTTCTCTACACCACTCTCAAAGTCATAGAGAGAGAGTTGCACTGCACGGAAACAGACCCTTCGATTCAACTCATCCATGCGGACCAGAAATCCTAAATTATTCTAGTCCTGATTTGGAGATGCCGGTGTTGGAGTGGACTTTACAAATTTTAAAATTGCACAACACCAGGTTCTAGTCCAACAGGTTTCTTTGGAAGCATTAGCTTTCAGCGTGCTCATCCTTCATCAGATGGTAGACAACTAAAGCACAACCTCTCTACTCTTGCACTCAATTCCCCTCGCAATAAAATATAACATTGTGAGCTTTTCTGCTTACTTACAGTTTCTGCATACTAATCTTTTGCACTAGGATATCCAGATCGCTATGCATCTCAGTGTTCTGCAACCTCCCACCATTTAGGTTTTTTTAATTCTCTCTGCCAAAATGGACAGTTTCACACTTTCCCACATTATACTCCATTTGCCAGATCTTTGCCCACTCACTTAACCCAAGTGGATCCTCTTCATGTAACTGAAGTTTCTCATCCCGAGAACCATTCTCTTAAAACTCTGTACACTCTAATGCTTTTACATTCTTTGCAAAATGTGAAGCTCAGAACAGGATTCAATACTCCCATTAAGAGCGGTGTTTTATACAAGATCATGTCACACTCCTCTCCATTCAAATATCTAAATTTTCATCAATGTTTTACCTATTAATGTCTCAAGCTTAAATCAGTCATTTGCCTGCCCGTTCTACCAATTTATCCTCATCCTTCTAAAGATCTATACCATTCCCTTCTCAGTTCACAATACTTCTAAGTTTTATCTACAAATTTGAAAAATGCCCTTGTACACCAAAGACTAGTATTAAACAAACTAATAGGGTTAAAGGCAGATAAGTCACTGGCCCTGATGGCTTGCACCTGAGGACCCTAAAAGGGGCAACTACAAAGATAGTGGAAGCATTGGTTACTATTTTCCAAATTGTTTGGATTCTGAAGAAGTACTGGTGGATTTGAAAATTGTGAATTTTATACTCCTATTCAAATAAGGAGGGAGGCCAAAAGCAGGTAACTACAGGCCACTTACCCTGCCATCTATTGGCACAAAAGTACTGGAGTCAATTATTAAGGAATTAATAGCAACACATTTGGAAAATCATAAACTAATCAAATAAAGGCATTACTTTGATGGCTTGATGGAAGGGAAATCATATTTGGCAAATTTGATTAGAGTCTTTCAACAAAATCTCAACCTGAATTGATAGATCTGTTGCATTGGGACTTCCAGAAGATGTTCGACAAGGTAGCTCTCAAAATGTTGTCGTAAGAGCCCATGGTGCTGAAAGTAATATTTTGATGTGGATAGAGAACTGGCTAATGGGAAGGAAACAGCAAGTGGGGATCACGGGTTCTTTTTCTGGTCAGCAACCTGTAACCACTAGGATTTCACAGGGATCTGTGCTGAGACTGCAACCATTTACACTATACATTAATGACTTAAAGAAAGGAAACAAACGTAGCAAAAGTTGCAGATTACAAAAATAGGTGGAAAGGGGAATATAAACAATTTACAGAGATATTGATAGGTTAAGTAAGTGGGCAAAATGTTGGCAAATGGAATATTGTGGATAATGTGAAGATGTTTATTTTAGAAGGGAGAACAAAAGAACAGAGCATTACTTTTATTGAGTAAAGTTGCAACACAAAGGGACTCGGGGTGCTCGTGCATTAAACATAGAAAGTGAGCACACAGGTGCAACAGGTCATCAGGAAGGCTAATGGAATGTTGGTCCTTAATTCAAGGGGGTTGGAGGATAAGAAGCAAAGTCTTACTGCAACTGTTTAAGGGGCAGGTGAGACCACATCTGGGGTACTCTAAGCAGTTTTGTCCCCTTATTTAAAGAAAGATATAATTGCACTGGAGGCAATTCAGAAAAGGTTCACTTGGGTGATCCCTGGTGTAGACTTTTGGCACCCCTTATTTTTCTGGCTGAGATGAAGACAAATTGCTTTTCTCAGAGGACTGTGGGTCTTTGTACCTCCTTGCCATACATTGCTGTGGGGGTAGAGTTCTTGTGTAGAGTATATTTAAGGCTGTGATAGATGAATTCTCGATCAGTAGGGGAAATAAGAGTTACAGAGAAAAGGCAGGAAAGTGGACATTAAAGTCAAAATGTTGGATAAGACATGATTCTACTGAATAGTGGAGCAGGCTCAATTGGGTTGACCAACCTACCCCTGTTCCTATGTCTTATGGTCTAGGTTATTGTATATTTTGCAAGAGAAGTGATCAAAACACAAACTACTGGAGAAATTCTACTGTAAACACTCCTGTTTCTAAAAAAAAACACATTAATCACTATTCTCTGTTGGTTTTCACTTTTGTCTCCAAGTTGTTACCATCTCTTATTTCATAAACTCTAGCGTCGCTCAAGAATGTGATGTGGCATCCAAACTAAATTTCTTTTGGAACATCATGTCACATCAACAGCATTACCCTCATCAATTCTCTGTATTACCTCATTAAAAAAAAATCGCCAAATTAGTCAAACACAATTTTTCCTGAAGTAATCCACGCTCATTTATAGAGTCATAGAATCATAGAGATGTACAGCACGGAAACAGACCCTTCGGTCCAACTCATCCATGCTGAACAGATATCCCAACCCAATCTGCCAGCACCCAGTCCATATCCCTCTAAACCATTCCTATTCGTATACCCATCCAGATGCTTAAATGTTGCAATTGTGCCAGCATCCATCACTTCCTCTGGCAGCTCATTCCACACACTTACCACCCTCTTTGTAAAACGTTGCCCCTTTAGGTCTCTTCTGTATCTTTCCCCTCTCACCCTAAACCTATGCACCTATGCCCTCTACTTCTGCACTCCCCGACCCTAGAAAAAATAACTTGTCTATTTACCCTATCCATGTCCCTCATGATTTTATAAATCTCGGGTCACCCCACAGCCTCCGATGCTCCATGGAAAACAGCCTCAGCCTATTCAACCTCTCCCTACATCTCAAACCCTCCAACCCTGGCAACATCCTTGTAAAGTTTTTCTGAACCCTTTCAAGTTTCACAACATCCTAATAGGAAAGAGACCAAATATGCATGCAATATTCCAAAAGTGGCCTAACCAATGTCCTGTACAGCCACATGACCTCCCAACTCCTATACTCAGTACTCTGACCAATGAAGGAAAGCATACCACACGCTTTTTTCACTATCCTATCAACCTATTACTCCACTTTCAAGAACTATGAACCTGCACTCCAAGATCTCTTTGATCTTGGACCTTACCATTAAGCGTATAAGTCCTGCTAAGATTTGCTTTTCCAAAATGCAGCACCTCACATTTATCCTTCTGTAGTAAGTACATATTGATGAACAAGTCTAATTTGACGGTACTAGACAGGAACCTTCAAAAGTTAATTGGGGAGGCTGTTCGCAGGTCAAGGAATGACTGGTGTGTAGGAGGTTTTCAAAAGTGAGATAACAAGAGTTCTGAGACTGCATGTTCCTGTTAGAGTGAAGGGCAAGGATGACTAGAGATAATGGGTCTGTGGTCAACAAAAAGGAGGAGGTATATGTCAAGTATAGACACCTGGGATCGTGAACCCCTTGAGAAATATAGGAGGGGAACAAGTACACTAAAGAGTAAATCAAGAGGGCAAAAAAGGGCTAACAGATTGCTTTGGTCAATAAGATTAAGTAGAATCCAAAGAGATTTTACAAGTATATTAAAAGAGTTACTAGGGAGAGAATAGGGCCCATTCAAGATCAATTAAGCCATCTACGTGTGGAACCACAGGACATGGGAGAGATAATAAACAAATAGAACATAGAACAATATAGCACAGAACAGGCCCTTCCGCCCACGATGTTGTGCCGAACATTTGTCCTAGCTTAAGCACCCATCCATGTACCTATCCAATTGCCGCTTAAAGGTCACCAAAGATTCTGACTCTACCACTCCCACAGGCAGCGCATTCCATGCCCCCACCACTCTCTGGGTAAAGAACCCACCCCTGACATCTCCCCTATACCTTCCACCCTTCACCTTAAATTTATGTCCCCTTGTAACACTCTGTTGTACCCGGGGAAAAAGTTTCTGACTGTCTACTCTATCTATTCCTCTGATCATCTTATACACCTCTATCAAGTCACCCCTCATCCTTCACCGTTCCAACAAGAAAAGGCCTAGCACTCTCAACCTATCCTCGTACGACCTATTCTCCATTCCAGGCAACATCCTGGTAAATCTTCTCTGCACCCTCTCCAAAGCTTCCACATCTTTCCTAAAGTGAGGTGACCAGAACTGCACACAGTACTCAAAATGTGGCCTAACCAAAGTCCTGCACAGTTGCAACATCACTTCACGACTCTTGAATTCAATCCCTCTGCTAATGAATGCTAATACACCATAGGCCTTCTTACAAGCTCTATCCACCTGAGTGGCAACTTTCAAAGATCCATGAACATAGACCCCAAAATCCCTCTGTTCCTCCACCTCACTAATAACCCTACCGTTAACCCTGTATTCCGCATTCTTATTTGTCTTTCCAAAATGAACAACCTCACACTTGGCAGGATTGAACTCCATCTGCCACTCCTCAGCCCAGCTCTGCATCATATCCAAGTCCCTTTGCAGCCGACAAGAGCCCTCCTCACTATCCACAACTCCACCAATCTTCGTATCATCTGCAAATTTACTGATCCACCCTTCGACTCCCTCATCCAAGTCATTAATAAAAATTACAAACAGCAGAGGACCCAGAACTGATCCCTGCGGAACTCCACTTGTAACTGGGCTCCAGGCTGAATATTTACCATCTACCACCACTCTTCGACTTTGCTTTGGAAGTTACTGTGGAGAAAGAAGTGGAAACTAGGGGAACTGAGGGAAATAAATAGTGATGTCATGAAAAGAGTCCTTATTACAGAAGAGGACATGCTGGAAATCTGAACACAAAGGTAATGAATCCTCAGGACTTGATCAAGTGTATCCCAGGACATCGTGAGAAGCGAGGGAAGAAATTGTAGGGCCCCTAGCAGAGATATTTATATCATCAACAGCCATGGGTGAGGTGTCAGAAGACAGGAGGGTGGCCAGTATTGTGCCATTATTTAAGAAAGGCAGCAATGAAAAGCCTAGATATGATAGATCGGTGAGCCTGACATCAATGGTGGGTACATTATTGGAGGGGATTCTGACAGACAGGATTTACATGCACTTGGAGAGGCAAGGACTGATTAGAGTTAGCCATCAAGGCTTTGTGCATGGGAAACTGTGTCTCACAAATTGGATTAAATTTTTGTTTTGAGGGTGTGACCAATAGGACAGATGAGGACAGACCAGTATACTTTGTCGAAATGGGCTAGCAAGGCCTTTGACAAGGTTCTGCATAGTTGGCTGTTCAGTAAGGTTAAATCATATGGGATCCAGGGAGAGCTAGCCAATCGAATACAAAATTAACTTGGCAGTAGGAGATAGATGGTTGTGGGTAGAGAGTTGTTTTCGGTCTGGAGGCCTATGACCAGCCGAGTTCCTAAAAGATCAGAGTTGGACCCACTGTTGTTTGTAATTTATTTAAATGTGTGAGAATATAGGAGGCATGGTTCCTAAGTTTTCAGATGACACCATAATTGGTGGTATAATGGACAATAAAGAAGATTATTTAAGAGTACAACAGGATCTTGATCAGCTGGACCAAGGTGTGACAAATGAATTTTAATTTACATAAATGCAAGGTGTTGCATTTTGATAGAACAAACCGGGCAGGACTTAGTTAATGGTAGGGCCCTGGGAAGTGTTGTCAAACAGAGGAACCTAGGGGTGCAGTTGCATAGTTCCTTGAAATCATGTCTTAGATAAACTAGGTGATAAAGAAGGCATTTAGCATGCTTGCCTTCATTGGTCAAAACATTGAGTATAGGAGTTGGGACATCATTCTGCAGCTGTATTGGACATTGGAGAAGCATCTTTTGGAGTACTGCATACAGTTCTGATTGCCCTGCAATAAGAGAGATATCAAATTGGAAAGGTGGCAGAGATGATTTACAAGATTGACACACAAATTCATGAAATGTTGCATATTTTTAATTGCAACATTTAAAGGGTATCTGGATGGGTATTTGAATAGGAAAGGTTTAGAGGGATATGGGCCAAGTGCTGGAAAATGGGACAACTAATCGGCATGAACGAGTTGGACCGAAGGGTCTGTTTCCATGCTGTACATCTCTATGACTCTCCTCAGTCCATTGGCTCATCTGATCAAGATCCCATTGTAATCAGAGGTAATTTTCTTCGCTGCCCACGACACCTCCAATTTTGGTATGATCTGCAAACTTACTAGCTACACCTCTTAAACTCACATTCAAATCATTTATATAAATGACAAAAGTAGTGAACCTAGCACTGATCCTGTGGCACTCTACTGGTCACAGACCTCCAATTTGAAAAACAATCACCACCACCATCTGTCTTCTACCTTTTTTCTTAAAAAAACTTACGCTTATTCTAGTATCTTCTATTTTTGTCCAAAATTATTGTTTCTGAAAGTTTCCCCACTACTGGGGTTGTATTGATCAGCTTCTAATTGCTAGATTTACTTTCACAGCCTTTTCAAGTACCCATTAATGATCAATAAGCCAGGTAGCCTCCTTCAGTTCTTTAAGCATTCTACAATCTTTATTTTTTTTTCCAATCTAATAGGATACATCACTGCATACCAAAAATTATTGCCCAATGATTTTATGTACTGTAAAGCACAATGCCAGAGATCGATCACACACAATAAAACACAGATGAAACAAGGCAAACAATGTATATTCATTGTATTCTCATTGTGTGAGTCTTGATCCAATTCTGAATCCATAACAGCCTGCAAATACCACTAAGCATTTGGCAGGAGTTCAATTCCACGTGAAAAACACATAAAACCTATCGCTCTCATACTTTTGTAAACTTCACAACACCACTAATTTGCAAGCCAACCCACAGTAAACTCGGTCGATTTGACTAGCTTAAGACAACCGGGTACATCATAAATCTTAACAGCAGTTGTAATGTCACTTGCCCAAACAGCTGTTGTGGAAAAATGTACCTAACGAAAGCAAATAAACCCTGTTTACTAACGTCACTATCCCCAATATTTGGGACACGTTCTCATTTTCTAGATTTCAAAAACTTATAACTCGGGAGCTGGTCAGCGGGTCCTCACCTTGCACTTCCTCGGCACCTTCTGCCAACATGTCTTTGGTGAAGCTGGAGAGCTGGCCAGTCAGGGAGGTCAGACTGCCCCCGACCTGACCCAGAGATTGCCCCAGGCCCGAGCCAATCCCACCGAACCAGGAGGACATGGTGCCGGCGGAGGGGACGGTGTGGTAAAGAGGAATGGAGAGACGGCTAACCAGCGGTGGGAGCGGACGACCAGCGGGTTACCCGAGTCCCTGGCTTCCTCCCCGTCGCCAGGCCGTAGGCCCCGAGCCTCCGGGACAGGTATCAGCAGCCCAACGGGGCAGGAAGGAGGTCGAAATACGGCGGAGACAATCAAATACTCGGCCGATCGTATCGCAATCGGCGGCGCTACTACTTATTGTTGCTGTTGTTGCTGCTCCTCCGCCGTCCCTCACTTACTACCCCAACCCCGGTTCTGCCAACTCAACGGCAGCCATATTGTTAGCGTCAGCAGCTGCGCGCCGCCCGGCACTCTGGGTACAAAGCAGCGAGATAGACCACTTTCACAACCGCCATCTTGGAAAGTACCGCCGCATAGGATTGTGGTATAACAACAATAAAAGACAGAAGATGTTCGAGAAACTCAGCTGCCGCGGAGAGACAAACAGAGTTAACGTTTCGACTGATACGACCCCTTTTCAGAATTCAGAAGAAACGTAAGAGGCGTACAGATCTGCAACATGGAAAAAGCTGCTTCGGTCCACTCAAACAGTAAACAATTATCCAACTATTCTCTGATGTGGAGGTTCTGGATTAGTGGTGCTGGAAGAGCACAGCAATTCAGGCAGCATCCGAGGACAGGCAAGATTTTGCCTGTCCTCGGATTTTGCCTGTCCTCGAATCGTGCCTGAATTGCTGTGCTCTTCCAGCACCACTAATCCAGAATCTGGTTTCCAGCATCTGCAGTCATTGTTTTTACCTCTCTGATGTGGAGGTGCCGATGTTGAACTGGGGTGGACAAAGTCAAAAATCACAGGACACCGGGTTATAGTCCAACAGTTTATTTGAAACCGTAAGCTTTCTGAGTCCCCGCTCTCCTGCCTGACGAGGACCAAATATTTTGACCAAATATTCTATGAAGAGAAAATAGAGTTAACGTTTCCGCGCCAGTGACCCTTCTTCAGAACTGGACCCGAAATGTTAACTTTGCTTTCTCTCTATAGATGCTGACAGACCTGATGAGGTTTTCCAGCAATTTTTGTTTTTGTTTCTGATTTCCAACCTCCGCAGTTTTTTTGCTTTTTTTCGTTTGTCTACCGAATTATTCTAAATCCATTTTCCAGTATTTGTCTCAAATACTTGTATGCTTTGTCACCATTAATTCACTTTCTCCACAAATGCTGCCAGATTCTCTAGCCTTTTCTGTTTTTCATTTCAGAATTCCAGCATCCGCAGCATTTTATTTTGAAAGAAAAGTTGAATTAACAAAAACTGTGTGAACCACCGCTGAGGATTGACTAATAGCATATTACAACTCCTGTATACAGTATGTGCATTTCTACTTTGTCAAATTTTCTTTCACATTTTGTTTCAAAGGAAAATAAGAACTAAAAACACATGACTAAAACGCGGAGTGACGAGATATAAAATACATATTTTATATTAACAATTTCACTACAGCATTTTACGTGAAGATCTCTCGCGCACAGGAAGATGAGCTTGGATGCCATGGTCCGGATCTTGCCAGCCCAATAGTGGCGAACACGAATAGGTTCAACGCTTATTGAGAATGACTAATATTCTGAGGAGCTAGGTTCAAATCCTGTTATGACTGATGGTGCAAATTAAATTCAATCAAGAATTAACAGCCAAATGATAACCATGAAGCCACTGTCAATTATAGAGTCATTGAGATGTACAGCACAGAAACAGACCCTTTGGTCCAACTCATCCATGCTGACCAGATATCCTAAAGAAACCTAGTCCCATTTGCCAGCACCTCACCCATCTCCCTCTCAACCCTTCCTATTCATTTACCAATCCAGATGCCTTTTAAATGTACCAGTCTCACCACTTCCTCTGCCAGTACATTCCATACACACACCACCATCTGTGTAAAACATTGCCCCATAGATCCCTTTTAAATCTTTCCCCCCTCACCTTAAACCTATGTCCTCTAGTTTTGGACTCCCCCAGCCTGTGGAGAAGACCTTGTCTATTTACCCTATCCATGCCCCTCATTATTTTATAAATCTCTACAGGATCACCCCTCAGCCTCTGATGGTCCAGGGAAAATAGACCCAGTCTGATTAGCCTCTTCCTGTAGCTCAAACCATCCAACTCTGGCAACGTCCTTGTAAATCTTTTCTGAACCCATTCAAGTATCACAACATTCTTCCTATATCAGGGAGACCAGAATTGAACACAGTATTCCAAAAGTGGCCTAACCAATATTCTGTACAGCTGTAACATGATCTCCCAATTCCTTTACTCAATGCACTGACCAATAAAGGCAAGCATTCCAAATGCCTTCCTCACTATCCTATCTATCTGAGACTCCATTTTCAAGGAGCTAAAAACCTTGTCAGGAGAAAAAACCCTTTGGATCATTCATGTTCTTTATGGAAGGAAATCTGCCTTCCTTCTTTGGTTTGGCCTACATCTGAGTCCAGACTCACAACAATGTGGTTCATTCTTAACTGCCCTCTGGGCAATTAGGAATGAGCAATAAATGCTGGCCTACCAGAGATGCCCAGATCCCATGAGCAAATGAAAAATATTGATGACAAACTTGTAATTAACTTTGAAAATACCTCCGTGTCTCTTTTTAAAACTGAATTTTAATGTTGCCTTTTCTTTGCAAAATTTGTTGGTAGTTGTGCACCGGACAATGAAGGGATGTGTATATTGTAAGAATTGTGGAGAATAAGTTGAACAACTAGTGACCTTTTGTGCAAGTTGCAGGTGCTTATTTCATTATAGATAATTTTCCCGTCATTGCATTGTGAAATTTAAAATAAATTGAAGACAAATCTCATGTTTTCTCTATTACCCAGTGAATTTATTGGGAATGTGATATCTGATCTTTTCTCAATTACATTTTTAAGCATTCAATTTTTTATTCACTTAAATTTAATACTTTTGTTATTTTGTTGAATAAAATAATGATTGCAATTAAAGTGACAGTGATTGTCTCTTATTTTAGGGATCAGCAGCTTAAATATAAATTGCAGCTTTATCCATTGTGTTATGTATGATTTCATTATTTTCATAATCAAGTTTCCACAAGTCTGAACTCAAATCCATGATAAGATTGGAAGAGAACATGTTAACCAGTTCAGCAACAAACATTATTATGAATACTCCTCTGAATTGATAATGTTGAAAAATTATGTTAAATATGATCCAATTTGATCTTGGACATACTTAACATATATAAACTAATAAGACAGGTGTAACTTTATACTCTGTTTTAGTGCAGATGGATGGTCGACAACATGAAATGTTTTAAATTTGGAAATGTCAAATGTTTTCTTGTGTTTTCAATTGTACCTCAATTGCATGACCAGATCCTAGAAAATAGATTCCAAAAATTTCACCTCCCATTGCAGAATAAGGGAGAAAGGCAAGGGATATATGAATAAGGGTGGAAATTGTACAGCCTTTTAGTTAGCAGCCAGTCAAACCAATTGTCTTTAAATCCTAAAACATCACAACCATTTAGCCAGTTCAATTACATTATACTGATGGTTCAATGGTACCACAGCTATTCAAGTGCTATTTCTGTGAAAACATTCTGTACTAATTATAATTCTATTAGATTGACTTGCAAACACAAGTTAAGTGACAAATTGTAAACAATAGATGGAACCTTATGTTACGCCATAGCTTTCTATATAATCATGACCAATCAACTGGTTCTTCAGTTGTTTAACTTCATCTTTTTAAAAGTTGGCCATCTCTAGAGTTGCAAATTCAGGGAAATATTTAGAAACAGTGAAAGTCAATTGGATAAGCAATGGAACTCAAAAAATGGTGAGTGAGAATTATAGAATATAGCAACTGAATAGCTGTATGGGACCATTAGAGAGGAAAAGGTTACTGAATTAGCCATGACCAAACTGGCAAATTGGTGAACGCGTTGTAGGGTTGTCAGATGCTGGAACATCATGTGAATTCCTATCTAGTCAGTCTTGTCTCTCACTTCAAACTATCTTATATCTAATAAACAAACATGATCAGAGGAAGTGAAAAAAAAACACTTTTTTCAGACCCCAGTTTTCTCCTGGGTTGCTAGCAGCAGTGACAGAGACTATTTATCTTTAATTTCTGGAGATTTCAGGACAGGCTGCAGGTTCACAACTCTAACAAAAACTGAAAGAACTGTGGTTGCTGTAAATCAGAAACAAAAACAGAATTTCCTAGAAAAGCTCAGTTTTGAGGAAGGGTCACCCAACCTGAAACGTTAACTCTGATTTCTCTCCACAGATGCTGCCAAACCTGCTGAGCTTTTCCAGCAGTTTCTCGTTTTGTACACAACCCGAAGAGACTGAAATCAATAATAACTACAACAACCTGAAATGTCCTACTGAACACCAATAATGCAAGCTCCTCATTAGATAAGTGAGAGAAAAGTAAATAAATGAATATAACAGAGTAAACAAATGACATCAGGCATACTATGCATATGCAAGATGAACTTTTTTTCCCAAAAATATAGAAACATAAGAATGGGAATTGTTGAGCTGCCCAACATCCAATATGATCATGGCTGATTGAACACTTCAATGCTTTTTACCAATCCCACACCACCACCCGCATCACCCCACCACTCCATCCACCTGACCCATGCCCAAAACCTTGCACACCACTGGTAATCAGAAGTCTATATTTCTCCATCTTAACTATACTCAAAGACTGAGCTTTAAGAGCCTTCTATGGTAAAGAACACAATCTTCTGATGAAGGAAATTTCTCTTTATCTTGGATCTAAGAAGGCATCCTTCTTATTTTTAAATTGTGCCCCAGTTTCTAGACTCCCCAACAAGAGATATATCTTACCGTGTCCATCCTTTTATATATTTTATAAACTTCAATAAGGTCACTTGTCATTCTTCAAACCTCTGGACACTACAGACCAGTTTGTTCAATCTCTCTTCTTAGGATGGTCCCTCTATTCTTGAAAAAGTCTGATGAATGTTAATCATAGTCCCTCTACGTCATTAGTATCTTTCCTGTGAAACCAAATATGATTGACTGTCAACTTCCCTTGGGGCAATTAAGGAAGGGTAATAAATACTGTCCTGGCCAGTGACATCCGTCCCCCATGAATGAATTTAAAAAACTGCAAACTGTACTCCAGGTGCGACCTAACCAAGCTCCTGCACAACTGAAACCAGACTTCACTACTTAAATATAGAAATTTTCTTACAATGAAGGCTAACCATCTATTAACTGTCCTATGCTCTATTTCTAAAATTTATAAAAGGATACCCAGTTCAAAGTTGATATTATACAATATGAGAAATATATCTATTTCTCTTGACAGTGAATGCAATTCACTAGATTTACAATCATTTAAAATTCACTATATATGTTATGACTCAAACGTACAGCCCCTCAGTGTACTACGGTGGGAGGTCCTTAGACAGTGACCTATCCTTGGTGTGCTTTGTGAAAACGGTTTACTCCAAGCTTTAGTCCCTCAACATGTAGTTTTGAAATGTGCTGGACTTTGACACTTGGAATCAATAACTCTTTTTTAATGGAAGATCAACAAGTTTCAGGCCTTTTTTTTATTGAGATATTTGCCCTCCAGCAATATGTGGTGGAAAAACAAATTGCTACACAGAAACAACGGGAGCTGAAAAGGAAGGGAAAAATAAATCTAAGCCTTAGTAATCACCATGAGACTCCTCATTGCAACAAATTCTGGATTCATTTTCTGGTAGCATTTGATGAAGAATGTTGCCCTTAATTATAGTCATATAATAAACTCTTCTCGCTGTTTATTTTGTTTAATGAACACAGTAACTTACACTGGCAATTTAATTGCAATCTCAGTACATACATCAGGAAACATATTAAGGGTGTGTACCTCAATTATCTACAACACCAGAGAAAAATGATTTCTGCAGTAAAATCAATATCAACAGAACATTACTCGAATAGTAACAATAATTCACTATCCCTAAACCACTGAAATGATCTGGGATTCAAACCTCTTCATTCTTCAGCATTTGCTAGCATAATTTACAAGTTTGCTTTAGAAAAGCAGTTTACTTGATGAATAAATATTTTTCAGTGTTTATTTTTTCTAGGACAAATCTAGAAATTTGCCCCAATGATTGTTCTATATTGTTTTGATAGATGATACAAGGAATAGGTGCTAGCAGACACCTAAAAGTGAGTAAAAACCATTTTGATTCTTTTCAGAGTTGAGAAGAATGAAATGTTTGAGGGAAGTAATTATCACAAAACAAACTGCCACAACTATTTGTTTAATGAGTAAGTAATGTAATGATGTACAATTTGATTTTGGCTCTCTGCTTTTTCTGCATTTTTGGACTAAGAAGGCTGGCTGAGATAATGCCTTCAGGATTATTATTTTAAAACTAAATGATTACCACTTGGAAACTGACTGAAATGCAGGAATACCATGCCCACCTTTGATTTTGATGGGTGAAATCATGATAATTGCTTATTTTGCTATTTCAGCAATAGCTGCATTATGACACAAGAGTCCCAAGAAAATATGGAGTTGCATAAAATCATTTCCTCAAAGATGTACCATTTTTCATTATTTATAGGCTCCTACCACACACTTCCATCTTCAAAATGACACAATTTCCCAGGGACGTCTGAGCTTATATCGTTTGTGTAATTTGTTGTCATTAGATGTAGATAATGCCACTGAACTTACATTAATCATTGTTACTTGTATACAGTAAGGTTACGTGTGCCTGGGTGAGTGGCATTTAGTAGAATCTTAGATGATTACTTCAGCAATAATTGAACAGCTGTGGAGAAGCTGGTGTCATGGTGGTACAGTAATCCAGAAATGAAGTTAAAATTCTGGGAATGTGTTCAAATCCCACCATAGCAGATGGTGAAATTTAAATTCAACTTTTAAAATATGGAATTAAAAGCTAGTCTGATAGTACCCATGTGGTCTTTGTCATAAAACCGCATCTGGGTTCAGTAATGTCCTTCAGGTAAAGATATCTGTCACCTTTATATCTGACTCCAGACCCACAGCAACGTGGTTGACTCTCATCTGCCTTCTAAAATGGGCCAACAAGCCATTCACTTTAAAGGTTATTAGAGACAGGCAACAAATACTGGTCTTGCCAGTGATACCTACATCCCATGCAAGAATTGAAAGAAATATAAAAAGACACTATTATTACTGGTGCTGGGTCATAGAATTAGGTCCTACACATTTGTAGTGTTTAACTTCAGTAATAAATATAAAACCTGAATAAAATTTACTTTCAGTCTTGTCAGAAGCTTAACAAACACCAGTAGTTCTTAACTCCATCCATAAAAACAATCATTCTGAAGTCATTGTGCAGTTTAATGGATTGGTTAGGATTGAGTCTTTTTAAAACTTTTAAACTTGAAACATCTGAATTTGCACAGTGCAGGCATCCCAGTCCAACTGCTGAAATTCATTTCTTTTCATCTATCTTCTCTTCCATTGCATTTCAGGATAAGTATCTTGTTTATTTTTGGAATATTTCTGTCTTCCATTCTGCGTAATTCAGTTCCTACCTTTAACTGTTATTCACATTATATCTTGTTGTTTTGATATTTCCTTATATTTGCTGATCTGCTATAAGTTTTTTTGATTCATTAATGGGATGATAGTGTCATCACTTGGCCACCATTTATTGCCCAGAGGGCAGTTAAGACTCAATCACATTTCTTGCATCTGGAGTCACGTGTAGACTAGACCAGGTAAGGATGGCAGCTTCCTTCCCTGAAGGACATTAGTGAACTAGATGGGTTTTTCCAACAATCAACAATGGATTCGTGGTCATCATTAGACTCCCAATCCAGATTTTTTATTGCATTCCTATTCTACCATCTGCTGTGGCTGGAATTCAAACCTGAATCCCTATAGCATTGCCTGGATGTCTAGATTAACAGGCCAGCAATCCTGCCATGAGGCCATTGCTTCCTCTATTGTAAACCAATAATAGCATCCAAGAATAATCCATCCACAAACTAATATATATCCGTAAAATTGATATTTAACAACAAAGCCAAACTAGAATTTTCACTTGTTTTTCCATTCTTTTGCAAATAATGAAATACAAGAACATGATGGATACAAGAACATGATATCCATATAAGATAATCAGAGAGTTAGATAGGTAGGACAGTGACTACCTTTTTCCTCAAATGGTGAGGGCTAGTATGAGGGGACATAGCTTTAAATTGAGGGGTGACAGATACAGGAAAGATGTTCGAGGTCGTTTCTTTACTCAGACATTAGTAGGGGCGTGGAACGCACTGCCTGCAACAGTAATAGACATGCCAACTTTAAGGGCACTTAAATGGTCATTGGATAGGCATATGGAAGAGAAAGGAATAGTGTAGGTCGGATGGGCTTCAGATTGGTTCCACAGGTCGATGCAACATTGAGGGCCAAAGGGCCTGAACTGCACTGTAATGTTATATGTTCTATGTTTATTGTAAAGCTGCCTGGTTCATGTATCAAATTAATCTGCCTATCAATGAGCATTGATTTGGTTTGGATGCCTCGAATCAGGCATGCCATCCTGGGAATGCTTTCAACCCTCCTTAGACCCACTTACATCACTCCACAGTGCGATAAAATCATAAGGAATAGAAGCCAGAGCAGCCTTTATGGTCCTTGTGCCTACTGCACCATTCCATGGAATCATAGCGCATTACCTTCCTTAAGTCTACATTCCCACCATCCCCACACATTCTCTGGTTTCTGTGGTATTTAAAAAATTGTTTTGATCTCAGTCTTGGACGTCCTCAGTAACTGAACACCTACAGCCCTCTGGAGTAGGGAATACCAGCAATGTACATCCCTATGAGTTCAAAAATTCCATCACAGTCCCAAATTGCTATGCCCCATAACTCTCACCCTCCATTTTGAGATTTTTTTGCCAGGGGAACAGACTGTCAGCATCTTCCCTTAGCAAGCTGTCTAAAATGTTGTATATTTTAGTGAGATCACCATTCAGTCTCTGAGTTCTATAGGATGCAAGTACATTCTGCTAAATTTCTTCACACAGGATAACTACAATATTCCTGGAATAAATCTATTATCAAAAATGATCTAACCTCAAATGTTTGTTAACTTTTCAGTATATCTATTTTAACTCCATTTACTCCCACAAGTAACAGAATCATTATCTGAGGTGCTGCATATCTATACAGCTACAGGTGTGGAGACGTAACGTTGGCAATGAGAAACCAAACAACAGAAATTCTCTTTAAAGATGATATTTGAAGTTGTAGTGTTTCTGATCATTGATCTATAGTTTGACTTTCATTGTAATATTTCATGTTAGTTATTTACCTATGTGCAAGCAATTATTTGAATTGAATTTGAATTGAATTCACTGTCACGTGTACCGAGGCACAGTGAAAAGCTTTGTCTTGTGAGCAATACAGGCAGATCACAGAGTTAAGTAGCATAGATAGTAAATAATAGGTAAACAGTGACAAAAAACAAAAACACAGGTACAGGGGAATGTTAAGAGTTTGTGAGTCCATTCAGTATTCAACAGTAGGGTGGAAACTGTTTCGAAACCGGCTGGTGCTTGTGTTCAGGCTTCTGTACCTTCTGCCCGATGGTAGAGGTTGTGGAAAAACATTGCCAGGGAGGGATGGACCTTTGAGAATGCTGGCGGCCTTTCCTTGACAGCGGCCCTGGTAGATGGATTCTATAGATGGGAGGTTAACCTTTGTGATTGTCCGGGCTGAGTTCAACACTCTCTGTAACTGTCTTCGATTTGAATGGTACAGTTGTCATACCAGGTTGTGATGCATCTAGACAGAATGCTCTCGATGGCGCACCTATAAAAGTTGGCAAGGGTATTCGCTGTCATGCCAAATTTCGTCAGCTGCCTGAGGAAGAAGAGACCTTGTTGGGCCTTTGTAACCAATGCGTCCACATGAAGAGTCCAAGAGTGCTTGTTGTGGATGACCACTCCTAGGAGCTTGACACTTTCCACTCATTCCACCTCTGTGCTGTTAATGTGTTGGGAGACATGAATAACATCCCACCGAAAGTCAATATTGAGTTCTCTGGTTTTGTAAGCATTGAGAGCTAAGTCGTTCTCAGTGCACCATTTTTACAGGTCTTCCACCTCCGGGCTGTAGTCTGTTTTGTCGCCATCTGAGATTCAACTGACTATGGTGGTGTCATCAGCTAATGGCATTGTAAATGGCATTAGTCTAGTATTTGGTGATGCAGTCATGGGTATACAGTGTGTACAGTAGTGGGCTGATGCACCCCTGAGGGGGCTCCAGTGTTGAGTGTTAGTGAAGATGAAATATTGTCCTCAATATTCACTGATTGTGGCCTGTCGGTCAGGAAACTGAGGATCTCGTTGCAGAGACTAGGGTTTAGTCTGAGATTGAGGTAAAAACAATGACTGCAGATGCTGGAAACCAGATTCTGGATCAGTGGTGCTGGAAAAGCACAGCAATTCAGGCAGCATCCGACGAGCAGCAAAATCGACGTTTCGGGCAAAAGCCCTTCATCAGGAATGAAGGGCTTTTGCCCGAAACGTCGATTTTGCTGCTCGTCAGATGCTGCCTGAATTGCTGTGCTCTTCCAGCACCACTGATCCAGAATTTAGTCTGAGATCACTAAGTTTAGTAATCAGTCTCGAGGGGATAATAGTGTTGAAGGCTGAACTGCAGTCAATGAGTAGGATTGTTATGTAGCTGTTCTTGGTGTCAAGATGTTCTAGGGAGGAGTGAAGGGTAAATGTTATGGCATCTGACATGGAAATGTTGGTCTGATAGGCAAATTGGAGTGGGTCAAGATTAGTGGGGAGGCTGGAGTTGATTAATGCCTTTCAAAGCACTTCATGACCACAGACGTTAGGGCCACTGGGCAGTAGTCATTGAGACATGCTGCATGAGCCTTCTTAGGGACAGGGATTATGTTGGCCCTCTTGAAACAGGCAGTGGCCTGCTGTAGGAAGAGGTTGAAGATGTCCGAGAAGACCTCTACCAGTTGATCTGCACGTGATCTGATGCATGGACTGGTACTCCAACTGGTCCCATCGCTTTCCTTGGATTAGATTACATTACAGTGTGGAAACAGGCCCTTCGGCCCAACAAGTCCACACCGACCTGCCGAAGCGCAACCCACCCATACCCCTACATTTACCCCCTTACCTAACACTACAAGCAATTTAGCATGGCCAATTCACCTGACCTGCATATCTTTGTGACTGTGGGAGGAAACCGGAGCACCCGGAGGAAACCCACGCAGACACGGGGAGAACGTGCAAACTCCACACAGTCAGTCGCCTGAGGCGGGAATTGAACCCGGGTCTCTGGTGCTGTGAGGCAGCAGTGCTAACCACTGTGCCACCGTGCCACCCACAAAGGATTCACACAAAGGAAAACGGATCTGATCTCTGATGCAATGACTGTTGGGATAGGTTCATCAGGACTTGTCGGAATAGGTGCTATCTCTCTGCCGAAATTCTGCTCAAAGCAAGCATAGAAGGCATTGAGACGATCTAGGAGGGATGTGTCATCGTCTGCTATCTTGCACTGTCTCTTTTTAGAACCTGTGATGTCATTCAGTCCTTGCCATAGTCACCAGGTGTCTGTCTGGGTCCCTATTTGCATTGGTATTGGTCCTTGGCTGTCTTAATGGCTCTGCGAAGATCATACTTGGATTGCTTATATTTAAGTGAGTCTCCTGATCTGAAGGTCTTACATCTGGTTTTTAGCAAGTTCTGTATGTCCTGATTAATCCAGGACAGACCTGGATAGACTTCCTCGGTATGCAGTCCTCCACACACTTGTGACAGTGGTGGCGCACTTGTCCAAGGTACCTACAGACTGTTTGAACATGAGGGGGGTCTCCTGCTTGAGCTTTTGCCTGTAAGCTGGGAGAAGAAACACGGCATTGCAGTTGGAGTTCCCGAAATGAGGGCAGGGGATGGAGCGGTAGGCATCTTTCACGGTGGTGTAGCAGTGGTCTAAAATGTTCAGGGCCCTGGTGGGGCAGATAATGTTCTGGTGGTACTTGGGCAGCACCTTCCTTAGATTAGCTTGGTTGAAGTTGCCAGTTACAATAAACAACCTCGGGATATTCCATCTCCATGGTATTAGTAGTGGAGTACAGCACATCCTGAGCTTCCTCAAACTTTGCTTGTGGCGGTATGTACTCAGCAGTTAGTATAGCAGCAGTAAATTATTAACATATTAATAAAATATACAAACTGCTTATCAAAATGTTTTTGCAAACCATCCTTTAATTCATCCAGCCCCTTTTACACCATTATATGTACCATTTTAGTTAAGACAGTTTTTTCTATATATTATTGTATTTTCTCGGTTCAAACAGATCAAAACTCTGGAATATCCTCCTTAAAAAGTATTAACTAGATAGGATCAAAGTTCAATGCTCCGTGGTAAAATATTTTTAAAATCTTTTAATCACTACTTATGCTTTTGGTGTGGTTTCCTAATCCTGAAATTAATCCCTTCACATCTTCAATCTAAAAAAATCTCTCATCTTGTTTAAGGCATGCCAGTTTTGTGCTCAAATCCATTGATTTTCTATTTGTGGTTGAAGTTAACTAATCTAGTTACATCCGTCTTTCAGCATTCTAAAGATCTAAATTTATATTCTGTTCAATTATCTTTTCACCATTGTAAACATACATAATTCTCAGAGTCTGTTTTCAGAATGTGTAACCTTAGAAAGATAGAAATGAGAATTGGTGATTTATCCCCCTCTAGACGGTTTGGTGATGTAATGAGATTATGGACGATGCCCCACACACTCCTTTGCCCCATATTCATACTACTTATGGTTAACAAAAATCTATCAATCTCAGATTTAAAACTTACAACTGATCTCACATTAATGGCCAAGGGAAATCCAAATATTATATGTCGGTGTTTCCTGTCTTCATGTCAGAAATTTCCAATGTATAGGCTCTAGTCCCAAGTCAAAATTCCCCAACCAGCTGGAATAGTTTCTCTCTCCCAAACTTATCAATTCCTCTGAATATTTTGAGAACTGCAACTGATCATTATTTAAGCATCTAAAGTCCAGTGAATACAATGTTAGTTTCTACCCTTTCTCCTCAGAATTTCACTCTTGGAGGTTAGGTATCATTCTAGAAGTCCAATACATCCTTCCAGAACTGTGACAGCTAGAACTGAAGGCAGATCTCCACAATGATGTGACCAGGACTTTATACAATGTGTATTATCAAATCAATTCTAGTCCTTTGTATTTTAGTCCCCTGGATAGAAAGCTCAACATGCCATTAGCATTTTCTGTTCCTGTCCATGTCATTTTAATGACCTATGTAAATAATCTTTGCATCTCCACTCTTCCTAATTTTTCATTTGTTCTTTTCAGATCTAAGGTGGGTGACCTCCCAATTATCAACAAAGCAAAGCGATCACCCAGTTTACTGTTTGGTCTCACCAGTGTAAAGAAGAACACCTCCACTCTCTCAGTAAGAATGACCGTGACCTTCCAGTTATTTACTATTCCAAGAAACCAACTTTCTCCAATTCGAGCCAACTCTAGATTGTAATGGGGCCTACAGGTAATGGACAACAATTGGCTCATTAATTAACATCATACTATCACTGACTGGAAAACTGCTCCAATCCCCTCAGCCGTCTGACTCAACTGGAGGACGAAACTGATGCCAAACATCTTCCACAATTGACGGGACTGGCTGCAGAAAATCCATCCCTTCATAGCTGTTTCATGCTTTTCCCCATCAAATGTGGCACTTAACTTGATTATATTATGGCTGCAATTTCTTGGGACTTGACTGCACCAGTCAGGCAGCCCCTGACTAAGGGAGGGATTTCTAGTGAAAGTGGGTGTTGCCCTGTTGTCAATCTAAACTTTGCTGCCACCTGTGGGTCATTCCCAATTCCACAGGGAGTCCATTAGGAGTCACCAGGCGAACTGTCCACTTAGCAGTGATCCATATGCCACTGATAAAATGCCAGCGAGAGGCCCTTAATTGGCTGTTTTAAGTGACATAGTTGGCTTTTGGGAGGATGGGTCATCCTCCACCTTCCCAGTCACTAGCCAAATGCGATTATAGTGGGCAGTGATAAGCAATTCATTGTCCCCAACTGTACCCCCCCCACCACTCCCCCACTCCCTCACCATTTTCTGCAGATCCTACCAAGCATCCTATTCTTAAAGGGCTAGTAAAATCCAGCTCAGATAGTCAATATTATTTGTCTTGACATCAATAAATGACCATGAGAGGCATTCTCATATCTGTGAGATTGTCCGGTCCATGGACATCAAGTCAGGATCAGGCACAATTGAGATCCTCTCATGGTTAAACAGCCTGCCACCAACACCCATGAAATGAAGGCACATGTGCAAGTTATTCTGTGTGTTAGTAAAGAAATTGGGTGAAAACAAAACAAAAAAGGGAAATAGTCTTTCCAACAGCAAGTTTTGAGAAGATTTGTAGCTCAGGTTGAGATTCTGGATGTAATTTTGCTTGCTGAGATGAAAGGTACATTTTCAGATGTTTCATCATGATACTAGGTCACATCATCAGTGAGGATCTGGTGAAGCACTGGTTTCTATTCATCTGTTTAGGTTTCCTTGGGTTGGTGATGTCATTTCCTGTGGTGATGTAGTTCCTGTTTCTTTCTCTCAGAGGTTGGTAAATGGGGTCCAAATCATTGCGTTTGTTGATAGAGTTCCAGTTGGAATGCCATGCTTCTAGGAATTCTTGTGCGTGTCACTGTTTGGTTTGTCCTAGGATGGATGTGTTGTCCCAGTTGAAGTGGTGTCCTTCTTCATCTGTATGTAAGGATACTAGTGAGAGTGGCTAGTTGATGTTCATGTATCCTGGTGGTTTTCTGCCTGTTTGTCCAATGGAGTGTTTGTTACAGTTCTTGCAAGGTATTTTGTAAATGACATTAGTTTGCTTGTTGTCTGTATGGGGTCTTTCAAGTTCATTAGTTGCTGTTTTAGTGTGTTGGTGGGTTTGTGGGCTACCATGATGCCAAGAGGTCTAAGTAGTCTGGCAGTCATTTCTGAGATGTCTTTGATGTAGGGGAGAGTGGCTAGGGTTTCTGGACATGTTTTGTCTGCTTGTTTGGATTTGTTGCTGAGAAATCGGCGGGCTGTATTCATTGGGTCCCTGTTCTTTTTGAATACGCTGTATAGGTGATTTTCCTCTGCTCTTTGTAGTTCCTCTGCACTGCAGTGTGGGGGGACTCATTGAAATAATGTTCTAATGCAGCTTTATTTGTGGATGTTGGGATGATTGCTTCTGTAATTCAGTATTTGATCCGTATGTGTTATTTTCCTGTAGATGCTGGTTTGAAGTTTCCCACTAGCTGTTCACTCTACTGTGACATCTAGGAATGTCCCCTATGTTAAAGACAAATCAGAAATGACTGCCAGACTACTCAAACCTCTAGACCTCTTGACATCATGGAAGCCCACAAACTCATCAACACAATAAAACAGCAGCTAATGAACTTGAAAGACCCCATATAGACAACAAGCAAAACTAATGTCATTTACAAAATACCTTGCAAGAACTATAACAAACACTATACTAGATAAACAGGCAGAAAATAGCCACCAGGAAATATGAACATCAACTATCCATAAAAAGACATGAACCACTCTCACTAGTATCCTTACATACAGATGAAGAAGGACACCACTTTGACTGGGACAACACATTTATCCTAGGGCAAGCCAAACAGAAACATGCAGAATAATTCAGAGAAGCGTGGCATACCAACCAAAACTCTATCAACAAACACATTAACTTGGACCCCATTTACCACCATCTGAGAAAAAAGAACAGGAAATGACATCACCACAGGAAATGAAATCACCAACCCAAGGAAACCTAAACACATAAATAGAAAGTGGATCACTAACACCAGTGCTTCACCGGAGGCTTACTAATAATGTTACCTAGTATGGTGGTGTAATGTCTGAAAATGAACTTTCCAGCAAACTTACATCCAGTCTTTTCAATAATGAGAACAAGTGTTGCTTGATCAAAATGTTCAAACAGTGGGTGTCTGGAATTCACTGTTTGATTTACTGGTGGAGGCAGAGATCCTAAACTCTTTTAAAAAGTACCTGGATCTGCACCTTACGTGCTGTAGGCTGCAGAACTACGGGCCATGTGTAGGAAGGTGGAATTACAACGGGCACCTGGGTGTCTCTGGGTCAGCATGGACAAGGTGGGCTGAGTGGCCCCTTCTGTACTGTATTATTTCTGTGGTCCAAAAATGTTTGTCTTTTATGTTACATTGCAACACAAAAATAAAGACATCTCAGCTATGGATCTTCCATTGATCAATGTGATATTTTATGATTTTACCATTCTTGAAAAAGTAAGCCAAAGGATAGGTCCTCTACATAAAGTGGATATATTCAAAACCTATCAGTGGGTACAGTATTTTCATGAGCATGGTGATAAATCTCTAGATTTGACTCCCTGGGAATATGGTGAAAGCAGTTTGTAGTTCAAATCCAAGTGAGAGATGTTAACGTCATGGGTTAAAATTTACCAGTGACTTGAGATATGACCTGTGATAAATGTAGCTTGCTTTGAAGAAATAAAGGTGTCCTTACAGTTATAATGGTCCCCAAAACTGTTTTCTTGTCTCGTTCCTGAGTCATTGTAGACTGATTAGTAGAGATTGATTGTTATAATCAGTCAATAATTCCCATTTGTGGGCGGCACGGTGGCACGTGGTTAGCACTGCTGCCTCACAGCGCCAGAGACTCGGGTTCAATTCCCGCCTCAGGCGACTGACTGTGTGGAGTTTGCACGTTCTCCCTGTGTCTGCGTGGGTTTCCTCCGGGCGCTCCGGTTTCCTCCCACAGTCCAAAGATATGCAGGGTCAGGTGAATTGGCCATACTAAATTGCCCGTAGTGTTAGGTAAGGGGTAAATGTAGGGGTATGGGTGGGTTTCGCTTCGGCGGGTCGGTGTGGACTTGTTGGGCCGAAGGGCCTGTTTCCACACTGTAATCTAATCATTATTACTGAATAATGTGACTTTCCACAAGGTAGAATATGAATGAGATGGAGTTTGAGCTTTTTAGTATCTCATAGTTCTTATATTTATCTTTTTCTAAAAGGCCTAAATTATCCATGCTGTGGGTTTTTGAATTTGGCTGGATTATCAACATTGGAATTGGATGAAGGATGAGATTGGGGAAGAAAGAAATAAAATAATTTAATTTATACAGCACCACAAAATACCAACTCGGTGGTTGACACCTTGTGAGATACACAGGAAGAAAGTAATAAGGAAGTCATCAAAACTGCTCTTCCTTCCAACTGATTGAAACATGATGTTGAAAAATACTGGGTCTGAGCAACTGCCTATTCTTTCAGCTTGTAAATGGTGTAGGACATGGTGGCAATAATAAAGAATACAATCAATCAGTCTTGCAAACATGTCTAGGCTGTGTGGTAGGTATTTAGTCACAGAGTATGCACATAAAACTGAAGGTTTGTAACTGAGGAGGTGGAATAAAGGTGTAACAGAGTCTTAGGTCTTTGGCTGTGTTAAAGACATTACTGGAACCACATGATTGTGTTAAATTACCCTTAACCATTCCCGGCACCATGTACTATCATTTAAAATACACCTTATGCAATCTGTTTATTGCTTTTAGAAAACCCACTTAGTTTTACCTTGGAATTAAGATTGAACTAAATCCACTGTGTTCTACAGTCTACTACTTATGGATTTAATACACATAATTAAGACTTCTGTCGTCAAGATGATTTACTTCACTGCAATTTAAGTTTAATTATCTGCACAGCTGCAATTTTGACTCATATTTAGAAATGCTTTACAACATGTCCATTTTTAGGTGTCTTGTTCTTTTCAAAGACGATTGAATGTTATGAAATTCCTAACACCCTCTGCACCTTCCTCCCATACACACATTCCTCATTGTTCTTTGATACCAAGTTTTCTATTCCTCAAGCATTAAAATGGCCAACCATTCTAAAAAGAAATGGCCTGATGATGTTGGCTCCCCTCACTTTCATTGTGGAAACATCTTTTTAATTGAAGGGATTGCCTGTTGTGTCGTGACTTGGAAGATCAATGACCTCCTACTTCACTACACCATATAGAAATTCAGGAATGTTAGATTTTCCTGAATGCTGTTCCACTCTCATGATTACACTCCAGTTTAAGGCTGATTGGAAGAAATGGAATCCAAAACCTTTTTCTTCTTTTTTGTTTCTGAGTATAAAATCTGAAGTCAGCCATCAAGAATGACTTTTGATCTGTATGTTTATCAATGGTTTTATTGTTTTTCTCAGTGCTGGTAGATACAGTATCCATGTAGTGTATGATGTGAGTTTGCCTTCTGTAGGATGTTTTCCTTGATTCAGCAATGCTTACATTATTTTATGTAATATGAGAAACCAAGTTCAGACATCAGACATTTATTACAACTAACATTTTATTGTTCAGGCACACAAGTATCTAATATTAAGCAATTTATAACAACAGAACAGCATGATACCAGAAGAGTGTCATTCTTCAACTGATCTGAGGTAAGATGGGGTATGAGAACTTTATACCCTTATGTCATTTGCTATGATACAATGGTGATATCATGAGTGTATCTCTTGAAGGTTTACTAACCTTGAGACATAACATAACAGGATATGTTGATTTCTGCTTTTAACTTGAACAAAATAACATTCTATACATTCAGCATCTCTATTAAACATTAAAAATTTTAAACTCTAACATTTTTCTTCTGGTTTGATGCTTAGCTTGCAATTTACTTTTCAGTAATTTGTGACCTTGGAGGAACTTTGACTGTTGTGTTCATTCAAAACACAACTGAATGCAAATAAGAACACAACTATTTGGCAATGTAAGCAGCTTGTTGGCATTGTCTTCACAGACCTGTCCATTTGGAGTCAGTTCTTGTCTGAGCAAGATGTACCAGCTGTTGTACAGTTGGCAACACTTACCCTTTTGAGACAAGAGTCCAGATTGAAATTCCCTCCTTAAACTATAGACTGCCACTTGAGTGAAGAGGGGAGGCTGCATTGTCAAAAATACTGTCTTTTGATGTCGGCTATACCGAGGCCCATCTTCCTATTTGAGTGGATGTAAAGGATTCCATGGTATTATTGTGTGGAAGAGCAGGGAGTTATCCTCAGTGTCCTGGCCAATAATTATACTTCAAGAAAAATCACAAAACTAGATTAAATTGTCATTAACATATTACTGCTGTTGGGAGTTTTCTGTGTGCAAATTGACAGCTACTTTCAAACAGTGACTAGCTCTCAAAAAGTGTTTAATTGGCTCTCATCTGCTTTAGCTATGAAAAGTGCAATATAAATGCAATTTGTTTTACAATAATTCTATGATGCAGCAGTTCTTTTCTGCCATTAGATGGAGTTTCATGTACTCCACTTTCAAGTGCAGCATTTAGAAACCTAAAATTATCATATTAGAGTCTTTATACCTCTGCAGTTTTCAGACACAAAAACTATATATTATCTGTTTTGCTTGGGTACAGTCTTTGAGGTATCATTGTCTGACCCCATTTAGGTGCAGCTTCTAACTGCTCTGCTCTGATACTCCCACAATTGGTTGTTCAAGCACCCTCAACCCTCACTCCAATGATTGCTCTCAACACAGGACTCTGCCTTCCAACTACTTCTGGAAAGTGAATGTGCTCTTCCATGCTGAATTGATTAGTTCTTGACTGTCAGTCAAACAGACTTCCATCCACTTCTCCGAAGGCATTTACCACTAACAGAAGAAGTTGTCAAAGCATTTAAAAAAACCTTGTTTTATTCCAATACCCCAATGATTTTTAACCAAGACTGCTGGTAGCAGGAAGACTCCAGGAGGGTTGGGAGCCTGACTGCTTCCTCTGCCTCCCTTTAGCCAGAGCGAAGAACTGAGAGCCCAATTTCATGAGTGTAATTCTCCGAGTCTGCTGCTGAATTATAGATACTGGATTTAGACATTTCAGGTGCTCAGTGGCAGATCTCCTGCAATTAAAATTGAAACCAGTCAGATCTGAACGAGTTCTATTTTCCTCGCTTTCTGGAGCTGCTTTTGGACATTCTCCAATTAAATCTGAAAGCCAGAGTACTGGAGCTCTACCCTTCAGCTAATGCTTTCCCATCTTGACTGTGAACAGCAGCTAAAAGGAAGATAAAAGGAGATGGGTTACGGACGGTTGCTGCACCACTCCCTCAGGACCATTTCTGTCATGTAAAAATACCATATGGTGTGTCTGTTAATGCATGAGCCTGAATCCTCACAGTTGCTGACTGTAATGCTCCAGCAACTCAATCAAAGAGAGGGGAGAAAATGCAGGATACAGATACACAAAACAAATCACCCAAGACTGAACACTGAGAGTCTCTGAGCAGGTCGTTGTGTGAAATCTTACAAGCATCAGCCATGAATGACTTACATCTGTTGACAACTGGCAGCTGTTTATGTATGTGGATTTCACATTTGCATAACATTACACAAGCATCCATAGCCTTTGGGTCTGGTGATCAGATCTCTCGCTGAAACAAACAGGAACAGAAATTGCTGGAGAAACTCAGCAGGTCTGACTTAATGATGCTGAGACATGAATGATCTGTGAGTCTCATTCTGAAGCAGGACTGAATTTAACACTCCCAATGCAGCCTGCTGTCATCACAACGAAGTATCATCTTGATGTCAGCTTCTTGTCATTTTGAATTAGCTAATTATTGCCCATTAATGCTACGAACAGTACATTTGACTGAAGGAACATGCCCCCAAGATGGGAATATAGTCTGTGCACATCAAACATGTCAGACATGAAACTTGATATGTTTTTTTTCCCAGTCTCTGGAAAGGGAAGATGTGAAACATGGAGGTGAGTTCATGCCTGGCTTTAGCAGGAAAAGCTGCTGAAAGGCATTCAATCGTGAAATCTTTGGTGTGTATGCACATCTGAATATAATCAGGGCTTTCCCTCATTATAATACCTGCTAACTTAATGACACTATATTCTTGTTTTGGTGCCGAGTCTCCTGTGGGCATGGTGGAATCTCTGAGAGATACCTCCTCAAGACTGGAGGGGAGGAGGAGGAGGAGACAGAGGAGCCAACAGTCACATGGTGTGGAGGAAGGAGGCCAACCTGCTGAGGAACAAGGGGCTGCAGGCATACAGGTGCAGATAAAAGGCATATAAACTGCCCATGGTGTATAAAGGGTGAATATGTCATATCTGCAGTGATTTCATGCCTTGCAAGTCCCTGAGAGAGCATTCAATTGTGTGCATGGCCATTTGATATCTGTGACATTAAAAGTGCTTCTAGCTGTGAACCTCTACGACTCCAGGTCAGTAAGAGCTGGCTATGGAGACCTGAGTGGGACAAACTACTCTGGAACACACAACCGTATAAAGCTTTCAACAAATATAATACTTTTTTGCCATAGTCATCAATTCGTTAACTTCAATGTAGACAACAGCGATCACATGGAAGGAGGAGTTTCCCAAGAATGCAAGATGTCATTTATTATATCCATGTCCCCATCATGACACCAACTCAACAGTCAAGGGTTATAAGTAGAAATGTGTACCACTCCAGCAACAGCCAATAGTTTTCAACCGCCAAAAGACACCACGTAGGTGTGTGCAAGGGAGCACCTTGACTCTTGCATCCTTAGGAACTCCCAGGTGCCATGAATGTTTTCTGTGATGGATGCTGCTGATTGATAGAGGCCACCCTGTGAAGAGGTGACTCATGATGTCTAAACATACTTAAACCAAGAGCCATTATTACCCAAGTCAGAATCATGCCACAAATGGTAATGTTGAAGGACAGATGGACTTAGGGGTTTGGTTACATAATTCTTTGAAATTTGTGTCACAGGTAGACAGATTGGTTAAAAGGTATTTAGCACGTTTGCTTTCATTGCTCAATGCTTCCATTGTAGGAGTTGAGAAGTCATGTTGAGGTTGTACAGGACATTAGTGAGACTCCTGGAGTACCGTGTTGACTTCTGGTCACCCAGTTAGAGGAAAGATATTAATAAGCTAGAGAGGATTCAGAAGAGATTTACCAGGATGTTATCAAGTATGGAAGGCTTGAGCTATAAAGAAAGGTTGTATAGGCTATGAGTTTTTTCACTGGAGCATAGGAGGTTGAGGGGTGAACTTATAGAGGTATATAAAGTCATAAGGGGTACACATAGGTAAATGGTAGTTGTCTTTTCTCTAGGATGGGTATTTCAAGACCATGAGGCACATTTTTAAGGTGAGAGGAGAGAGATTTAAAAAAGGTTGATGTGCAAATTCTTTACACAGGGGATGGTTCGCATGTGGAATGAACCTCCTGAGGAAGTGATGGATGTGAGCACAGTTACAATGTTTAAAAAACACTTAGATAAATACATAAATAAGAAGAGGGTTATGGGCCAGTAGCAGGCAGGTGGGGTGAGTTTAGTTTGGGATTATGTTTGGCATGGACTGATTGGACCAAAGAGTCTGTTTCTGTGCTGTTTGACTCAATAACTCTTTGACTCTGTGTAATACAAGAAAATTCGGTGCAGTGATTATGATCTAAAATTGCATGCTGAACAAAGAAGAAAAGTCAGATTATTTTCAGTCCCTAATTTGCTGATGTGTTTTTTTCCCACCTTACCAGATAAATTCAAAAGAATTTAACCATCCATTCCCTCACCACAGTTGC
The DNA here is from genome assembly GCF_004010195.1 of Chiloscyllium plagiosum. Taxonomy (NCBI): domain Eukaryota; kingdom Metazoa; phylum Chordata; class Chondrichthyes; order Orectolobiformes; family Hemiscylliidae; genus Chiloscyllium; species Chiloscyllium plagiosum. The sequence continues at coordinate 16,482,273 of NC_057719.1, forward strand.
ACTAGATTCTCCTCCAAAGCTGCGAACTGCAGATTGACTCCCCACTTGATCTGGAAATAATGATAAATGTGTCAAGTACGAAACTCCTAAAACTCTGAAAAGAGACATTCAGTTGACTGTCAGTATTCCTCCCTTATCTCCAGAGCTGTGACAGACCTGCTGCCAGTTCAGGCTCCTTTCTTAGATTCTTGGAATCCCTCCTCATTTCACTGTAAAGGGAACAAAGGCCTCTGAGTCAGATTTTTTGTCCACATTTTCTGACTATACATCCTGGCAAGGATGAGAAAAATCCAATATATTTCTGTTAAGTGTCAATATGACAATAATCTATGCCATTTGTGATCACTTCGCTGTCAGTTTGAGCTGCAGGATGCACAGACATAGCCCAAGAACTGATTTATCTAAATTTATCATATACAACAGCTCGAAGTCCATTCTATAGAAGGTTAGAGTCACTATTTAATGTAACCAATGCGAAACCTATCCAATAACATGAATCAAAGTTTGAGTATTTGACTGTCTTAACAACACATCAGAGAGAAAAAAAACCTCCTTACTTCTCAACTTCTCAGTTTTACGTATCAAAAGTTGCTGTACCCTCAAAGTGGAGTGTTGCATATACACATGCAAACTAATAGCGTTCACACAGAGATCTGTAGTTGTAAGATATTGTTAACTTGTTTGTGCTTGCTGACAGAAAGCAATGTTAAAGTGAGTTTCCAATGGGGTCAGCAGAAAGTAACTTTTAAATTTCTCCTGTGTATCCAAAATATAGCTAAAGGTAAAGATGCTATAGTCCTAAAAGAACATAGGGTTGCTATCCCACGAACAAAAGACAACTGGTGGTGATCTAATCAGAGAGTCACTGTGGCTCATGTAGTGGGAAGAGGTTGAGAAGGAAAGTCCTTCACAGTAACTTCAGGCATTGAACCTTTAAGGTTAGGGTTACTGCAAACCAGCCATCCAACCAATTGAGCTAGCCAACCTCCTAACCATGAAAAACATCCACACGGACAATAAGTGACTCCCATTTTGGTTCAAACTAGTGAAAATGATTATCTTTTAAAAGTCTGTCAATTCAGGTGAGCTCCTCCTTCAGTTCTGATAACTTCACACACCTCAAAATAATAGTTATTGATTGGAAGATATGAAATATGTCTTGTTTTAAGAAAGAGTTTGGGATAAATATGTGAATGCATTATTGAATTACAAGAAAAGATTAGTGGAGTTGCTCTTGACTACAATCAGATGGGCATAGTCAGAGATGTACAGCACGGAAACAGACCCTTCAGTCCAACTTGTCCATGACGACCAGATATTCCAAATAATCTAGTTCCATTTGCCAACGCTTGGCCCATATCCCTCTAAATCCTTCCTATTCATGTGCCCATTCAGATGCCTTTTAAATGTTGCAATTACAAGCCTCCACCACTTCCTCTGGCAGTTCATTCCATACACGCACCACCCTCTACGTGAAAAAGATGCCCCTTAGGTCCCTTTTGCATCTTTCCCCTCGCACCCTAAACCTAAGCCCTCCAGCTCTGGACTCCCACAGCCCAGGGAAAATACCTTGTCTGTTTATCCTACCATACCGCTTATGGTTTTATTAGCCTCTAAGAGGTCACCCCTCAGCCTTCGATGCTCCAGGGAAAATAGCCCCAACCAACACAGCTTCTCCATGTAGCTCAAATCCTCCAACCCTGGCAACATCATTGTAAATCTTTTCTGAAACCTTTCATGTTTCACAACATCATTCCTATAGGACGGAGAGCAGAATTCTATACAATATTCCAAAGGTGGCCTAACCAATATCTTGTACAGCTGCAACATGACCTCCCAACTACTATACTCAATGCTCTGACCAATAAAGGAAAGCATACCAAACGCCTTTTTCACTATCCTATCTACCTGCGACTCTACTTTCAAGGAGCTATGAATCTGCACTCCAAGGTCTCTTTGTTCAGCAACACTCCCAAGGACCTTACCATTAAGAGTATAAGTCTTGCAAAGATTTGCTTTCCTAAAATGCAGCACCTCACATTTATCCAAATTAAACTTCATCTGCCACTCCACAGGCCATTGGCCCATCTGATCAAGATCCCATTGTAATCTGAGGTAACCTTCTTTGCTGTCCACTACACCTCCAATTTTGGTGTCATCTGCAAACTTACTAACTATACCTCTTATGCTCACAACCAAATCATTCATATAAATGATGAAAGGTAGTGGACCCAGCATCAATCCATGTGGCACTCCACTGGTCAAAGGCCTCCAGTCTGAAAAACAACCCTCCACCACCACCCTCTGTCTTCTACCTTTGAGCCAGTTCTGTATCCAAATGGCTAGTTCTCCCTGTATTCTATGATATCTAACCATTATTACCAGTCTCCCATGGGGAACCTTTTTGAACACCTTACTGAAGTCCATATATATCACGTCTACCGCTCTGCCCTCATCAATCCTCTTTGTTACTTTTTCAAAAAAACCCAATCAAGTTTGTGAGACATCATTACTCACGCACAAAGCCATGTTGACTATCCCTAAGCAGCCTTAAAAATGAACCAGCTGAGTGAAGTCCTTGGACAGGAGAGGAGAATGATTTGGTTGATAAGAGGTCTAAGAAGGGAAACACCAAAACAGAAATTAGGAGCAGGAGTAGGCCACTTGGTCCTTCGAACCTACTCTGCCATTCAGTATGAACACAGCTGATCTACTATCTCAATGCCATATTCCTGCTTTCTCCCATAACCTTTCATATTTTTAAAATATATCAATCTCTTTCTTGAATACACTCAGTGATTTGGCCTCCACAGCCTTCTTACTTTTCCTTATTTCAGTTCCATATCCTGAGACTGTGTCCCCTGGTTCTAGACTTCCCAACCAGTGACTGGATTAGTGGTGCTGGAAGAGCACAGCAGTTCAGGCAGCATCCAAGGAGCTTCGAAATCGACGTTTCGGGCAAAAGCCCTTCATCAGGAAGGGCTTTTGCCCGAAACGTCAATTGCAAAGCTTCTTGGATGCTGCCTGAACTGCTGTGCTCTTCCAGCACCACTAATCCAGAATCTGGGTTCCAGCATCTGCAGTCATTGTTTTTACCTTCCCAACCAGTGAAAACATCCTTTCTGCATGTAGACTACCCAGCCCTGTTTGAATTTTAATTATTTCAATTCGAACCACTCTCCTTCCATGAAGATGAATACAGCACCATAATCACAGAGACTGCCATGTGAGTGTTTGGTTAAAGGTAGTCTACTGTAAAAGATAAGGAACGTGATTCAAACAGGCAGTTGTAGGAAAAATTGGGGTGGGTTTGGGATGTGACAACACATTTAAGGAAAGTACTTTGTAAATGAACCATGATTGAAAAAATGAAGGGACAGTGGTATGCATTATGAAGAAGCTGGTGAGGACAGCCATTTTGAAAGGATTGGGCATAGTATCTGAGGAGATGGAACTACTGTGTGTCAACTGATATAGACATCAGAAATGGAGACTGAGTGGTCAAGGACTCAAGGAGCAAGACATTTCCTTGGATGAGATGAGCTTTGAAAGGATGTAGGGAGATAAGAGAGACAGTCAGCAAGATGGATATTTGACTTGGTGACAATGGAAAGAGGGGAGAAGCAGCTGAGGCAATTGGAAGGATGCAGGTTCTTAGCTTGATGATAAAGAAGTCCATAACTTCCTCAACATCATTTGAAATGAAGATCATAGTCGCAGACAAAAAGGCATTGAAAGGGATGGGTCGTATTGGAGAAACATTCTACTGAGTCATCAACTGTGCACAAAGAAGAGTTTTGTTTGAGTTATTAGCAATTGTGTTATACTGATGCAGTTTCTGCTGGATATCACTAGCAGGTGCAATGTAAATATTGAGCTGACTTCATTAAGTGTGTTGCTATTCTTATTCTTGTCCACCAGGGGATGCTAATGTAAAACACACAATCCATCAAAATGCTATTTTCAATTATAGAGTCAGGGAACAACCTGGAAACAGACCCTTTGGTCCAACTAGTCCACGCCAACTGTGTTCCTAAATTAACCTAGTCCCACTTGCCAGCTCCTGCCCATATCCTTCCAAACCTTTCATATTCATGAACTTATCCAAATACCTTTTAAATATTGTAACCATACCCGCATCCACCACTTCCTCAGGAAGTACATTTCACACACCAACCACACTTTGTGTAGAGAAGTTGCCCCTCACGTCCCTTTTAAAATTAAAAAAAAACCTGATCCTCATCAATAAACGGGATATGGGTGGGTTGCGCTTCGGCGGGTCGGTGTGGACTTGTTGGGCCGAAGGGCCTGTTTCCACACTGAATCTAATCTAAAAAAAACAATAGTCCCATCAGAATACATCCTGTCCATTCCCAATGCTATTAAAAATCAATAAAACCCCCAGCCCAGAACATGAATGGGACATTATAGTTTATTTCTTGTCCTTTGCAAGTATTTGGTCTTTTGTCATTTCTCTATAACTTCACTTTTTTTCTATAGAAGTGTTATTTTATCTGTGAGCAAGAAGTATTTGAGGGCATGCCCTTTCAAACCTAACTGCCAGGGATTTCCATACTGCTATTCCATTACTAATTATAATCATGGATGATTTCAGAACAGTTTCCAGGCCCCTTCTCTTCTTATACTGTGAGTATTACATCGATTAGTTAAACTACAATCAGCTTCCAATACTGCACTACAGGATGTACAAAGTTAAAAATCACACAATACCAGGTTATAGTCCAACAGGTCTAATTGGAAGCACCAGCTTTCGGAGTGCTGCTCCTTCATCAGGTGGTTGTGGGAGCAATGTTGTGTGATTTTTAACTTTATATGCCCCAGTCCAACACCAGCATCTCCAAATCAGCAATACAGGATGCCTGTTTAGACACATAATAATTGTATTAGTGTGTATTTCAGGCGCTGGCTGGGAAAATCATTGCCAATCTAGATTTCTTTGATCCGGATCTTAATGATTGCATCAGCAATTCAGTAGTAGCATTCCCAGGGGAAGTCTTTTCTGGTACAGTGGTAATGTCCATGTCTCCAAGTCAGGAGACCTAGGGTTCAAGGGCCCACCTGCCCCAGAGATGTGTCATAACATTTCTGAACAGATTGATTAAAAAATATCTTGACCCAGATCTTGTTGAATTTATGACAGTGATACTGCAAACTGACATTAATGGGTTTTAAATATGAATTACAAGTAGGTTATTAATAATTAAACTGAGACAAAGGCTGGAAATTTACAACCGGTTGATCAGCATTGTGGGAAGGATATGGATGAATTGGAATGTGTCAGTGATGGAGAATCAGGAGAATAAAGAGATAAAAGATGAACCCGAAAAAAAGACAAGGTCAGGTTTTGGTCAGGATTTCTTTGAACTGGTAGGAAGGGCACATCTGACTGAAGGGGAGGAGAACGAAAACTGGAGATGACCCCGACAGTCCAGGCGAGACCCTTGATTACATATGAATCATTCATTTAACCCTTTGTTTTGCCATTCAACGAGATCATCATGGATAGAGTGTGGCGAGGTGATGGTATTATCACTAGATTATTAATCTGGAGACCCAGGTAATGTTCTGGGGACGTAGGTTCCAATACCGTCTCAGCAGATGGAATCCAAACTCGACAAACATCTGGAATTAAGAGTCTAATAGTGTTATAGAGTCATGCAGCCCTGCTAATGAATTGATGTCCTTTAGGGAAGGAAACTTACCCAGTCTGGCCTACATGTGACTCCAGTTCCACAGCAATGTTGTTGCCTCTGGATTGAAGACTACCATATCCAGCCTCTAGGACACTGAAGCTGAGAATGGTCCACGTTTGAAATTATCTTTTAAAATAGATATTTTAGCAAGGCAGACCTGTACTGCCAGGATGGCTATCTTTGTTGAGCTTTTAACATTGTAGGGTTTGTTGCAATGCTAAAAATGTTGTTAAATTCTCAAGTGTGAACTGGAGATTCAATCAAACTCAGAGAATTGGGCAGAATAACATAAAGAGGCAATACTTTCTTGTAATTATGACTTGGAGGTGCCTGTGTTGGACTGGGATGGATAAAGTTAAAAATCACACAACACCAGGTGGTTGACAACTACCTGATGAAGGAGCAGCGCTCCGAAAGCTAGTGCTTCCAATTAAACCTGTTGGATTATAACCTGGTGTTGTGTGATTTTTAACTTCTTGTAATTAGTTCATCTGCGCGGATGTAATTAAGATGAATAAACACTTCAACACCCTGAGCAGTGAATTTACCATTTCCCTACGTTCTGTCTGGTTCAGGCCGGGAATCATAGTCTAAAATATTACCATTCCGCCCACTGTTCCCGTGCTGTCCCTTAGCAAACTCGATGGCAATAGATTGGATCGCTTGCTCCCTTCCTTTCGTCCTGCCTTCCTCATCAAGTGGTTATTCAATTCCCTTCAATCTACTTGGAATGTCGTAATGAGTGGTTGTGGGGAAAGAAGGGGTCACCTCCTCCTCCTCCCAACCCAGAACCGTCAGATGCAAATAACGTCAGCTCAAATCCTGCCTTGATATCACATTTGGACCCGCGAATGCGGATTTCCCCCATTGGTTTTCCATCAAGCTCCCTCGAAGTAAGACAATATTGAAGCATATTTCGGTGGCGCATGAACAGAGGAATGCTATCCCTTAATTTGAAATTCTACAATGTAGACACTGATGGTTACACGTCTTGAATGGAAGGGAACCCGCCCGAATTCTTGGGGGGGTGGGGGGGAGAATCAAATTTTGGACATAAACCTGTGACAACCCCGACAGAGCAGCAAAAGTTGAAACAAATCATCCCCAGGCAACAGTTGGAAGGTGAAATAGTGAGACCGGACTTCCTACCCTCCCCCATTCTTGTTCAAAGGTTTCAAAAATGTCAAGTCGAAACAGCAAAGTACACCGCGGAATGTTGTCGGATCTAGGGGGCGGGGGAAGTGGAGAGTCCGGTTTCTGTTCACACCATTTCCTTTCCTGTGACTGAAGGAAACACGACTCACGAGGTGAACAATATCCCGCTGAAAAGAGAGAGCGAGAGAGAGGGGGAGAAAGAGAGGCTAGTCGTGTTAATTACAGCCTCTTACCTCCCGCAGAGTTTCAGTCTCTTCCCAAAGACATGGAATAATCATTGAACTATGACCTCGAACTTTACAAACGAGTTGATCTTGGTAAATCAGATTTGTTTTTTGTTATTAATTTGTGGGATTTGGGTATCGCTGGCTATCATTTAGTGTCCGTCCCTAGTTGCCCTTGAGAAGCTGCGTTCTTGAACCGTAATCACCTGACGAAGGAGCAGTGTACTTCCAAATAAACCTTTTGGATTATAACCTGGTGTGGTCTGATGTTTAACTTTGTCCTCCCAGTCCAACAACGGCACCTCCACATCATCATCTCGACCAGACACACAATCGTTCTGAAGAAAGGTCACAGGACCCGAAACTCTTTCTCTCCACAGATAGAGTTTTTTTCAGGTCTGAAGAAGGTCTATATCTCTCTCCACACATGTCGCCAGACCTGCTGAGTTCCTTCAGCATTCTTTTTTCCAAGTTCAAAAATGTACTTTATTCATACATGATCTCTAACTAAAGACAACAAGTCCACAGCAGGAACAAAAACAGAAACTGCTAGGAAAACTCAGCAGGTCACTGGACTGGAAAGGTTAATGCTGTTTTCTCTCCAGACCCGCAGAGTTTTCCCAGCAATTTTTTTGTCTGATTTCCGACATCCGTAGTTCTTTTTTAACAACAGTTCTGCAGAAAATACAATGGAATTTTGACATTTTTCCTTCAAGCTTTAATCTCACTGCATCAAAAAGAGACATTTTCTAAACGCGAAAGAAAATTATTTACATTCCCCTTAGGGCTACCAGGGGATGTAATTGCTGGTCTTATAACACCATTTGATTCAGGAGCAAAATTAGGCCATTTGGCCCATCAAGTATAATTGCAACATTTAAAAGGCAGCAGGATTGGTAAATGAATAGGAAGGGTTTGGAGGGATATGGCAAAAATGAGGACTGCAGATGTTGGAAATCAGAGTCTAGATTAGAGTGGTGCTGGAAAAGCACAGCATCCCAGGAGCAGGAAAATCGACGTTTTGGGCAAAAGCCCTTCATCAGGATATGGGCCGAATGCTGGCAGTTGGAACTAGATTGGGTTGGGATGTCTGGACGAGTTGGACCGAAGGGTCTGCTTCCGTGCTGTATGTCTCTATGACTCTATAACCCTCCTCATATTTTTCGAAAAACGGAAAGAACTGTGGATGCTGTAAATCGGAAACAAAAACAGAACTGAGGAAGGGCCGCTCGCTCCGAAACTTAACTCTGATTTGTCCCTACAGATGCTGCCTGACCTGCTTTGCTCTTCCAGCACCACTCTAATCTAGACTCTGGTTTCCACAATCTGCAGTCCTTAAATTTACATAGTCTTGAGCTTTGGAATGTTGTGTGTTACACATTGACTGGAAAGTGATTTCTGCTCCCAGGTAGTGAAGGCTGTGGACCATAAGTGATACAATTGAGTGTAAACTTCCAGTCACATGCGATAAAACGTCGCTTGCGCAGGAAGATAGAGAACCTCGACCTATATATATGCGTGAGAGACGGCAACTCCTTACAAACCTCCCTCTTTCTCTCTACCTGTTATTTTAATTCCGTTTGCCTTCACTTTGATTGGTCGGAGTGTGGAATAATTTGCACCATCATTGGGTGGCAGCTCCTCTCCTGGGAGGAGACAGAGAATGTGAGTGTGAAGGAGAAGCGAAAGTTCTTTGTGTACCGGGTATTGGTTTTGGACGAACCAGTTGCACTTTCGCGTGAGTGTGAGAAAAACAGAGACACACAGAGAGAGAGAGACACACACAAGGTGGATTACACCTGGCCCCATGTTCGACAGGATTTCCCTTTCCCGACAGAAGTGCGCCGCTCGCTTCTCCTCTCGCCCCAGAAAAGAAAATGACAAACCGGTTTGACATCACGGTGTGTTTGTGTTTGAAGAGCCAACCGCAGGCAGGCCGGAAATCTGAGCACTGCACTGCCGGTCAGAGAGGAAAAAAAAACGCTGCTTTTTTTTTCTTGTTAAAACAGACCGACGCTGGAACTGAGCAGGGGAACTGAGATCGTTTGTTGAGGTCTTTCGCCCCTCATCGGGGACACATAGAGACAGGGGCAGTCTTGCTGTCTGTCAGACAGTTGGGGAACCCCTCTACCCCCATCTCAAGATAAAAGACATTGAAGTGACTGCCCAAGTAGGTGGAAAAAGGAGAGGGGGCGGGGGTGCAGAAGGTATTTTTGATCAGGGTCAGCATGAGCTGGTGCTGTACCAACAGGACGAGGTTTGCAAAGTGAAGGGTTGCTAATATCGAGGTTGTTGAGAATCAGTTTTAGTTTTGCAAATCACCGGGAGTCCATTTCTCCTTGTTTTTCTTTATATATTGGCGAAGATGGCGAAAAATTCGCCGGACGGCTCCAGGGAGGACCTGAGTAAGATCCCGGACGAGGAGTTGGTGAAATGGGGGAAGACGGAGCTGGTGAGGAGGCTGAGGAAGAGCGAGCTGGAGAGGATGAGCCTGATGCTAGAGCACGGCAACTTGATCAAGGACGTGAACAGGCGGCTGCAGCTCCACCTGCACGAAATCCGCGGCCTGAAGGACATCAACCAGCGGCTGCAGGACGACAACCACGAGCTGCGGGAGCTCTGCTGCTTCCTGGACGACGACCGGCAGAAGGGCAAGAGGCTGGCCCGCGAGTGGCAGCGCTTCGGCCGCTTCGCCGCCGCCGCCGTCTGGAAGGAGGTGAGCGCCTCGCAGCACAAGCTGCGGGAGCTGGAGGCCAAGCAGGAGGCGCTGCTCCAGGACAACCGCGAGCTCAAGGAGATCGCCCTCATGCTGGACGACGAGCGGCACGGCGCCGGCAGCCGCAGCTCCATCGACAGCCAGAGCAGCCTCACTCAGCTGAACGGCGGCTCGGCCACCCGGGACGTGGGCGACGGCAGCAGCACCTCGAGCACCGGCAGTGCCGGCAGCCCGGACCATCACCATCAGCAGCAGCAGCAGCAGCAGCACAAGGCTGCGGACAAAGGGCCCCCTCCCATCGCCAGGTCCACCGATGACCTCTCAGCAGCCCCTCATCACAGGAGCATCCCCAACGGACTGAACGGTGAGTCCTGTTCCTTTAACCCATCAGGATTTCCCTGTGCAACCTGTCAATCTTTCCAGTGCCAACGCTCCAACCTGTTTGCCAACTTATTTTATTTAAAAGTTCAACCAGGGGATGAAGCTTGGAATCTTATTTGGTCGCAGCCACATTTTCAACTTTTCAACAACTCCCCTGATTTCTGTTGTCAAACCGTTTTAAGTTGATTTATTTTGTCACATGTGTACCTAACCTTAGTGCAAAGTTTTTTGTGTGTGTGTGACATTTTGTTTTGCTTTATTTCAAAGTTACAGCCGCAAAGAAGGTGCACAAAAAGTAATATCAGCATTAGATTTGAAATTTGATGCGTCCATTCAGAAGTCTGATAACAGCGGGGAAGAAATGGTGCATGAACATGTTGTTATGTATGTTTAAGCTTTTGTACCTTCAGGGTGATGGAAGAGGTTGGAAGAGATTACAACCAGGGTGGGAGGGGTCTTTGATGATGTTGGCTGCCTTTCTGAGGCATGCAGAAATGTAGATGGAGTCAATGGATTGAAAGTTTGACAACATCCCACATGCGAAATAGAAATGTACATATTAAAATTGCCAAAAAAAATTGCCCAAAGAACCGCGGATGCTGGAAATCAGAAATCAGCAGGTCTGGCTGCATCTGTGGAGAGAAAACAGATGCAACATTTCAGGTCCAGTGACCCTTCTTCAGAAGAAATGTTAACACTGCATCCTGTCCACATATGCTGCCAAACCTGAGTTTCTCCACCAATTTCTAATTTTGTTGTTAGTTGTCAGTGATGCTCTGTGGTGAGCCCACCTCACACCTCACACTGAAGAAGGGCTTATGCCCGAAACGTCGATTCTCCTGCTCCTTGGATGCTGCCTGACCTGCTGCGCTTTTCCAGCAACACATTTTCAGCTCTGATCTCCAGCATCTGCAGCCCTCACTTTCTCCACAAGGTCAGCCTGGTAGACCTCTTTGAATATGAGTTCCCTGATTGGGGCTGTTAATCTGCTCTGATCAGGGAGCCTACAGGAGTGTCAGACATCAGGATTAGTCTGAGAGCTGGCTCTGAAGGAGTTGGATCTGTGTCAAGGACTCGCCATGTGTAAATCAAGGGTGACTTAGTGATGGGTGCATAGGAGGCTGAGGATGACCTTTATAGATATTTAAAAATCATAAGGGGCAGAAATAAGGTGAATAGCTAAGATCTTTCACTCAGGGTCAGAGAGTCCACAACCAGAGGGTTTAAGGTGAGAGGAGAAAGATTCAAAAGGGGCCTGACGGGAGCTGAGAGCCTCTGTGGAGTTATTTCAATGGCGATGAGAGGAAAGCACATCCTGAAGAAACTCATTTGCAGCAGTCATCTTTCAGTTGGGGTAAGCATTGCTTGCATCATGCTGTTATTTTAGTGATTGATGGAGAAAATGCTACAAGGTCTACCCCAGGTTGCCATTTATCTAGATGTTGTGCTAATAACAGGGAAGCACTTAGAAAACTTGGTCACAGTCCTCAGACATTTCTCCCAGGCGGGTGTATGCCTTAAAAGGGAAAAATGCGTTTGCCAGACACTCCAAGTGACCCACTAGGGTTACAGAATCGACAAAACCAGGCTACAGCTGTTGGAAGGTAAAGTGAGGGCTATCAAAAGTTCCTCGGCTCCCACGTCTGTACCAGAGCTTAGGGTTATTCCTTGCACGGTTAAATTATTATGGAGAGTTCATACATAACCTGGCCTTCATTCTGGTAGCTTTGCATCATATCTTAAAGAAGGGTCAGCTGTGGAAGTGGTTGAATAGCCAAGCCATAGTTTCAGGGAAGTGAAGAAACAGCTGTCGTCCTCTAATGTGTTGGCACACTGTGATCCCAAACGCAATCTGATATTGACATGGGATGCCTCCCCATACATTTCTGAGGTATTATAAGACCATAGGTAAAAGTGAGGACTGCAGATGCTGGAAATCAGAGCCGAGATTAGAGTGGTGCTGGAAAAGCCCAGCAGGTCAGGCAGCATCCAAGGAGTAGGAAAATTGATGTTTCGGGCAAAAGCCCTTCATCAGGAGCCCAATGGAGAGGAATAAGCCCTTCTTCAGGAATGCCCGAAACGTCGATTCTCCTGTTCCCTGGATGCTGCCTGACCTGCTGCGCTTTTCCAGCAACACATTTCCAGCTCTGATCTCCAGCATCTGCAGACCTCACTTTCTCCTCAATGGAGAGGAATGTCCAATAACGTATGCATCCAGGACTTTGGCAATGCAGTGCGTAAATACATCCAGGTAGAGAAAGAAGGTTTGGTGGACATATTTGGAGACAGGAGGTTCCACCAACATCTGTATGGGTGTAGATTTGTAATATTAATGGGACCTAACTGGGGTTTGTAGTCCTTGATAAGGACAAGGCAGTGCTGCCCTTAGTGTCAGAATAAATTCAGTAATTGTATCCCATATTTCCTCGTCAAAAAGGTGTTCCCTCTAAAACTAAGTGCATATAATTACAAGTTGGAACACCATCTGGGAGGCCAAGCACCAAATGCAGATGCGTTCACCCACCTCCCACTGGCTCCCAGTGGCAGATACATCGCCAGTGGGACCACTATTGGAAGGGTCCGTAAGGCTTTTAAATTTTCTGGACACATTTCCAGTCATAGTAGAGGACAGCATATTATTATGGGGAGCAAGACTGATTGCCCAGAGTAAAGCTACCGGCTGAACTCCACCAGGGTCATCCAGGGGTCTCCAGAATGCAGATGTTGGCAAGAGGTTATGTCAGGTAGCAAGAATTGGATGAAGACATAGCCATGTTGCTGGGGCAGTGCCCAGAGGGCCAATAAGGACAAAAATTGCATCCAGCAGCTCCCCCACATTCATTAGAATGGCTGGGTAAATCTGGACTTGGTTACATGTCAACTGTGCAGGTAACTTCATGTGTTCAATGTTCTTAGTCATTGTGCATGTTCACTCAAAGTGGTTAGATGTGCATAGAGTTCATTCATCAATGAATAATAAAAAACTGCACACATTTCAAAGTGTTGGTCACAGACAATGGGCCATCATTTACCCCAGCAGTGAATTTGAGTATTTCCGAAAGTCAAATGGCATTCAACATATAAGGAAGCTTCAAACCATCTGTCATCCAATGGTGTGGCAGAAACAGCAGACCAAACTTTGATGGTAGGCATAAAGAAACAGTCTACAGCTTCACCAGATACAAAACACTCTCAATTCCTATTTGATTATAGGAGCCACTTGCAACTATAGAGACAGCTCCAACGGTGCTGTTAATGGGGAGAAGACTCCATACTTGGTTAAAATCTGATCTTCTCAGAATGAGAGAAGGGTGAAACAGCACCAAGAACGCAAAACTCCACTAAGCAAGTGACTTAGTTTACTTCAGGGGACGAAGTTTAGTGTAGGAACCATAGGAATGGCTCTGTATGGGTAAGAGGCATGGTCAATGTGAGGTCAGGTCTAGTGATGTATAAGATTTGGGTAGGAGTGATGGACCTGAACATGTGCATGGACATATGCAAGCTGCAAACTTGCAAATGGGGCTGGAGCAAAAACATGCCTAGCTTTTTGGAATGGTCGGGCAGACTCTGTGTGTTCTCCCTCTCAACCAATTGTTGTTGAGACCTCGGAAACTGAGATGGACTTGGTGGATTTTCCTCCTCGATATGTTTGCTGCTTGAAACAGCGAATTAATTTCTTCTGTGAAGCTCCGGGCACAAGAGGCAACTATCTGAAGTAAAGTTGGAGGAACCTGACCCGGTGCTAGAGTGCCCCAGGGGAGCTCCAAGAAAAAGAATTAGCCTATGACCTCAGATTCAGAAGAGAAGATATGGAGTGATTGTAATGAGGTCAGTCAGGTGTGTCTCATAGCATATAAATTCCCTGATTGGGACTGTTAATTTGGTCCAATCGGGGAGCCCTGGCTGACAGACATACCTGACACTCTGAGAGCTGGCTCTGAGGGAGTTGGATTCATGTCAAGGACTTTCCACGTGTAAATAAAGGGTGATTGGTGAAAGGATACTGGCCTCTACGGGGTTATTTCAGAAAGGTTTGGCGGTATATGGGCTCAATGCAGACAAATTGAACTAGTTCAGTTTAGGAAACGGAATTGGCATGGACGAGTTGGGCTGATGGATCTGTTTCCACGTTGTACGACTGTATGAGTCCAAGACTCCAGTCGGTAGCCAGTAGAATTTGCTCTGAAAATTTAACTGTCTAGTTAAAACGAAGCAGCTAATTGTATCCCATATTTCCTCGTCAAAAAGGTGTTCCCAGATTTACATTTGATTTCAATGTAAATTGAAATTTCTTTCAGCCTTTCCTTTAGCCACTTTCCAATAGCCTTTCTTCCAATTGTTCAGAAATTGACCAGGAAAGGATGAAAAATAGGAATAAGGAAAAAAAAATCATCTGCCAAATTCACTGTTTCCATAATTCACTTGGTGTGACGAAACATTTGAATATTACTGAGAAAACAGACTTGTGTGTCTTGTATCTTTCACCAGGACAGACACAGGCCGAATTTCAAAGGGGGCAGCACTTCAAGTGACAGGTTTTTCAGTAATAGCATGTCTGAGGTTCACATGTTTTCCTTAGTGAATTTGGGAAAAGGCAACAATCTCCAATTTTGTCTGAAGGAACTGTGGGCCCAAGGGAAGTTCTTTTTTGAGAAGTCTGCATTAGCACTACCAATTCAGATTCTGAAAGCACTATACAGATGTATTGGCATCTGGAGTGAAGCAGCAATCCAAACTACTCTTTTTATTTGATGGTTTTGTTGCATTTCCATGTCAAAACAGTCAAATAATTGTCCATGTCAAATGTGACTGAATCATCATGTAACTTTTCAAATTACTGAATAGGGCCTTCAGTATGTGCTTGTGTTCTGTTTGAAAAGCATCTCGTAAGAACTTTACAAATTTAATTTCAGAAATAGCATTTGTGAATTAAACCCTGTAAAAAAAAATGAACAATTTGCTAATGAAAATTTGAAGAGAAAATGTGGGATATATTCAGACTTGTAAGGTTGGTAACCTGTCAGAGATTGTTCTGAGGGATATGGCAGTGGAAAGGAAAGTAGAATTAAGATCAGTCACCAGTTATGATTGTATTGAATGATGACGCATGCTTGAGAGACCGCAAATTTTATTTCTGTATCTTAGCTTTTTTCCTGAACAACGTGATTGTGATACTGTATATTCTAGGGGAATGTTAGTTTCTTAATGGGATATGCCTTTGAAACTAACATGGTTGCAGAATTGATTAAATTATGTATAAAATGCACACACTATCACAACTGACTTATGTGGTAGTTTTGTTCTCACTTTGAAGGTCGCAGTTATGTAATTATAAGTCGCTGTATTTTGTAAGTTATGTGATGCAGGGTACACTGCTATACACAGTGTAATTGCATTGAATTGTGGAGTGATCTATTCTGACAGTACTATACCAAAATAGTTGGCCAGATAGCTCTCAAAAGATCATGAGAAATAAAAGAATCGTGTATTTTTACAATATCTTTTAAAACCATTGGACTTTTTCAAGAGATTTACAACCAATGAACAAACGTCTTTTGAAGTGTGATCAATATATTGTGATGTAGAAAGTACTGCAACTATTTGTAATGTGATAATGGCCAGATAATCTGTTTTTTCTTACGTGGGGTGTTGGCAGAAGGAGAAACATTGTTCAGTGCACTGGGGATAATGTTGCTGCTCTTCAAAATAATGCCACAGCCCTTTTTATTTGGCCTGAGATTGCAAATGGTGCCGGTCTCAGAAGCTAGCCAATTGTGAACCATGTCTGACCTCTCTCACCCTGTATGAGCAAAAGGAAATATTAGTCACAGTTCTGAAGTTATGTTTCCTATTTCTTTAAGCCTCGAATGAGGACTGAATTGGACTCTGCCATGATTTTTGTTTGTTTCCTCCATCATCCCTTCAGTGTCAAAGATACAGGAGAGCAGACAGTTGACATTCTTTTCCTTTTTATATTGAGCATTTATGTAACACCTTTGACCATAGTGCAATTCCATAGGAGCTTTAACTACCAAAGTCGTAGACTTAACTATCTAATGGTGATATTAAGACAGCCAAACAAAAGCTTGGTCGAAGACATGGATTTTAATGAATCTTTGAAGAGGTTGTGGTGGGTGAGGAGTGATGTTGTAACTCGGGGAAGGAGTTCCATGCTGAAGGCATAACAGGCCATGAAATAAATAATACAAGGGACGTGCCAGAGGCCAGAATCAGAGGATGGCAGAACTCTTAAATGGTTATAGGGCAGGAGGCATTTACATTTATACATGGGGCAAAACCTCTGGAGTGGGCTGTTGAGAAAACCAAACTTAGCACAAATTAAGATAAGAAAGGTGATTTATATTCAAGCAAAATTGTCCAGCTGGTATTTTGAGTGTTGCCTATCTCACATCCCCTTCTCAGTATTGTGGGCCTGCTGTGGAAAGTGTGAGAGAGAATCACAACAACCTTCCCTGCTGATTTGTATTTGCCAAGTCTAAAGGGTTAAATATTACTAAATTGTTCCATAGTCTTTCTAGTAGCTCCATTTTAACAAGCAGCAGGAACACGAGTTTGGTATTGATTGATTTGTTGTGTTTGTCTTTATAAACATGAAATCTGTCTACTTCTGTGTTGAATCAAAACTCAGAGCAAGTTTGCCTGTTTACTTAAAATGGATTTTAATGTTTCTTTTATTAAGATGTAACTTGGGAGCATGATTATTCATTTTCTGATGACCTGATGATTGTTAGATATGCTTTCAGCTACATTTGCTGTTTTTTTAGTTGTGGAGTGGTTATCTGAGCCAAAAAGACTATGATCTTATCAGCTTGTTTCCTCTAATCTTATCCTGTTTATTCCAGGATTACATTGGGCATATTCAAGTACCCGTGCATTGGAAAAAGAAACATGTCTAGTTTAACAGCAATTATCTTCCATAGAAGTGATGGGTCCTTTCAAAGTTGATATTATTGATATAACCTCATTGATTCATTAACTTTATTAACTTGTTGAGATACAGCCACTATTTGTTCACTCTTTGTATCCTGTTACATCTGTATAACAAATTTCTGCACTGTAAGTTTAAAAGAGGGTTATTGTACTTGAGTCTACAGTGTTGCATTGAAATCCAAAAAAAAATGCTGGCATCATTACAGAGCTTGGCGGGGGTGGTCTGCGGTGGATTAGTGTTGTTGACTCAACAGTTCGGGAATCTGCTGGTTGTTGTGATTTGCATCAACACACCAGTTACATTTTTCTGAATTGCATTAGCTCCATTCAGCTTAACAGAAAGTTGACAATTTGGAAATGCTGGGTTGACTCGGTGCTGCCTGCTGGATTTGGCGGTGGCCTCTGAGTCATTGTGCTGCTGGATCAGGGACCTTTTGCAAATGAGGAGGAAGGAGTGCAGCCAGCAGAACCTGAAAGGCCAGGTCTGTCAGCACACTAACTTGTGCAATTGGGAAATGGGCTGCAAGGGTTGTGTAAGTGGTTGTAGGAGTTGTCCGGGAGAGCTGGAACAGATTGATTCATAGTTCATGAGTCTTGCCTGAGGGAGTTGGTCTTTACCAGTTCTCCAAGACTGAGGGAAATGGCTTCTTTAAAAAAAAAGTCATGGGCTATGTGTTGCCCAGCACTTTTTGTTCATCCGTAATTGCCCTTTTGACAATGATGGTGAGTTGCTGTCTTTGAACCACTGTGGTCCATGCAATTTAGAAATCTGCATAATGCTGTTAGAGAGAGAGAGAGAGAGAGAGCACTATGGTATTAGCTCCATTACAGTTGATGATATAGTTCAGAGTTAGGATGATGTGTGCTTTGGAGAGAGAGGAACCGGCAGGTGAATTGCTCCTATTTCTTTGCTGCTATTGTTCTAAGTGGTAGAGCTGGAAAATGTACATAAGAAGAATTTGAATCGACATCCAATTGGACAGAGGGTTTTGTAAAATTCACTCATGGGCATTGCTGGCTGGCCAGCATTTATTGCCCATCCCTAGCTGCCCTTCAGAAGGTGGTGGTGAGCTGCCTTCTTGAACTGTTGCAGTCCTTGTGCTGAAGGTTGACCCACAATTGGAGGGAGTATCAGGATTTTGGCTCAAGGGCAATGAAGGAATGGCGATATATTTCCAAGTCAGGATGGTGAGTGTCTTGGAGGGAAACTTGAAGGAGGTGGTGATCCCAAGTATCTGCTGCCCTTGGCCTTCCTGCATGAAATGGTTTGGAAGGTGCTGCCTAAGGATCTTTGGTGAATTTCAGCAGGCTACCTTGTAGATAGGGTTGTTGGAGCTGCACCTAATGGGCAAGTGGGAGTATTCCATCACATTCCTGACCTGTGCTCGGTGGATGGTAGACAGGCTTTGGAGAGTCAGGAGGTGAGTTACAAGCCACACTATTCCTATTCTTGTAGCCACTGTGTGTATAAAGCTAATCCAGTTGAGTTTCTGATCACTCGTAACTCCCAGGATATTCATAGTGGAGGATTCAGTCATGCTAATGCCATTGAATGTCGGTGATACCCTTTATTGTAACATGCATTCAATATAAAATACAGTGAAACGTGTGTACTGTCGCTCGTACATAAATGCCATTCACAGAATTAAATAAAGAAAGATAACTTAAAGAAAGGCCAACTTTTCCTTCTCTGCTGCCACAGCATACCGCCGCCAGAGTCCTGCTTCGGGCTTCCCAGCCCATGCCATGCTGGAGGGAAAGTGTCCCACTCCAGACTACACCAGCCCACACCATGCTACAGGGAGGGTGCCCCACTCCAGGCTACACCAGCCCACACCATGCTGCAGGGAGAGTGAGCCGCTCTGGGCTACACCAGCCCACACCATGCTGCAGGGAGACTGTCCCATTTTGGGCTACACCAGCCCACACCATGCTGCAGGGAGGGTGCCCCACTCCAGGCTACACCAGCCCACACCATGCTGCAGGGAGAGTGAGCCGCTCTGGGCTACACCAGCCCACATCATGCTGCAGGGAGGGTGCCCCACTCCAGGCTACACCAGCCCACACCATGCTGCAGGGAGAGTGAGCCGCTCTGGGCTACACCAGCCCACACCATGCTGCAGGGAGGCTGTTCCACTCCAGACTACACCAGCCCACACCATGCTGCAGGGAGGGTGCCCCACTCCAGACTACACCAGCCCACACCAGGCTGCAGGGAGACTGTCCCGTTCTGGGCTACACCAGCCCACACCATGCTGCAGGGAGGCTGTCCCACTCCAGACTACACCAGCCCACACCATGCTGCAGGGAGGGTGCCCCACTCCAGGCTACATCAGCCCACACCATGCTGCAGGGAGAGTGAGCCGCTCTGGGCTACACCAGCCCACACCATGTTGCAGGGAGACTGTCCCGTTCTGGGCTACACCAGCCCACACCATGCTGCAGGGAAAGTGTCCCAGCCCATGCCACGCCACAGAGAGGGTACCTCACTCCTGGCTTCCCAGCCCACGCTGTGTCACAAATTGTCCTGCTCCGGGCTATACCAGCCCATGGCATGCCGCTGTCGGGGATGTACATCATGTGAAAGCAAGACTACTGCTCCAGGCTTCATGGGCTGACTGCCTGACCGTCCCTGTAGCCATGCTGCCTCTGAAGATCCGATCACTGCTCTGGAGCACATTGAGGCCATCTCCTGCCAGAGAGGTGGCTCTCTTTATCAGGTAACTTTGAGGAAAAAAGAGAAGGTAGAAGGAAAAAGGCAAAAAAGAAAGATGCAGACGATGAGGACAAATCCAGGCATAGGAGCCCAAACGCTGCCTACTCTACCACCGCAAGGGGCATTAGTTAGATAGTTATTGCTGGGTATTTGTGTGGTACAAATACTACTTGCCACTTGTCAGTGCAAGTGTGAATATTGTCCAAATGTTGCATTAGAACATGGACTGCTTCAATATTTGAGGAGTAGCAAATGGTGCTAAACATCGTGCAATCATCGGTGAACATTCCCGTTTCTGACCTTATGATGGAGGGAAGGTCATTGATGAAGCAACTGAAGATGGTTGGGCAAGGAACTACCCTGAGGAAGTCCTGCAGAGATGTCCTGGAGTTGAGATGAATGACATCCAACAACCACAACCATGTTCCTATCTTCCAGGTTTGACGCCAACCAGCTGTGAGTTTGCCCCTGATACCCATTCATTCCAGTTTTGCTCGTGCTCCTTGATGACATACTTTGTCAAATGCAGCCTTAATATTAAGGGCTGTCACTCTCACCTCACATCTGGAATTCAGCTCTTTTGCTCATGTTCGCACCAACGCTGTAATGAGGTCAGAAGCTGAGTAGTCCTATTGGAACCCAAACTGGGTTTCACTGAGCAGGTTATTGCTGAGCAGGTGCTGCTTGCTAGTACTGTTGATGACCCCTTCCATCACTTTCCTGATGCTCAATAGGGGACTGATGGGGCGTAATTGACAGAATTGCGTTTACCTTGCTTTTTATGTTCAGGGCATATCTAGGCAAGTTCTGGAGCACAAGCCTTTAGTGTTATTGCTGGAATGTTGTCAGTGCCCTTGGCTTGTGCAGTATCCAGTGTCTCTGACCATTTCTTAATATCACATGGAATGAATCAAATTAGCTGAAAACTGGCACCTATAATACTGGGGACCACTGGAGGAGACCGAGATGGATCATTCTTTGAGCACTTCTGGCTGAGGATTGCTGCAAATACTTAAGCCTTATCTTTTGCACTGACTTGCAGAGCAGTTCCATCATTGAGGTCGGGGGTATTTGTGAGCCTCCTCCTCTAGTGAAGTGTTTAATTGCCCACCACCATTCATGACTGGATATAGCAGGTGTGCAGAATTTATATCTGATCTGTGGTTGTGGGATCGCTTAGCTCTGTCTATCTCTTACTGCTTATGCTGTTTAGCATGCACATAGTCTTGTTTGGTAGCTTCACCAGGTTGACATGGTATGCCTGATGCTGCTCCTGACATGCCCTCCTGCACTGTCCATTGAACCCTGATTTGATGGTATTGGTTGAGTGGGGATATGCCAGGCAATGAGGATACAGATTGTACTGGAATACAATTCTGCTGCTGTTAATGGCCCATACGCCTTATGGATGCCCAGTCATGAATTGCTAGATTCATTTGAAGTCTGTCTGTCTTAGCACAATGATAGGGTTACACAACATGATGGAGGTTATTCTCAATGTGAAGGTGGGACTTCGTCTCCACAAGGACCGTGAGGTGGTTACTCTTACCGATATTGTCATGGACAGATTCATCTGCAGCTGACAGATAGGTAAGGATGAGGAATAGTATGTTTTCCCTCTTAATGGTTCCCTTACCACCTGCTGCAGACTCAATCTAGCAGCTATGTCCTTTAAGGCCTATCTGGCTTGATCAGTAGTAATGCTGCAGAGTCACTGTTGGTGGTGAACTTTGTAATTCCCCACCCAGAGTACATTTTGTGCCCTTGCCACCCTCTGTGCTACCTCCAAGTGTTGTTCAACATGGAGGAGAACCGATTCATCAGGTGAGGGAGGACTGTATGTAATAATCAGCAGGAGATATCCTTACCCATTTTGGATGTAAGTTTGCTCGCTGAGCTTGAAGTTTAATTTCCAGACGTTTCGTCACCCTACTAGGTAACATCTTCAGTGGGCCTCAGGCGAAGTACTGCTGAAAATTCCTGCTTTCTTTTTATATGTTTGGGTTTCTTTGGGTTGGTGATGTCATTTCCTGTGGTGAAGTCAATTCCTGCCCCTTTTCTTAGGAGGGTGGTAGATGGGGTCTAACTTGACCCAACCGGAACTCTATTAACAAACACATTGAGTTAGACCCCTTCTAGCACCCCCTAAGAAAAGGAACAGAAAGTGACTTCCCCACAGGAAATATCACCACAGGAAATGACATCACTAACCCAAAGAAACCCAAACATATAAATAGAAAGCAGGAAATTTCAGCAGTGCTTCACCTGAGGCCCACTGAAGTTGGTGATGGTGGCATCTGGGACATTGTCTATCAGGTATGACTCTGTGATATAACTCTGTCAACATGGAGGAGAACCGATTCATCAGGTGAGGGAGGACTGTATGTAATAATCAGCAGGAGATATCCTTACCCATTTTGGATGTAAGTTTGCTCGCTGAGCTTGAAGTTTCCTTTCCAGACATTTCGTCACCCTACTAGGTAACATCTTCAGTGGGCCTGTTGTCCATGTTGTCCATCTCCATGTTGTCGCTAGACTAGTCTGTGAGACAGTTCTCCCAATTATAGCATTAGCCCCCAAAGTTTAGAGAGGAGAACTTAGTAGGTCAATAGTGCTGTTTCTGTCATTGTCATTACCAGTGTCTAGATTGATGCCAGATGGTCCATCCAGTTTCATTTCTTTGCGACAGAGTGGCTTCCTAGGCCATTTCATATGGTAGTTAAGTGTCGACTGTTGAGTCAGTTGGCTTTTTCCCGACAATTGAGAATGGTTTTATAGTCATTAGTCGATTCCTAATTCCACCATCTGCCATGGTGCGATTTGAACCAAGGTCCCCCAGAATATTAGCTGAATTTCTGGATTAATAATCTGGCAGTATGCCACTAGCCAAAACCTCCCTTTCTCCTTGGGGAAGAGGAAGGGATAATAAATTGGGAAGAAGGATAAAAAGAGAGAATATGACTTGGAAGACAGATAAAAGAAAGTTATGGACAGGAGAAAAAGAAATTAAGGATTAATTTTCATTTGAAAATGGTCACTGATACATTAGTTGCTCCATAAAACATTTAGCCAATTTTAAGAAATTAAATAAAACAAAGGACTGTGGATGCTGGAAATCTGAAACAAAAACAGAAATTGCTGGAGAAGCTCAGTAGGTCTGTCAGTATCTATGGAGAGAAAGCAGAGGTAATGCTTTGAGATCAATAACCCTTCTTCAGAACTGAAGAACTTAAGAATTGAAAGTTGATTTGCAATCATATTTATCAGTTTGGGAAATTAGTCCTTAAACTGAGAATTTAAGGGGGAATCGATATTAGAAATGTAACCGCATTTTAAAATTTTCTGTAACAGTATCTGTTACAAATGACATAATTTAGTAACCAGAAGAGATACATTAAGCAGTTATACGGAATGTGGTCAGTCAGCTTTGGAGCAGGAATTTAGACAATAAGCAAATGGAATATATGTGCAAAAGTATACCTGTTCACCTGCTTGAGTCTGTCAGCACCTGGTGACCTCAGTACACCTGCAACAGGTATATGCACAGTCTATTTAACCCTTTCTTTATTGCAACAATCTTTCTTAGCTCATTTGCTTGTCTAAATAATATATTTGTATTATAAATCTTCTTTAATTATTGTTCATGTACTGAGTATAGATGTAGAAAATTCTGATGTGTTCATGTCGCCAAACAATTACAGCTCACCTGTTTAGCCCATTTTGTTGGTGCTGTCTGTCTGCAGGAGCAGTTCAACTCGTGCCACCCCCTGAATTCAAGAGAGATGGATCTTTGACAATATTTTCTGCCAGGAGTGCTTGTGGCCTTCACCTATTGAGTCAGCAAGTAATTCTTGCACAATGCTTCAAAATTTATGCAACCAGAGCTCTTTGTTTTATTTTAAATGTGTGTTTTAAATTTGGCAGAATTGATATGCAGAAACCAGGTCATTTGTCACAATCAGCAATTCCTTTCCTCAACGCAGTCATTGCAATTGGTCTCGGGATCCAATTATTGAGACTGAAGGAGCCAAGTAAAAGTAGATACTCCCTAATCAACCTGTTCAGATACTATTACACATCTGTGGAGCAAGTGGGATATGAACTTAGGTCTCCTGGCTCAAAGATAAGGACACCACAACTGCACCAGAATGGGACCCAAATTCATTAAGCTTCAACAAAGCAAGAACTGACACTTATTGAGCCTGGAACCATTGACCATTCGGCCATAAGCTTGGCTCCTGTTCCTGATGTCTAGCAGCAGCCTGCTACATTGCCAGTGGTTTACCTTAACTGTACTATATTGCGCAGGGTTGAGAGATGAAAAATGTTTACTTGAAGAAAATGCCAGAGGACAGCAAAACCCTCCTTCATTATGTCCCACTGCCTTCTGGAGAGAATCATGGAGGTAGGAATTTTCAAGTTTGCATTTGCCAAGGATCAACCTAGACATATGTTGCTTAATTTGAATTGCCGTTAACCACACTGAATTCCAACAGTGTTTGCTGCATTTAGAAAAGCTAGGCTTGGAATTGTCTCATATCAAGATGTAAATATCAAAATGAAACAAGTCTTTGCGTACTGTAGTTGTTTTATTGTCTTTCATCTCCTTCTTTCTGCTACTGGAAAGGAAAATCTATACTGGCAGTTTTTTGTGTCTGTGATATTTTGAGCTCCGGCTATTGTATTGCAGGTGAATATGATTGTCAATTTGTAATAAGCAAATAAACACAAGATCATGTAACCACTTGTTGTGGTTTTGGTTTGAGGGCCAAATGGTGAACCAGGAGACTAGTGGGTACATCGAATCGTAGAGTCATAGAGAACTCCAGCAAGGAAACAGACCTTTCGGTCCAACTCATCCATGCCAACCAGATAACCGAAATTAATCTATTCCCATTTTCCAGCACTTGGCCCATATTACTCTAAAGCCATCCAGATGGCTTTTAATTGTTGTAATTGTACCAGCCTCCACCACTTCTTCTGGCAGCTCATTCCAGATATGCATCACCTTCTGCAAGGAAGAGTTGCCCCTTAGGTCCCTTTTAAATCTTTCCACACTCACCTCAAAGCTATGCCATCTAGTTCTGGACTCCCCCACTCCAGGGAAAAGACTGTGCCTATTTACCCTATCCAAGGCCCTCATGATTTTATAGACCCCTATAAGGACACCCCTCAGCCATTGATTGTATAGAAGACTGCACAGAAGAATTTGTAGATTGACATATATTGTGAATATCATGCTTTAGTGAAAAAGAAGATGGTGAAAACAACAAGGGCGGGAGTAATGGTTGAATTAGATTTAGAGTCAGATGAGAGGAATACAAATGAGTTTTTGGAAGCTGTGTCTCTAGTAAATGGGAGAGGCAGTCTGTAAGTAGTTGGAAGGGTGATAATAGAAAAGTTCTGTATTGAGGTGAAAATAGGAATTGCTGGAAAAGCTTAGCAAGTCTGGCAATATCTGTGGACAGAAATCAGAGTTAATGTTTCACATCGAGTGACCCTACCTCAGAACCTGAGGTGAATATTGCTCAAGTAAGATTTCAGCATTAGTAAACACAAGCATCCATGTAACATTTGTAGACAAAGTCAGCTTACAGATGCCAAACGGATGGGTTTGAAATTCAACTTGAAAGTGAATAGGATATCAAGGTTGTGTGTAGCCTTGTTTAACCTACACGTGAGGACAAAGAAGGGTCTAATTTTAAATTCATTCATGTGATGTGGCACTTACTGGCAAGAGTGCATTTATTGTCTATAACTAATTACCCTTGAGACGATATTGGTGAGCTGTTGCCCTAAGTACAATTGAATGACTTTCTGGGTCATTTCAAGGGACATTAGGAGTCAACCACACTGCTGTGCACCTGGAGTCACACAAAGGCCAGATAAGATCAGGGCAGAAAATATGAGGAATCAGATGTACTTTTATAACTAACCAGTACTTTCATTGGTGATATTGACTTTTTATTCCAAACTTCACTTTCCTGAAGCTGCAGTGTGGGATCTAAATCCATGCTCATTTCTCCAGGCCTCTACTTTTCTAGCCTGGTAACATTATCTCTATGCCTTCATCTCCAATGTTTGGATTTGGGAGTAAGGGTATGGAGCTGAGCACCTAATGATCCATTGGACAATGTTTTGTCTGGCCCATGACTTGGTGTCATTTGGCCACAAAAGATTACCTTCCTTCCCATAGTGGGATTACCCCATGCTCTTTTTTGAGGTGCCTGTTAGAACTGTTCTTGAATCAGCCATTAATATTCTATCATTGTGTTCACTTTTGATTGTTCTTCATTCTTCAATCCCTTTGGTTCTAACAATTGTTCAGTGCTAAACCCTAGATTGATGTCTAGGCAAACATTGAAAACAACAAACTATTAATCTGGTGACCATGTATATATTTCCTTGACAACAATGGTTGTATTATAAAAATTACAACCTCGATGAGAATGTTACACAAGCCAGAATTATATTTTTAAGCAGGCAGTTTTCATAATCTTCAGTGGAACACTGTGGGAGCAAAGATTTACTGATTGTGCTCTCCGAGATAACCCTTTTCTATATTGTACTTTACACTTGAAATGCAGCTGATTGCACCAATGTTACACTTGGCTTGAAAGTGGAGTGGATAGTAAAACATTTAATTTTAATTGCATGTCCTCAATCGTGTAAAACACAAACACTGCTGTGGCGTGGAACATGATCGCTAATGTGGTCAGGAAAAGTGTTGCATTTGATTAGTGGTCGTGTATCTTTGTGTTCCAGTTTCAAGGCTAGAATGATAAAATTGGAACATAGATTTTCAGAATTTTTTTGACAATTGACACTAAGAACAATTATTAATCTGGAAGGACTGACATAATTGTAGCTGGATTGTTGTCATTGGTATTGTCTTCTGCCAGGCTGTCTATTGGCAGGTTTTAAGCAGCCTCAAATGTGCAACATTCGTCCACAGTTAAAAGGTGCCGTTTGGGAAAGTGAAAGGTGTTTGTGAGCAGAATAACTTGTCATGTAAATGAAATTTAAAGGGAAGCATACCATTACAGGGGATATCTTTAACAATCTTCTCCAAACCTGAATAAGTAGAAAAGACAAAGAAGAGGTAGGCCAAATTGAGGGAGTAAAGTTACCTGAAGGGAGAGCCTGATATCTTCAGATCACAGGTGGGAGGTGATGTTGGTTGAGGGGTGACCTTATTGAGGTTTATAAAATCATGAAGGGCATAGGTGGAGTGAATGACAAGAGTCTTTTCCCTAGAATGGAGGGAGTTCAAAACTAGGGAACATATTTTAAGGTATAGGGAGAAAGACTTAAAAAGGATATGTGAGGCAACTTTTTTTTACACAGGTTCATGAGTGGAATGAACTGCCAGAGAAAGTGGTGGTTGCAGGTGCAGTTATAACATTTAAAAAACATTTAGCTAAGTTATTGAATTGGAAAGATTTGGAGGGATGTGCGCCAAGAGGAGGCAGGTGGGACTATTTTAGTTTATTTGGGAACATGGTCAGCATGAAATGGTTGGCCCGAAGGGTCTGTTTCCACGCTGTATGAATCTGACTCTATAACTGAGTTTGATCTGCAATAGATCACCCCATTGAACAGCAAGATTGTTTATAAAGAAGATTGTTTCACTCCTCTATTGGCCTTACGTTTATTTAGTAATTGGTGATTACTAAATCACCAGGCCAAATTGGAGTCTTACCATGAACAATCTGTGCTAAGTTAGACAACAATCTTCAAAGCTGTGTTGAATGTAGTTTTTGAGCTGTTAGTTTGGGACAGAAGTTGTTCTGGTTTATAGCTTCCCAATGCCATTCTGTGACCATCTGCACCCCCAATATAACAGATGGGAGATTATTATGAGATTTTAAAGTATGCAAGAGTTGGAATAGACTGGGTGTTGCATGGTTCTTTTTCAAGACTGTGGAATGTATTGCTGCTTGGCATTATGACTGTTGATCTTTGTGCCTATTTACTAGAGGGAAATGGGTTAGTTCTTATCAGAAGCAGAGACTGCATAATATAGAAAGTAAACGTCTTTGTAGGTGACTTTTGAACTGTATAGTTTTCTGGACTGGTTTCAATCACCGGAAGATATGGGTTGGGTGTAGGGATGCATTTCCTTCTGGTGGTTTTTGAACTGTTATTTGAATAGTCGATTTTTTTCTGAACTGAGGACTGCTGCGCGACTTGTATTCTGACTCTAGGAGTTAAGATATTCCTGTTTTCTATGCATAGTGTCAAACTGGAAGGAGAGAAATCTGCCTTTATTCTACCCCTGCACGAACCATGTTCCTTGCCCCTCAAGTGTCAAAAGACTTCACTTTTTTAAAGAAATCTGAAATTACAATCATGCAAAATGTAGGTATCACCTCGATATTCTATTCTAAGGATCAGCTGAGGCTTCAATTCTAAGTGTGTGATTATGAAATTCAATCTAGATGTAACACACCTTGTTGATGAAATACAGTCTTATGCTGTTGATCAATAGCCACTGATATACAGTACAAGTCTGTACTAGAATTTCGTTTGCCTGAAGGAAAAATCTAATAATTGAATTTGTGAAGCTGTATATATTCCCATGTGCACACTGGTTCATTCTGTCCTGATTTGCTTTAAAGAGTGTAGAGTAAATACACAGAACAGATTGTGTAGTTACTGGCAATTACTGAATATAGAACACCAACACCAGTTTGTGGGCTGTGTGCTGTGGAGCTGCTGGTTGATCAAGTCTAGTTAACACAGCTAATTGTGGATTAGAGAGCCTCATCAAAATTTCTGAACAATAGGTTTGTGTTCACCAACTCCAAGGAGAAAATGAAGAATTCAGAGAATCATACAACCCCTACACTGTGGCCCACTGAGTCAACACCAACCCTCCAAAGAGCATCCCACCCAGTCTCATTCCCTATCATATCACCTTGCACTTCCCAGGGCTAAGCCACCTCGTCTGCACATCCTTGGACAGGACAACTAGATTAGATTAGATTAGATTACATTACATTACAGTGTGGAAACAGGCCCTTCGGCCCAACAAGTCCACACCGACCCGCCGAAGCGAAACACACCCATACCCCTACATTTACCCCTTACCTAACACTACGGGCAATTTAGTATGGCCAATTCACCTGACCCTGCACATCTTTTGGACTGTGGGAGGAAACCGGAGCACCCGGAGGAAACCCACGCAGACACGGGGAGAACGTGCAAACTCCACACAGTCAGTCGCCTGAGGCGGGAATTGAACCCGGGTCTCAGGCGCTGTGAGGCAGCAGTGCTAACCACTGTGCCACCATGCCGCCCACAACTAATTTACCAGTGGCTAATCTGCCAAATGTGCATATCTTTGGAATGTGGGAGGAAACCCATACAGACACAGGAAGAACATCTGTGTGAAGTTTACACAGTCAACCGAGGCTGGAATCATACCTAGGTCCTTGGTGCTGTGAGGCAGCTATACGAACCACGGAACCACTGTGCCACCTATGACCGGGGTAATACAAACATAAAATGCTGGAGCAACTCGACAAATCTGACAGCATCTATGAGGAAAACAACAGAGTTAACATTATAATTCCTCTTCAGAACTGAATGAGGGACAAAGACTCTGATTGCAGTAATTGTCAGGAGTAGTTATGACTGGTCCACTACCTGCTTTGACCACAAAAGGAAGAGGATTCTGACTCGCAGTGCAAAATAGAACACTGTTCTGATCCAAAAAACTAAAGTCCTGAGATACTTGATATTGACAAAAAAAAATGGATTCTGAGCCTGAGAAAGGGATGAGAATGGGTGACTCAAAAACTTGGTCAATAAGATAAGAGGAAGAGGGACAGAGATATGGAGTTTTCTATAGCTGGACGAATGGGTGCCAATGGTGTAGAAATGTATATAAAAGGCTGTAGTCAGAGAGTCAAAAAAAGTTAGAATTCTTTTCCTGTCAGACTTGCTGAGTTTCTCCAGCATTTTCTGCTTTTCTTACATTTGTTCTTTTTTGACTTGGAGCCATTCAGAAATGTTCATTAGATTCTCTAATCCACAATTAGCAATGTTAGTTACTTTTTTTAGCACAATGTTGAGACAGTAGCGTGCTCTCTTAACCTGTGTTGCCACAGATGGGCTGAAGAGGTGCAGGGTAATTATAGGGCTGCAAGACAATTGCAGAGGTAGCTAGGGGTTGAAATTAAGGGAGTTAAACATAGATGCGAGGTCTAAATTTTGTTCATTTATGGGCTTGAAAGCCAACGTAGATAGCAAGGATAGAAATGATCAGTAACAAAGACTTGATGGCATAAAGGATACAAGCAGCAGAATCGTAATTTGTGGGGTTGGAGGTGGCAACTGAAAAGCATTGAAATAAATAACTTGAAGTTCTGTAGTACGTTACACAACTTTTAGGAGATAAGAAAATGCTTCACAGTTAATGAGCTGCTTTCAAGTGCGCTGTCATACTGCTTGGCTAATTTTCATGTAGCAAGACCTCAATCAGTGATGTTATAATGTTCAGTTGATTAGTTTTACTAATGTTGGTCAGCGGTTTAATATTGGTCAAAATATTAAGGAAATTACCCTTGCTCTTAGAAATTGTTATAAGTAAGATAGGAAAAGTGCACTGTCTTTCTGTCATCCTGTTGCTCACAGGTCACAACATGCATTTAATTGTTTTACCGAGTTCCCAAAATGACTACTGTATGTTTTGAACTCTTTCAGAGGATTCTCATTTGAGAGCTGCTGGACCAGGATTTCAGGAGTATAGACCCACAACAGGTGTTCTTTTCCAGCCACAGGAGAGCTGTGCTGGGAAGCTTTGTTTTCTTCCAGCTGGTTTCTCCCCTACTACTCCAAATAATATTCTAACTGGAACCTGACAGTCACAAAGGCAGGCAGTATCCCAGTTAAACAATTATTACAAGATGTGACAGCCGAGCGATACTGTGTTTTTAACAAAGTGTTCCAATGCTATTTCATTAAACATTTTTTATTTCAAAAATTCTATTGTCCACAAAAATGAAATATTGAATATGAAACCTCTAAAATGTAAAGATGTAGTACCATTTTCAAGTGTTTCATTCCAAATGTTTCAAGAATACAAATATAAATAAATTAAATACATTGTACCTATTCATTCTCATTCTGACTTGTTACTTGTAACTTCCACAGTTATCTGAGAGTATCATGGTTAATGGATAATTCAGACAAAGTTACATTCTTGACAAAACATCATCCGTTACATTATTTTTAATCGTAATGTGAATAATCTTTCAACGATAAGACTTTTTGAATTCATCCACAGTGGCTAAGGGTCTATGATGACTATATATCACTGTTTCTCTTTATCTGTGGTGAGCATAGATTGTGAGTAATGATTTGGCATCACCAGCAATCTCAGGGTTTCATTTTTCACCAGAGACTGTCTCTTTTTGATGTCAATTTAGCTTCTTGGGAAAGGATCCCATTGGTTTATCTATGTCTGACTCATCATCTTGTAACAGAAGAATATCAACCCACCAATCATTAGCACCTGTTGCTATCTTTAAAGATACAATGAAATTAGGGGCAGCCAACACAAGTTCATTGTTCAAAATAGTCTTCAGCCTCTCCATAAATACTTGGAACACTGCTACCACACTACCTTGACAGTTTTGTAGTAAATTTGACAGAGAAGCTGCGATGATGAAAAAATTTAATCAAACTTGTAATAGAAACCACCCCCATGTAAAAACAGCTTATTATTTCTCATTTAGGTTTAAGAGCAAAATAGGTACCCTTGCTGCTGATAACAATTACCCTTGCTCTACTTTATCTTGTAGGTAACCAGCACTTTTCCAAATTCAGTTAAGATTTGTCAGCAGATCAGTCGATTCTTCTTTTTAAATAATTACTGTCAATTGTTCCAAGTGCTCCTTCCATGTATCATTGTAGAGCAGCACATCATCAACAGTTAGGAATATGAGTTACCACTTCACTCACGAATCTCTTAAAAAGTGGCTGTCATATTTTTGGAAGCTGAAGAGCATCAGTCAGCATTGGAAAAGACTATTTTCTGTGAAAAGGGTTGAAATTTCTTTCCTGGCTTGATATGTTAAAAGAAACTGCTAATATCCTTTATAAAAACTTGATTTGGAGAGAAATCTTGCATTGCAATCTCTATCAGTCCAAACCAAATCGGGCAACTCGCTGTGTGGAGTTTGCACATTCTCCCTGTGTCTGCGTGGGTTTCCTCCGGGTGTTCCGGTTTCCTCCCACATTCCAAAACATGTGCAGGTTGGGTGAATTGGCCATAATAAATTGCCAATAACGTTAGGTGCATTAATCAGGGGTAAATGTAGGGAAGATGAGTCTGGGTGGGTTACTCTTCGGAGTTTGATTTGATTTATTGTAGTCACTGCCTAATGTTATGGACCAGGCCAGGACCCCCTCAAAACATTTTTAAGAAGTTAGCCCAGACCCTAACTTTTTTCGTTGTTTCAGGCAGATGTGAGGTGGATATCCCAGGAGTTGTGCAGCTGGTTAAACCACTTGGCTTTAAGTAAAACAATTTATTACAGACTACCGAATGAAACACGAAGAAAAGAGAACAGAATATAGAATAACAACCTATCTGAAAATCCAGCCGAGTCTATCACAACTTAATGACGCTGTTTGAATTTCCAGAAACATCCCCATAAACACACCCCTTGGTGAAAAAGGTAAATTCAAACCCTGGTTCTTACAGGAGAAGATGTTAGAGAGAGCATTGGAGGCTGAGGAGTGAACTTATAGAGGTTTATAAAATTATGAGGGTCATGGATAAGGTAAATACACAAAGTCATTTCCCTGGGGTGGGGGAGTCCAGAACTAGAGGGCATTGATATAGGGTGAGAGGGGAAAGATATAAAAGACACCTAAGGGGCAACTTTTTCACACAGAAGATGGTACGTTTATGGAATGAGCTGCCAAAGGAAGTGGTGGAGGTGCAAAATTTAAAAGGCATTTGGATGGGTTTGAAGGGATATGGGCCGGGTGTTTGCAGGTGGGACTAGATTGGGTTGGGATATCTGGTCAGGTTGGACCGAAGGGCCTGTTTCCGTGCTGTACATCTCTATGACTCTCTCTCTCTTTTTCATCTTCCCCGATCTTACAACTTGAACTGCCTCTGCTTTCTTATTCTTCTCCAGTGATGCTATTGGTGGCCTTTTCCCAGCGATCAGTGGTGTCAATCAGATAAATGTACCAATTTTCTTGATTATCTTATGGGCCATAGAACCATGCTTTTAATGGTAACCCTTGTAAAGGCAGTCAAACTAACATCTCATATCTTGGTGGAAATGTACACGCATTGGTATGTTTATCCGCCCACTCCTTTTCCTGGTAGTTTGCAAAGTTTTAAGGTATTCCTGAACCACTTGCAGGCTCCTGAGAACTACTCTCAGAATACAGATAAAAGTGAGGGTTTGTCCCGCTATTCTAAATATGTTTGTTTGGCTAGTTTCAGAGGACCTGTATGCCTCATCATAAACTAATTGAAAAGCACTAATACTGTTAGACATGTTAGCTGAATCTTGGTTGGCAAAAAATAGAAATTCCAGTCCTTTGTCCCAGTCCTGGGGATATGCATGACAGTATGTTTTAATCATTGTTTTTGGTTTATGATGGCACCTTTTTTTGAAAGCTCTTGTGCTAATGGATGGTATGCTGAAGACATCTCTATCAGTAATGTGTAAGGAGATGGATTAACATCACTCTCAAGAGTCTAGCTTCTTGAAATTGTGTAATAATATCCAAAGCAGCAAGAATACACTACTGTCCCATTTTTGTTTTCAGTAAGGGACCCTTACAGCTTACTAAATGTTTCCTCAAAAAACAGGAAGGGAATTATAAGCCAGTGAACCTGACATTGCTGGTGGGCAAGTTGTTGGAGGGAATCTTGAGGGACAGGGTTTACATGCACGGATAGCAAGGACTGATTAGGGATAGTCAACATGGCTTTGTGTGTGGGAATTTGTGTCTCGCAACCATAATTTATTTTTTGAAGAAGTAACTGAGAGGATTGATGAGACCAGAGCGGTGAACGTGATCTATAAGGGCTTCAATAAGGCTTTCAACAAGGTTCCTCATGGTAGACTGGTTGGCAAGGTTAGGTCTCAGAGAATACAGGGAGAGCTAGCCATTTGGATACATAACTGGCTCGAAGGTAGGAGACAGAGGGTGCTGATGGAGGGTTGCTTTTCAGATTGGAGGCCCGTGACCAGTGGTGTGCCATAAGGATCAGTTCTGGCTCCACTGCTTTTTGTCATTTATTTAAATTATTTGGATGTGAAAATGGGAGGTATAGTTAGAAGGTTTGTAGTTGACGCCAAAATTTGACATGTGATGGCCAGCAATGAAGGTTACCTCACAGTACAACGGGATCTTGATCGATGGACCAATAGGCTGAGGAGTGGCAGATGGAGTTTAATTTAGATAAATGTGAGGTGCTGCATTTTGGAAAGACAAATCAGGGCAGGATTTATACATTTCATGGTAAGGTGCTGGGGAATGTTGCTGAACAAAGAGACTTTGGAGTACAGGTTCATAGTTCCTTGAAATTAGAGTTGCAGGCAGGTGGGATAGTAAATAAGGCATTTGGTATGCTAGCCTTAATTGGTCAGTGCATTGAGTATATGAGTTGGGATGTCATGTTGCTTGTGTACAGGACATTGGTTAGGCCACTTCTGGAATATTGTGTGCAAAACTGATCTCCCTGCTATAGTAAGGATGTTGTGAAACTTGAAAGCGTTCAGAAAAGACTGGCGAGGACGTTACCAGGCTTGAAGGGTTTGAATCGGCTGGGGCTGTTTTCCCTGGAGCATCGGAGGCTGAGGGGTGATCTTGTAGAGATTTACACAATCATGAGAGGTATCAATAGGGTAAATAGACAAGGTCTTTTCCCTGGGGTGGGGTAGTCCAAACTAGAGTACATAGGTTTAAAGTGAGAGGAGAAAGATTTAAAAGGGAACTAAGGGGCAACTTTTTCACACAGAGGATGCTGCATATATGGAATGAACTGCCGGAGGAAGTGGTGGCGGCTGATACAGTTGCAGTATTTCAAAGGCATCTGGATGGGTTTATGAATAGGAAGGTTTAGAGGGATATGGGCCAAATGTGGCTTAGAGGGATATGGCAAATTGAACGAGATTAATTTTGGATATCTGGTTGGCATGGACAATTTGGACCGAAGGTTCTGTTTCTATGTTGTACATCTCTATGACTCTGAGATGCCAGTTTGTTGTCTGTTGTGGTTTTCACCTGATCAGACATAGTTTACAAAACTGTATATCATTTTAACGACCTGTCCAACAAAAATGTTAATTTAAATTTGCTTATGTCTTCAGGATCTCCACACATCCTGCCATGGAAATTTCATTACTATTCCTTAATGATATTTTGTAACACTGCTATCTGGGAAACCACTGTCACTCTCCATCTACATGTGTGTGAGAAGGTCTTGACTTCCTTGTCCAATTTTTAACCGAATAATTTTCCAGAACTTCTGCCTCAGCCTCTGATTGAGCTACTTCATTTAACTCAGGTCAGCTTGCTGTGCCTCCTTCAGAAAAGACTTATTGACTACTTAGTTTGAATTATCCAAATCCCCAAAGAAAGTTTCAGGTGACCAAATACCATAGTGCCAAATTTGCCTCCTGCAGTGGACTTCATCAAACCCATTGCTCGAGTCATTGTACATGAAGCAGAAACCTTGGGAACTTTTCCCTGTGAACACTGTGTCTCTCTGGCTTCATTTTTTTGTGTCTACCGGAGAAGCTACTCCCTTCAGTCTGGCCAAATCATTCCCCAGGACAAGTTCAGCACTGTCTATAGGCAAAGTAAGGATCATCTGTACAGTTACTGTCCCAAGCATGAGGTCACACTTGATGTGCAAAAATGCTAATCTGTCCTCCCTACCAACATTGTTTACTGACATCATGGCCTCTAATGTGTTGTCTGCTGGGAGAGTACTGCCTTCTGCCAGCAAAAGAGTTTGGCTGGCTCCTAGCTCTTTAAGTATGACTTACTTGCCTCACTTGAGGAATAAGGGGAATTGCCTGCCACTCTCAAGCATTTTCTTTACTTTCCCTGTAATTATTTGTTGTGGGAACTTTTACACCTAGCTAAGAGGGCAGGTGGAACTTCAATTGAACACCCCAGCTGAAGCGAATCTCCTCTGGCAGTGGTGTACTCCCTCAGTACTGTACTGGAATGTCAACCTGGATTCTGCTGACATAATGTGAACCTACAGCCTTTGTTAGTGCTAGTCATCAGCCACCTTGTGTTTGCGTTTGCAGTGCTGGAAAGGAACACAGCAGCTTAACGTTCTCTCTTTCAGAATTTAGGAGGCAACAATGGACCTAAATTGCCCATAGGAATACCCAGGATATTGAAAATGTTTTCTTGCATACATCTGTGGTTCCCTTATCTTGTGCAGTGCTTCATGTTTCTGTAGTGTTCTTACTGCAAAGACTTAGGGTACAATGACTCACCACAGGCTGGAATAAAATGTTTCTTCACTGTAAGGATATCTCTCTCACACACACTCATTCACTCTCTCTCACTCGCGCTCTCTCTCTATCTCTCGCTCTCTTTGTATAGGTACTAGTGCAGGGATTGAATATCAGTTAACCACTACATTTGTGCTCCTGCATTGCATTGAATTCTTGAACACAATGGAGTTTAAATTCAGGGAGGAGAAAGGGATACAGAGGTTCAGTGAGTTTAGTTAGTAGAAAGCATGATTTCTAAATGAGGAAACAATTGCAAGGAAGGGTGATGTTCAATTTCTGGTGTGTCAACCTTTACCAAGTTAAACTGTCATTTCAGAAATGAGGGTACCTTTCCATTGCCTGCTGCCTTTTCCCTTTTTGCGTCTGAAACTTCATTCGCTTGGGTCGTGAATGGCTCTCCTTTCATTTGCTCTGCTCTTTCAAAACAACAACACAAAGGGCCCTGAAAAGAGCGTGACAGTTGTTTTGAAATCTTGGGGCAGGAGGGGTCAGCTTAGGGGAGAAAGGTCCTTCTTTCGTATCTGTCCTTTGTCTTGGTAATTGATTCCAGCTGATTTGGGGGACCCTGGAGCCTGGTGGGTGAATGGTGTTGAAGTAGTGAATTCGTGGGCAGGCGCAGAGAGAGAGAGCAGAAAGAGATTGATTGCTGCAAACTGCCTGTGTACTATCTCTCGTGGTAAACTCTATCTACATTGTCATTGGCTGTTGCATAGCAGCTGTAACTCAGTGATTTACAAAATGCTCCAAACAGAAGGGTCCAAGTAATAATAGTCCTCCAACGGTGACCTACCTGCGTGTACCCAGCAGTGAGGCAGTTTCATTGAGTTTAATGCAGGAGATTGGATTAGAAAGCAATTGGGCACTTGCATTATTAATGGTAATTATAAAATTGAGATTAAACATTTTTGAACAATTTAGCACAGCTATTGAAGATCTTTACAACAGAGATTTTAAAAAATGAATCAGTTTCTCCCCCACCCTGCCACACACACTTACGTTTTCCCCTCAAGGCATTAACTAATGCTGTGATACCGTTAGATGAGCAACAGCTGTCCAAGTGACCCCAGATAATGCTGACAGCTTGCTTGGCTTTCAAATGTGTTCTAACTGAGCCCAAGCTCTTTTCAATTTCATTTTCCAAATTTCCTCTTGACTCTTGTCCAGTCAACCATAAAGTGGCACATTTCTTTTTGTACATCATTCTTGACAATGATCAGACCCCAGTTTGAACTTGAATATCGGTTTGCAGTGGTGAAGCAATTTTTAAGGTTCAGATGTGATTTTCCTAATGTTTGATTTGTAACATAATTTTGCTCAGTGCCTAACATCTAGCGTCAAATGTTTTTCTTCCTGAGGGAGTTGGGTAGTGTTCTTTGTACTGATCTTTGTACTTTTGATACCAGTCTCATTGACACACAACAATGAAAGATCAGGCCTCTGGAGTGTACCGAGATGGAAGTTGAGTTGAGCACAATGCACACATCCTTCTGGGAGTAATGTTAAGGCTACTTTGAATAATGTAACTTGAGTAATGGATTTAACCGATGCTGATATTTTTGTTTCATCCTGGGATGAAAATGAAAATTCAAGGACAAGAAAAGCAAACTTCAATGAAAAATGTACCTAGTTGCCAGATTAAGGCCTGGAAAATTGGCAGAGGTTCCAACTCTTAAGATGCTATTGAAAATAATCTGTCTACTGTAGATACACAGGAGTTGGGTCATGGTGAGCTCAAGATGTAGATTTGTCTCCATTCGACTAACCCACCTGTAGTTGAATTGCTAGCTGATAACTCGGTCATTGTTGAGTTTCATGTGTAGAACAGTCACATGGTGAAGCATTGACGTGAGTGGTGACAATGAAATTCTAGCCAGAAAAGAATCATAAATTTTTGGCTTAGGTGGGAGTAGATTGGCAAGTAGGAAGCTGGAGGAGGGAAGGTTAAGAATCACACAAAACCAGGTTATAGTCCAACAGTAGTCAATGATTTGGAGATGCCGGTATTGTGTTACAATCGAGCCCTCCACAATCACCTGATGGAGCGTCGCTCCGAAAGCTAGTGTGCTTCCAATTAAACCTATTGGACTATAACCTGATGTTGTGTGATTTTTAACATAGTCCAACAGGTTTATTTGGAAGCACTAACTTTTGGAATGCTGCTCCTTCATCACCTAGTGCTTCCAAATAAACCTGTTGGACTGTAACCTGGTGTGATTCTTAACTTTGTCCACCCCAGTCCAACACCACTCATCCACATCAAAGAGGAGGCAGTGATGATCAGTAACTATGTGCAGCGTCATTGCAGATGTAAATGATGCATCCTTCAGTTTGCTGAGCAGGGCCAATATAAACGTTTCTGCTTGGATCTGGATAATCCATTTGTGTGCTTGGCAAGGGTCAGGGAATCTGTACAATGGAACGAGGGCTGGGAAGTGATCAGGCACAATGTAATTCAATGCTTGGATTAGGCATGCATTCATATTGAGATGGCAGGACAGAATTCCGAGCCCCCTCCCCCACTGCTCTTCTGTCTCATGTTAAAAGTGCTTCCAACTCAGTGGGTGCTCAGATGCTTCCATGGTTGTCAGGTTTACGGACTGACTGGAGTAGGGAAACCATAATGCGGCCTTGCAACGACCAAACTGAAGTTGTTGAGCTCTAACTAATTTGATAGTAAACCGTATCTCATAAAGCTAATAAGCCCCTCCACAAAAGATACACTCGGAGCCTTTGATATGATTCGAGTGCAGGTAATAAAGACTGATGAATTTCCTCAGTGAACACAAGCTTTGTAAGGAATGTACAACTGCATTGTGTGTGGGGTGGGGTGGGGGTGGGGTGCAGTGGTGTACTTTCGAGAGAATGTTAATGCAGAAGCACTTTTCTCACTGGGCTGAAACATTTTAATGTTTGTGTGTGTGGTAGCTCTTTAATTCCTGCCACCCCCCCTCATTCTCTCTGTTCTCTCTCCCTTCCCACCACGGCTGCAGGTCATGAGATTACATTGTGTGGGTTGGTGAGCAGGTTCCCATAATGAGGATTGGCAAGCTATACAGTGTCTGTTTTGAGATGCAGATGCGAATAAATGGCCCTCAGGGATGTCCAGGCACTTTTGTCTTTTTGTGGACAATGAAAATGAGCATTGTGTTCTCTCTTACAGTATAAGCCAATGTTGCATTTAATTGGCATGGACCTGAATTTGCTGACACTGAAAGACTTTTTCTCTTTTCAAATTTTAGATTTATCTAGCAAAGTTTGAAAAAAAGGTCCTTTTTAAAACTTGCAGAGTCATAGAGATATATAGCATGGAAACAGACCCTCCAATCCAACTTGTCCATGTCGACCAGATATCCTAAATTATTATAGTCCCATTTGCCAGCACTTGGCCCATATCCCTCTAAACCCTTCCTATTCATATACCCATCCAGACGCCATCTAAATGCTGCAATTGTACTAACTTCCACTATGTCCTCTAGCAGCTCATTTCATACATGAACCATCCTCTGCGTGAAAAAGTTGCCTCTTAGGTGTCTTTTAAATCTATCCCCTCTCAAATTTAACTTATGCCTTCTAGTTCTGGACTCCCCTAGTCCACGGATAAGACCTTGTCTATTTATCCTATCCATGCCCCTCATGATTTTATAAACCTCTTGAAGGTCATCCCTCAGCCTGTGACACTGCAGAGAAAACAGCCCCAATCTATTGAGCCTCTCCCTATAGCTCAAACCCTCCAACCTGGCAACATCCTTGTAAATCTTTTCTAACTTTTTCAAGTTTCACAACATCCTTTTGATAGGAGGGAGACCAGAATTACAAACAATATTCTGAAAGTGGCCTAACCAATGTCATGTACAGCTGCAACATGACCTCCCAACTCCTATAATCAATGCTCTGACCAACAAAGGAAGGCATACCAACGCCACCTTCACTATCCTATCTTCCTGCAACTCTACTTTCAAGGAACTATGAGATTGCACTCTCAAGATCTCTTTGTTTAGCAACACTCCCCAGGACCTTACTATTAAGTGCGCAAGTCCTGCCCTGATTTCCCTTCAGGCAAAATTTCAAAAGTGGCAATCAGGATAAACATCTGTACTTCTGGTGGTTAGCTATCAGTTGGTCCCACTCTTGTCTTGGAATCAGAAGGTCATAGATTCTTCCCCACTCAAAATCTTGAGTATAAAAGTCTTTCAAGTGACATTCTATGTATGATTGAGGGAGTGATGTATTGCTAGAAGTGTCATCTTTCAGCCAATGTTAAACCATCTCTATCTCCTTGTGTGAGATCCCATGGCTTTTTTCAGATACCACTGCTGCCAGCATGTGGTTTTTCTGCTGTGAGTAGTTTACTGCCACAAATTCTCCAGGAACTGTCTCATTATTGGTCAGAAAAGTTCTACATTAACGCAGTACTTCCATTCTCGTGCAACTCTGTGCTCTAAGAAAATTGCGTAGTAGCAGCACCATTTAAACTATTGGGGCCAGAATCCTGTTATAACCAATATACGCTTTAAAAGTTCATGCTTTAGAAAAAGTGTCCCCAATTCATCGATCGTGTTACAGTGAATTCGCATTAATGAAATGCATGTTATAGCAGAACAACCTGCAGTGGAGGATTGACCACTGCTGAGTCTAAACAGACGAGGCACTTGCCTTACAAAATTAAAATTATAGAGTCCATACAGTTTAGAAAGGGCCCTTTGGCCCATCGAGTCAACACCGATACATGAGAAACAACTGACCTTCAACCTAATCCCATTTACATGCCCATCGCCTTGAATGTTATTGATGTCTCAGCTAAATATTTCTTAAAGGATGTGAGGCAACTCTCCTCTACCACCCTCTTAGGCAGTGCACTACAGTCTGTCACCACCCTGTGGGTAAAAAGGCTTTTCCTCACATTCCCCCTAAATTTCTTGCCCTTCACTTCGAACACATGTCCCCTTGTGCCTGACCCTTCAACTAAGGTGAACAGTTACTCCTTATTCACTCTGTTCCTGGCCCTCATAAACTCTTACACCTCAATCAGATCATCCCTCTGTCTTCTCTGCTCCAATGAAAACAGCCCAA
The DNA here is from genome assembly GCF_004010195.1 of Chiloscyllium plagiosum. Taxonomy (NCBI): domain Eukaryota; kingdom Metazoa; phylum Chordata; class Chondrichthyes; order Orectolobiformes; family Hemiscylliidae; genus Chiloscyllium; species Chiloscyllium plagiosum. The sequence continues at coordinate 16,523,723 of NC_057719.1, forward strand.
GCCCATCCAACCTTTCTTCATCCCTTAAATATTCTTTCCCAGACAGTATCCTGGTGAATCCTCTGCACCCGCTCCAGGGCAATCACATCCTGTAATGTGGCAACCAGAACTGCAAACAACACACTAGCTGTGGTCTTTATCTAATGCCTCAATTGATAGTGTCCCATATGCCTTTTTCACCATCCTATCAACATGCCCTTCTGCCTTCAGAGGTCTATGGACAAATACACCAAGGTCCCTCTGCACCACATGCCCTGATGTTTACTAAAGACTTTCTGGTGAAATTACTCCTTTCAAAGTGTATCACCTCATATTTTTCAGGGTTAAATTCCATTTGCCACTTATGCCCATTTGACAACCTTGTTTATATCATCATGTAGTCTAAGACACTCCACCTCACTGATCAATCTTTGTGTCATCCACAAATTTACCAATCCAATCCCCTACCTTGGTCATCTATGTTATTTATATAAATGATCAATAAAAGGGAACGCAGCACAGATCTCTGTGATATGTCACTAGACACTGGCTTTCACTCATTAAAGTAGCCTTATGTTATCACCCTCTGTCTCCTACAATGGAGCCAATTTTCAATCAACCTTATCAAATTACCTTGTATCCCATGTGCATTTACATTCTTCATAAGTCTCCGATGTGGGACTTTGTCAAAGGCTTTGTTGAAGTCCCTGTTAAACTTAAATCAACTGCATTACCCTCCTCTAAATACCTGATCACCTGGTCTCATTCCTGAAGAAGGGCTCATGCCCGAAACGTCGATTCTCCTGCTCCTTGGATGCTGCCTGACCTGCTGCGCTTTTCCAGCAACACATTTTCAGCACCAGTTCAATCAAACGTGTTAAGCATGACCTTCCTCTGACAAAGCAATGCTAACTATCCCTGATCAAACATTGTCTCTCCAAATGAAGATAGATACTAGCCTTCAGAACTTTAGATAGAAGTTTGTATATTACATGAAAGTAATAGATACAGATTACATTGTGATGCTAAGGATTCTCCAGGAGCTGTACAGGATATATCTGCTTCCTTTGATTACTGTCAGAATCTGATGGTCTCTATCCAAAGATTTTGTTACATCATCAGATTGGGTGGAACTCAATATAACATGAACATTAACTCCTTCAAAGCATTTATCATACGTGACAGGCTCAATTTTGCATGATTGCGATGTTATTTCCCCAGTTCCTGGCCAGTATTTATCAGAAAACACTGGATGATTGTTTATTTTCACAATGTTTGTGGGAGCTTGCCATGCGCAAATTAGATGTCACATTTTGCCCATTGCCATAGTGACTAGAATCAACATTTGGTTAATTTCTTGATAATGTGCCATGCTTGTGAAACGTACTATATAAAATTGTATCAGGTTCTTAAATTGAAATGCAAGATTCGGGGACTATCTGTTGTTAAAAACTCTGCTGGACTATTCTTAGCTGATACACTGCACAGAATTGAGATATTAATGTGAAATTATTAATAATATTTTCTCATTAATACCTCAATTTTTTTGATCAACCCAATAGCCACCCTTTTAAGACCTCTGAACATATGATATCCATGGGTAAGTTAAAACATATTTCTATATTTAACTATATAAACTATTTACTCAAAACGTTTTAATATAATCATCTTTAAATTGTATTTTAGTTTTTGAAAACATCAACATGCAGAACACCTTTTAATAGAATGAAATCCCTAACACACTTCAGCAGAGGATCTACAATACAAAACACCACATCAGGCGATGGTGAATTTGATGACTGAGGGTTGGAATTGAACCCGGGTCTCTGGCGCTGCGAGGCAGCAGTGCTAACCACTGTGCCACCGTGCCGCCCACAAATCTACAATACAAAACACCACATCAGGCGATGGTGAATTTGATGACTGAGGGTTGGCTCAAAGAGATATGTTTTAAGAGATGCTTTCATGGTGGAAGGTGAGTGGTTAGGAGGGAATTTCAGAGCTTCAAGCCCGAACAAATGAAGGTCACCAGCGATTGAAGAATTATCACAGGAAGTAGCCAAGAAGTCACAATGAGACGAGTTCAGATATCTTGGAGGGTTGTGGGGTTGGAGAAGATTAGAGATGTGGACAGACAAGGTCATGGAGGGATTTGAAAACAAGGTGAGTGTTTTAAATAAACATATTGTAAAGCTTACTGGAAGGTGTTCAGTTGTGTCAACTGGACAGAATAAATATTCAGAGCTTCACTTGATACCTGGTAACTCTTAGGTAAAGTGGAAGAATCTAGTTTTTCTCTCTCTTCTCTCTCTCTCTCTCTCTCTCTCTCTCTCTCTGTGTGGGTGTGTGTGTGTCTTTCCCCAATGCAAGGTTGGATACTTGTATCAAAAATGTGACTGGGATATCATATTAGAGTCATAGAGATGTACAGCACAGAAACAGACGTTTTGGTCCAACTCGTCCATGCCGACCAGATACTCTAAATTAATCTGGTCCCATTTACCAGCATTTGGCCCATATCCCTCCAAACCGTTCCTGTTCATGTACCCATCCAGATGCCTTGTAAACGTTGTAATTATACCTCTTGTGGATCTATTCAATATCTTGAAAAATCCATGTATGTTCACCTAAAAGTACTATGTCTAACAAAAGCATTGCAGTATAAAGATAAAAACAGAAAATATTGGGAGCCCTCAGCAAATACTCTGCACTATAGGGACTGTTTAGCCATCGTAACTCTCATGTGTTAACAGCATTGATGAGTTTGGACTCTTTTGTGCACGGAATATCTCCCCAGTGTATACAGTCCTATTCAGCTCTTTCCACCAGCTTCTAAACAGTGACAACTAGATTGACTTATGGGCGGTGGTAATGAATTTTATTAAACAACAAAAAGTAAAGAAGGCTTGAAAATTGCGTCTCCATGTCTTTTCTGTTTTTAAAATGGGATTGCCTATAATTAAATTCTATTTATACTCACACATAGTTGTAGACATATGAACTACATGAGCCAGGAACTACTCTTACTTATGTTACTGGAGATGGTTACAGCATATTTAAACCCCAGAGCTTTAACCAGACTGTTTTTGTTATATATAGACGTTTCTTTGGGTTTACATTGCTGTGAAGATGTCAGCCTTTGCTGTGCGGTAGCATTGTCTGCCTCAGAGATGGAAGGTTCAGAGCATAAATTTTGTTGTGCAAGGGCAGCGGTTTTGGAGGTACCAGCTATGTAGTGAAGCAATGAACAGGTATCCTATTCGCCCTCAGTACCCAGAGCAGATCCCTTAACAATACTTTCAAGACTGGCAGGGACAGCTTTCAATAGTGTCCTGGCTGATTTTCATCCCTCAGTGTCATTAAAATTGAACATTTGGCCATTATCATTTGTGGGACCTCACTGTATTTTGCATAATAGAATGATGGTAAGGTGTCAGAAGCACAGGGGATTTATGATTACAAGTTTGCTATTCCGATTTTTTTTGTTGGCTACCAAACATCATGTCACACTGTGTGCGTTCAGTTGAGCAAGGACTGTGCCTCTGCCAGGAGCTTAAATAATAATCTACCTCCAAACTCACCATTTGAATCACATGGCTGACTATGAAACAGAATGGATACAGGCACAAGAGGTCCTTGCCTTTCCATTTTCTGGGACTGGGGAATAGTGATGGATATGTCACCTCATCAAAGGCACACCCTATAAAAACAAGTTGCTGATGATAATGAGATGAGGGAAAACCTTGATTTCCACCGGAATAGTGATCATTGATCCCAGTTCAGATTGGTAGCTCATAGCAGAATAATTTGTCAACGACTCAAAGTAATGATAGTAAGCATCAAGTAGAGAAATCAGAGTAAGTTTTGTATGTAATGGATTTGACATGCTGTTTAAATAACACTGCAATTGTACATTCTCAACAAGATTCTGATTCATTCTGGGCATAAACAAAGAAATTGACCCAGAGACTATAAGGTCAGTGTTTGTACAATAAAATGTTCAGTGGCTGGAAGTTTGATGCAGGCATACAACTGGCCCAGTCTTTAGCTTGGTCTGTTTGTACAAAGGTGATTTGAAAGAGTGTAATTTTCCTCGAGAAAAGCCTTGCCAAAAATGTTTCTTTCTTCTTCTCTATCTCTGCCTTCAAAGAAAATTAAAGGTTTGCCAAATACTTTTCATGCAGTTTACTCATTAAAGGAAAGTAAGTGGTACTGCTGCTGCATTATGTTCCCAACACTATGTAGATTTTGTACTAATTGTCACACTGCAATATTACCACTGCTCCTGAGATAATTAAGTTGTCTATCAAATTACCCCTGATCAGTAAAATCCATTAAATACCCTGGGAAGCTGTTGTAGGTATAAGGTAATGGTTCTAAAAGACTTCATGTTGAAGACTGCATAAAGTTCCACCCATTCTGCTGATAACCTCAGGACTTGGGTGGAGAAAGGCAGGATATCTTAGTATCTTATAGAATGGAGTCACAGGACTCCTGATTATCTTGGCAAAAATATGGAACTTAGAACCTGGTATAAAGTTACATCACCATCTTGAAATAAACTACATCTTGTTAAAGACAAGAACCTCTTCTCATTAAGAAGCACTTGTGGTTTTCTTCTACCATGGGGGAACCAACTGGGAGCTTAGACCAAGTCAACCAAAGAGGATAATGGCAGCAAACAACACCAACCACATGTTGGCATTGCAGCACGAACAACAGTTTCCAGAAGAAATCAGCAAAAGTCTCTGTTGGTGAAGCAAAATAACTCTGTGCTTTTCTGTTATAAATACCAGTTGTTGTGGTGCAAATCCTAGAAGATACCTGTGGGGATTATGGAGTTGCTACATTGAGGTGTGGGAAATAGTACAGGCTCATTCTGAATTTTCAGCTTGGGTTGTTGAAGGGGCATATTCCATTCATACTTAAGAAGCTACAGCAGAATTTTGAACCTGATGATGACTCTTAGGTTTGGAATATCCATATTTGTTTACTCGTCATCCAGTGCAGCTATCACTTTCCACTTCTCCAAAAATAAAAATTGCATCTTTTTTTACAATAGCTGCAAGGTCAAATTCCTTACAGGAGTTGGTTGGAATGTACAGACACAATTTTATATTTACAGATCTTCATCCATGACCCCATGAAGATAAGGAAAGCACAAGGCAGGCTGCTGAAACGTCAGCCCACCTGAAACATGACAATGGTGGTATGCTGGCTGAGACCCAGCCTCTTGGCCAACACATGTTCACTTCACAGTTCTCTCTTTCTCTCTCTCTCTCTGTTTCACTTTCTTTCTCTCTCTCTCACCCTCTGTCTCTCTTCCTCTCTTTCTCTAAACCCCTCTCCTCCCTCCCTCTGTCTCCTCTCTTTCACTCCCATCCCTCTCTTTCCTCTTTCTCTGTCCTCCCCACCTCTCTCCCTCCCTTTCCCTCCCCCTCCCTCCCTCTCCCTCCCTCTCCCTCTCTCCCCACTCCCTCTCATTTACACATTGTGAAAGCAGACGTTAGGCACATTTGGGCGGGCAGTTCAAATTATCCCTGAATTGAAAGTGGTGTGACTGATCAAAATGATGTGTGGTCAAGGCTAGCCCTTAAAAGTGCTAGCACATTAATCCCACTCCACTGTTCTTTCCTCATCGTTTTGACAATTCCTTTTCTCTTTGGAGATATTTTCCCACATTTCCTTGTAGGTTAGATTCTTGAAAGAGTCCCAACTGTGCAAAAAAACCTTACTGTTAAAATTCAGCTCCAGCGAGAAGGTATCCATGGAATGATGCCCTCTTGTATGTTTGCTTTCATGGGGTATGGGCATCCCACGTGGGCAAGACAAGCAGTTTCTGTCCATCCATAAGTACCCCTTGAACTGAGAGGCTGGTTCAGCCATTTCAGAGGGTAGTTAATAGTCAACCACATTATGTACGTCTGGAATCACATATAGGTCAAACTTGAAGTCGGCAGATTCTCTCTCTAAAGGACGTGAGTAAAACCAGATTTTATAACCATAAATGATACTTTCATGGTCTTATGCTGAAATTAGCTTCTGATTTCAGATTTTATTTACCGAATTCAAGTTTCACCAGTCAATTTGAGCTCATGTCCCCAGAGCATTGGCCTGGGCCTCTGGATCACATGCCCAGTGACAGTGCCACTGCCTTCCCCTTACTGTAGTGAGGTTTGGTCAAGTTATTTCTGCGTTGAAAGTGGCATTCATCAATGACCGTGATTGAAAGATTGGTGCTGTTATCCCAGCACGCTCCTCTGAAGTGACTTAAACAATGAACATGAATTGAAGTTTGTAGCCACTGTTTAGATTAGATTAGATTCCCTACAGCGTGGAAACAGGCCCTTCGTGCTATGAACTGAGAATTGTAAGGGAACAGTAACATCAAATTAGGCTAAGTTTCTGCAGAACATTCTTTCAAATAGCAAGTTGCCTAAGCAGGACCCTGTCACTACGCACCAGATTTCCACAAAGGGATTTCATAACCTTGCATTAATCACAATGAAGAGAATTCTGTGTAGGGCACTGACATAAGTACAAAATAATAGTTGGCCAATAGAGAGTTTACCAGCAATAAAACAGAGCAGTTCTGATGATGGACACTGCAGGAGCAAAGCATGAGCAGCTTTTGAATGTCAGGGGAAGCCTGAGATGGAATTACTGTGAGATATTGTTCCTATATTCATGGCTTGATTCATTATGGGTGATGCCAGGAAATTGCAATGTGCTAAAAGTGGGTAACTCGATATTCTGTTTGTGTCGAGGTAGTGAGCCATTCCCACACAGTTCCAGACTGGTAATTCAGGATCAGGTCAGGTTTATCTCGTGACCAATTAACAAAACAAGATGGAGTTGGACCATGCTACAAAACAAAATCACAAGCAAGTTCTCATTTGACATTGAGGTTTCTCCATGAAACTCTGGTTGAGGAGCCTGATGACCCTGAAAAGTCTAATGAATTGTTTCTCTAGCTGAACCTGCATAGCAATGCCGCAGTACAGCACATAAACACATCAGAGACCTTTTGACTGCACTGATGACCTGGCAACTTCATTGCGCTTTCCTGACAAAAGACTGTTAAGCAAAACAAGATTACTGAGGTTTTCCAGACCAACATTTTCGATGACTTTTAATATTGGGCAACTGTAAGGTGTGAACAAATTGAAAAATAGATACTTTGCACATATCTACTGTGTCAGTGATTTTAATTTTTATTTGACATGGAACAGAATTGTCAGCAAAACCCTCGTCTGTTACCTCAATAGTCCACTTAATGTGAATTTGTGGGCAGTGTGACTAAATTTGTCACAGTTTTCTGCAGACGGTAAGCCATTATGTAGGATACGTTAATAGGGTTGGAAGTTGGAGAGGTTTGCGTGAAGTATAAATACTGGTATGGTTCAGTGGGTCGGCTGAATATTTTTGTGCTGTACCTTTATCTTTTTGTATTTTGTAAGTAATAATTATCCTTTTTTATAATCGATGTAGCAATTGTCCACTGTTCATTTCTTCATGGAAATCACACCTTCCTCATCATAAAGATCTAAGAATGGATGCTGTGTTTGACTAATAAGTGTCTCTAGGAGAAAGTGAACACTGCAGATGCTGGAGATCAGAGTCGAAGAGTGTGGTGCTGGAAATACACAGCCAGTCATGCAGTATCCGAGGAGCAGGAGAATTGATGTTTTGGACATAAGTCCTTTCATTCCTAATAAATGTCTATTTCCACTGAACCTCTTTTTTGGAAGTAAGTAAATCTGAAGGGATTGAATAAGATGAATAGAATCCCTACAGTGCAGGAGGATGCCATTTGGCCCATCAGTCTGCAACGGCCCTCCAAAAAGCATCCAGTCTCCCACCCCCCATCCCCATAACCCTACATTTTCCTAATCTGTGCATCCCCAGACTCTAAACACAATTCCCCATGGCCAGTCCACCTAACCTGAACATCTTTGAACTCTGGGAGGAAACCAGAGCACCCAGCAGAAACAGGGAGAATGTGCAAACTCCACACCCAAGGCTGGAATCAAACCCAGATCTATGGCACTGTGGCTAAACCAATGTGCCACCATGCCACCTCCCATGGTTTGGGATACAGTGGGGTTGTGAATTCTAGTTGAGTGAATTGCTAAACCTTTGACCTAATGATATCTAATCAACAAATCGTAGGCCATGTGGACAAAAGACAGTGCTCCCAGAGGTGAGCTGAGAATGACTGGTATTGTGCCTACCTTGAAGCCAGAATGTCTGGGTTCAAGTTTGCCTGCCCCAGGGGTGCGTTGTAACACATTTGAATGGATTCTGTTAAAGGAGGTGGATCATAAAATGTCCAAACAGGTTGATTAAACATAACTATAGCTCTGGGATTCTAAGTTAGTTGTTGTTTGACCTGCAGAAAGCAGGTGTCTGGACTGAGCCTGTCTTGAAGCCACTGTGTGTGTTTCTCTGGGTTATTGTCATTCATGAATTTTTTTTCTTAATACTGCTAGATTTACCACAACTTTGTACTTATAACCAGGTAATCTCCCCTTGTTCTGTCTTCCTAATTTCATGAGTGTTTTTCTTTTGTGTGTGTATGTGGAATAGTAAAGTAATTCCACCCCCTCAACTGCATGGTCTGTTAATAAACACGGTTTTTGAATTAACCTCAAAGGATTTTGTTGTGGAATCTGAAAACCAGAGTTGGTAATACCCTTTGGCCTAACTCAAGTAGTTTGCAATTTAAGAATTATTAATTTTAATTGAATTTCCACCAACTGTCATCAAAGTCCCTAAGGCATTAGTCTGGGCCTCTGGATCACTGTCACCGTTACAACGACATCTTCCAAGTATCTGGACTTAATGCGCCAAAATTTATAAGTAAGAGACAAGTAAAAGGGAAAGGAATAAATTGAGTAAAGTCTCACTGTCTGTCTTGGGTTTAAGCAGGAGAAAGCAGTCATAATTTAAATTCAACCCCATTCCTCCTTTGTTTGTAACATCTCATTTTAAAAATCCCCCAAAATAATGAGAAAAAAAAAATTTTGGTGCATTAAGTCCAAATACTTGGAGGATGATGTTGTGGCAGTGATGGTGATCCAGAGGCCCAGACTAATGCCTTAGGGACTTTGATGGCAGCTGGTGGAAATTAAATTAAAACTAATAATTTTTAAATTTCAAACTACTTTCCATGATGGTGGGCATAAACTGACTGTACTGATTGTTGTAAAATCTGATCTCGTAAACCAATGCACTTTTCAGAGAAGGAAATCTGCAGACCTCACTCAGTTTGTCTACACTTGGCTTTGCCCTGGGGTAATGTAATTGATTCTTGAGTAACCTCTGAAACAGCCTCACATTTACCCAGTTCAAGGGCATTATGGGATGTGCAACAAATGCCGACGAGTCCCATATCTCATGTAGGAATAAACTTTTTTTAAAAATCTATCTCGATGCAATGATATGCAGTGTGATCACAGCAGCACAGGAATGTTGGATTTAGGCTATTTGCTTTCACGTGGATTTATAACTCTGAATGATTTTAATGGGTAATATCCATTCAGTCATTCAGTTACTCACTCAGTCATTCAGCTTGATGACATCCCCCTCTTGTAATGCATGTTGGTATTTTATTTCTTTCTCAGTATGTAGCCCAAATATGCTAGTGTGGTTATAATTTTCTTTGCTGTGGTGAGGAAGAATGTTTGGTGTTGGACCACCATGTTGTAATTGTTACAATTGCTATGTCTCCCTCCATGCATTTGTTATATTTGGTGCCTTCGTGGTGGACAGGAAACAGTGGAAAAAACCTGGAAACATTTATGTCTTTGCTGAATTTTGGAAGCGTTGAAGAATTGGTGCTCTGTACTTCACAATACTAAGATGTCAACAAAATGGGCAGCAGTGCAATCATTTGCAATTTCCAAAGAGTTCTAAAGCACTGAAACAACTACTGATATTTATCTGGTCCATTTAAATCATAGAAAACTCCCCAATACACTTGCCAGGACTAAAATCAGGACTAATTTGTCAGCAGCTGAAAAATGGATAAGTTGGAATGAGTAACCAAAGATTGATTCAAGCAGGGCTTTGAAGAAGGGAATCCAAAGCTTTCTGTCCAGGTGCAGAGGCAAAAATAAGTGCCGCACACCCACAATTTGGAGCATAGTTCTCAAAGAGCTGTCATACTCCACTAAGTTACAGAGATAGAAATGGGTTAGACCATGGAGCTGGGGTCTGTGTTTTGGTAGTTTAAACATGAATTTCATAAGTGATGCTGCACACAACTTAGCATTTTGGATGGAATCAATATTTACTCAAGCACCACTGGATTGTTTCAACTGCAGTAATATTCAAAAATCATGCTGTGCAGCTCAGTGATTCTATGCTGAAATATATCTCGCCTCACTTTCCCCATCCTGTCTCTTATGTCTGATCTTTTTATGGTAGCTTCTGGTTTGCTGTACATCATGACATCAGGCTTACTGTTTGGAAGGTAATTTGAATTGCTTTCAGTAATAAAAGTAGTTAGTTGATCCATTAAGGTTAATTGCCGACTGTGACAGCCAACTGTGCCTTGTCTATCATGTTTTGCTTCCCAGAAAATGTTGGAGTTAAAGCAAGGTTTCCTTTTTGAATGTGGAAATTTATGGATGAGATGGTGGCCATCGTGAGTATAAGTGTCTTTGTACTGAGAAAGAAAGAGAGTGATTGCTGTTTGTACAGACAGCAGAGTATGGTTGCTATATACTTGTCATTGATAACCGAATTGGGCATCTATCAAACTAAATAGCCTGTAGTCAGAGTCTAGCTGCAATAAATGTCAAAACAACTGCTTAAATCTTCCAAGACCTTAATTAGAAGAATGAGCTATCTGTGCCTGACAGTGAGTGGGTTTTCTTCATTTATCCTTTGTACCTGTGTGGAATGGCTTATCAAGCCCATGAATACAAGTTCCATTGGAATTGAATGGTTATAGGCATCAAATCCAAGGCTTAAGGAAGGAGTCATGCCATCACAGCAGTTTCTCTCTTTTCTTCTTAGTAGGAAATAGAAATCCCTGTTTCCTTACCATTTGGAGGGTGACATCGCGCCTTGATCTGTGCTTGAAATGAAGGAATGTTAGATGATTACAACCCACAACTTGAGGCTTGATATAAATTTGGGGATTCAGCATGACAAAGCCAGATTGACCAGTTATTCTTGCATTGCTGTTGGCCAAATTAGCTGCCATATGTTTGACGTGGTGACTCAATTACAAAAGTACTTTGTTAGCTGTGAAGTGTTTCCAGCTGTGTTAGGTGGTACTTAAATGTAAATCTTCTTCATATGTTAATCTCCTTGTTGTAAAATTAGGTACAGGATAGCCGAGTTATTCATACTGTAGGATAGGAATGATGTGGTCCTCCCTCTCGGCACATGGTGGCTAAGTGGTTAGTACTTCTGCCTCACAGCACCAGGACTCTGTTCAATTCCAGCCTTGGGTGACTGTGTGAAGTTTGATACTCTCCCTGTGTTTATGTGGGTTTGCACTGGATGCTTCAGTTCCCTCCCACAGTCCAAAGATATGTGGGTTAAGTAGATTGGCTAAATGCAATGGGGATAGGATGGGGCAGTGTGGATTTGATTGGTCAAATGCCCTCTTTCTGCACTGTAGGGACTCTAATCTAACTCTAAATAGACTTGCTTAAGTCTGTTTTATACTTATTACCATTAGTGAGGTTTTGTTAGTATAGTTCTGAGGCTAATTGCAAACCTATTGAAACAGATTGCACCTGGAATGTAAGCTGGCTTTTTCATTCAATTCATTTTATCTAAACATGATACTACTGTAAAAAGACAATAAAAATAAGTACTCTCAAATGACTTGAATGCTCTTTGTGTTACGTTTTCTTTAGAAGAGAATTGTCTGGAGATGCAAGGGGCTACTGTAGATTTGTTGACCATCTTCATTCTTGTGTGGTTACACTTTTACACCATTTGCTGCCTTTAGGGAATCTGTGTTGGGCTTTGGTATCAGGTTTATCTGCTAAAAAAAAAACTCTTTGGATAAGATTCAAAACCCAGAGTAGCAATGTCTGGATTTCAAAGATATCTGTTGATGTCCTTTGACATTACAGTACTCAGGAGAGGTGTGTGTTGAGATATGAATGTAGTCTGTTGTTCGCAGAACTAATGCTCAATTACAATATGTGGAGAGAAAGTGTAAGTATGGGGGAGATACTAAATGAGTATTTTTCATCAATGTTTACTGTGGAGAAGGATATGGAAGCTAGAGAACCTGAGGAAATAAATAGCAATATCTTGAAAAATGTTCATATTACAGAGGAGGATATGCTGGACGGCCTAAAACACATAAAGGTGGATAGATTCCCGGTACCTGGTCAGCTGCACGCTAGCACTCTGTGGAAAACTAAGGAAGTGATTGCTGGGCCCCTTGCTGAGATATCTGTGAAATCGATAGCCAGAGGTGAGATGTTGGAAGGATGGAGGTTGGCTAATTTGGTGCCACTATCTTAGAAAGATGGTAAGGAAAGCCAGGAAACTATATGTCAGGTGAGCCTGACATTGTTGGTGGGCAAGTTGTTGAAGGGAATCTTGAGGAACAGGAGTTACATGCATTTCAAAAGGCAAGGACTGATTAGGGATAGTCAACATGGCTCCATGCACAGGAAATCATGTCTCACAAACTTAATTGAGGTTTTTTGAAGAAGTAACGAAGAGGATTGATGAGGGCAGAGACTACATAGACTCCAGTAAGACGTTCGACAGGGTTATGCATGGTAGACGGGTTAGCACAGTTAGATCACATGGAATGCAGGGAAAACTAGCCATTTAGATACAGAACAGGCTTGAAGGTAGGAGACAGAATGCCCTGGTGGAGAGTTGCTTTTCAGACTGGAGGCCTGTAACCAGGAGTGTGCCACAAGGTTTGGTGTTTGGTCCACTGCTTTTTGTCATTTATATAAATGATTTGGATGTGAACATAGGAGGCATAGTTAGTAAGTTTGCAGATGACACCAAAATTGGAGGTGTAATGGACAGCGAAGAAGGTTACCTCAAAATACAACGGGACCTTGATCAGATGGGCCAATGGGCCAAGGATGGGCAGATGGAGTTTAATTCATATAAATGGAGGTGCTGTATTTTGGAAAGGCAAATCAGGGCATGACTTATTAACTTAGTGGTAAGGTTCTGGGGAGTGTTGTTGAACATAGAGATGTTGGAGTGCAGGTTCATAGTTCATTGAAAGTAGAGTCGCAGCCAGATTGGATAGTGAAGAAGGCATTTCGTATGCTTGCCTTTATTGGTCTGTGCATTGAGTATAGGAGTTGGAAAGCCATGTTTTGCTGTACAGGATGTTGGCTAGCCCGCTTTTGGAATACTGCATTCAATTCTGGTCTCCCTGTTTTAAGAAGGATGTTGTGAAACTTGAAGGGGTTCAGAAAAGATTGATAAAGATGTTGCCAGGGTTGGAGGGTTTGAGCTATAGGGAGCGGCTGAGTAGGCTGGAGCTATTTTCCCTGGAGAGTCGGAGGCTGAGGGGTGACCTGATATGAGTTTATAAAATGATGAGGAGCGTAGATAGGGTGAATAGCCAAGGTCTTTTCCCCGGTGTAGCGGAGTCCGAGAGTGGAGGGCAAAGGTTTAAGGTGAGAGGGGAAAGATTTAAAAGGGATCTACGGGGAAACGTCTTCAGGCAGATGGTGGTGCATTTATGGAATGAACTGCCAGAGGAAATGTGGCAACTGATACAATTACATCATTTAAAAGACATTTGGATGTGTATATGAATAGGAAGGGTTTAGAGGATTTGGGCCAAATGCTGGAAAATGGGATGAGATTAATTTAGGATATCTGATCGCCATGGACAAGTTGGACCAAAGGGTCTGGTTCCATGCTATATAGCTCTATGACACTACGACTCTGTAGAGATTTGTGTTTAACCATTTGAGGCTTACAGTCTCTGAGAATGACATTTTCCACTTCTTTGTTATTGTTCAGATATTTGTGACGCTTCCAGTTGTGATAATGAAAGAACTTTCATTTATGTATCACATTCACAGGAAATATGTAGTCATTGTCGTAATACAGTCAAAAGCTGCAACTAGTTAGTAGCCTGATGCATCATCATGCTCGTGTACAAGTCTTTGGAATACCAAGAGATTATAATAGACACTTCTACAAATCTTCCTTTGTCATTTGTGGGAGACTCTCATCAAATTCAGTGATACAATAGAAACTCTGTATAAGGTTAAGAGTTGGGAATTATCATGCCAGCCATCATCTCATTGAATGGTGGAACAGACTTGATGGGCTGAATGCCTATTTTATAAAAGTACTTTGGTCTTCAGTTTTTGTTGAAGATATTAAGCTAAAGTTGTTTTGGTTCTTTGTTTTGATCCTTGGGAGCTGTGGTTTCTGTCACCCATGCCAATTTTAAAAAAAATAGACAGTGCAAATATTGACCACACGGATCGAAATTGATGGAAAAGGGGCATACTATGTTAAAATAGCTTGTGGGTGCAATAGGTTGCCATATGCTTTTTGTACGTCCATTATTTTGTAACGCGGGTTTGAAACCCAACACATCAGACGGTGAAATTTAACCTTAAATAAAAATCTGGCAATTGAAAACCTTTCTAAATGCAACCATATAAACATTGTTGATTGCTGTAAATGTCCATCTAGATCATTCATGTTCTTTAGGAAAGGAAATCTGTCATCGATGCCTTCTCTGACCTATATGTGACTCCAGACCCACAGCAATGTAGTTGACTTTTACCTGTCCTCCTGAAATCACCTAACAAGCCATTCACTTCAAGGGCAGTTAAGGAGGAGCCACAACTGTTTGCCCAGCAGTGACTACCACATTCTATGAATAACTTTTTAAAAATCCTGCTTGGGAGTTGATGTGAGACAAAGTTTCCTAAAAATTGATGATCGAGAGAAGGTGTGTTTGTTTGTATCAGTAAAATTAATAAGGGATTGGGTCCAAAACTACACAGCCTGATGGTAAAACGTTGGCTGCTGCTATTTATTTTAATTGGGACCACAGAGCCAGGAATCTGAGCAATGTAACTTTTCTAGAACGTTTTGCACTGTCTGCATGTTCCAGGGCACTGTACGGGCAGTCTGTACTTTGTGAAACATGGTCGCTATTGTAGTACATTATAGTCAGTTTGTGAAAAACAAGATCACACAATAAGCAAACGTTTCTGCGATGAAGCTGATAAGAAACATGCCTACTCCCTCATCAGATGACAAGTGTACCTTTTATCTTAGTTCTTCCTTTTAATTGGAGTTGATAGTTTCAAATTAACAGCAAAAACTGAGACTGAGTCAGTATGTTTTGCCATTGCAACCTTGTAATGCCTTCCAAGCAGATGAAGAGAAGTATTGGGCAGGTTCTTGGAACAGAAATACTACCTTGCATCTGGACATGCGTCTGGGATCAGGCCTGTTCATTCTCCCCCACCCCAGTTGGCCTGTTTATGCTTGTATATTTATTTAGTGCACTTACAAGATGCTCCAGCCTCTCTGAAATTTTGGTGTCTGTGTGGTGCCGTGTAAAAGCCACAGATCTGCAGCGTGAGGTTTATTTGATGCCTTGATATTGTGCCACCACCCAAGAAAGGAATTTTTCCATGTAGATTCCAGTATGTCTTTGGAACACAAAGGAATCTTGTATGTGGCCACTGTCTGTGTCGCTCAAGACATTCGGTCCAGTGCAGCTCAAAGCCTGTACAGACGCCAACCTTTTTGGGGCCCAACCATTAACTTACAGTTACCTACCTGATATCAACCTGATCTGTGATATTTTCTCGAACGTGAAGGTAAATAGATGGCAGCAATTATGTACTATTATGGAGTCTAAATCAATAATAGATCTCTTGCAAGCCTGCTTCAAATGCATTCTACAGTTTTATAGTTTTGTTTTCTGGGGTGAAGCATTTGACATAAAGAAGGTTTTTCTGAAAGGATGGTAACTAAAATACAGAAAAGCCATGGGAGCTTTGTGTTACATGATCCCACAGCTTGACGGAAAATATTTCTGATTTTTGGTTCACTTGAGCAAGAATCGGAAGCTCTTTCATTAACTGCAATTGCAAAATACAAAGTTCATTGCCAAAGTGTGGATCATGACAGCTGACCTCAGTGCAGAGGAGGATCAACAGAAAACATGCTAATTTGTCCAGCTTCCCGAGAAGAATTGGGTTCAGAAAAATTCTGGAGTTTCGCAAGTGTCTTTGCAAAGTCGTGCTTGCAAGCATAAAGTACTGTCATTGTTGTAAACATGTATATGGCTGGTTGGAGCAAACGACTGTGTCCAATCGAAATCTGGTTGAAGGTGGTGAAATGGCAAATCCTGAAAAGTGGAGCTAATTCAAATGGGGTAACAACACTCTTACCAGGCAAGTCACTGATTCATTCAACTATTGTGAGAAGTTGATTGCTGATCCTTAGGAAATGAATTGGTTCTTGGCCTGCAACAACAGAACTCAAGAAAATTACTGAGATTGCTGGAAATCTGTATTATAAGCAGAAACTGCTGGAGATACTCAGCAGATATGACAGCATCTGTGGAGAGAGAATGAGTTAACTTTTTGAATCCAAAATGATTTCTGAGCTGAAAAAAGAGGTGTCAAAATGATGGGTTTCGTACTGTAGAGAACGTTGGGGAGGAGCTGTGGAGCAGCAGGGAAGTTTAGAGAGTGAGGGAGATTACAAGTGTCACAGCACAAGGCAAAGGAATTGGGAATGGTTGAAGAGAAGCCTATAAGTAGGTCTCAATGACAGAATATTGGGCAGCTTGCTCAAAGCAAAACCAGACGCTAGGCAGGGAGCGGACAGTGCAAAATGGAGGAGAGTTACAATACCATATAGCAGCAGTTCACGGATAGTGAAGACTGACACCATGTAAATCAGCTTAATCACTCCTGTTAAACCAGAATCTTTGCTTCTGTCACTTTGCTAACCTGCCTCAGTATCAATCACGACCGTGATATATGTCATCCACTCACCCAGGATTTCCAGTACTGTCCTCCCCTCATTAAAATGAGAGGTTTTGGAGATCACTTCAGTCAATTCTTTTATTATTATAATTGCTGCCAATCTGTGACTGTTGATAAGCCAAGTGAACAGATTTATGTAATGATGATGGTGGAAAGCCTTTTTTGTTCAATTGAACACATGGGGCTGAAGCATCTTGGCTGCAGTCGGAGGGAGGTTGATTGAAGCTTCAAAGTGCATCGACGTAGCAGTTTGTGGCGGCAGATCAATGCATAGATGTGCTACAGCAGGCTTGGCGAAGCATCAACAGAAAGGTCAGAACGCTGCTGCCAGATTATCAATTAATGGCATCACGAGGAGTGGTGACTGAATGTCTGTTTGTCTCTGTGTGTCTGTGTGTACGCATATAGGGATGTCTGCAAATGCTCATGTATTTTCCCTTTATTCCCTTACCAACACTCAAATAATTGGAAAATCATATTTTATGCTTCTTCATAAGAATCAAAATCCTGGAACTCTCTTCCTGATAGGAGGCCATGGGGTGGCAGGTTGGGTGGAAGGGTCTGACATTTCATAGACTGTAGCAATTCCAGAAGGCAAGAGTTTTCTCCACAACTTCCTCCAGGACAGTTAGGGACTGGCAATACAGCAATGCTCGCACACCCCGTGACAAACTTTTAATATGATTTTTAAAAAACAAATTATTAATCTTCGGACAGCTCCTGCTAAATGAGAATGCATGGAGGTGGCAGGTAAGGACAAACTGGTCCAGAGAGTGAGGTCAAATTCCTTGCTAACGCTCACTTTTCTATTTCTGATAGGGAGGACTGAAAGGCATGTTGTAAGATTAGATTAGATTAGATTACTTACAGTGTGGAAACAGGCCCTTCAGCCCAACAAGTCCACACCTCCCCGCCGAAGCGCAACCCATTTGTGGTAAACAGATGTCATGCTGGCACTTGTGCTGTGGTCATAGTAACATCTAGTTTTTCATTCTGGCTCATCTACCAAATAATAGAGCTGAATTGCAGAATGCAAATTGGAAGCCCATTCCGATAGAAGCAGTATCTCTTTTGGTGAGGTATATTGCAGAATGTCTGAAGCCTATAAACCATACACAAGCAGGGAATTGAGGAAATGTGAGAGAAAATGAGTAAAACCAGATTATAATTTGAAAAAAATTCCCAGTGCTGATTTCCAGATTCAGGGTAATCTAGCAGAAGATGAGATGAAGTTTACTCACTCACTTATTCCTCCTGTAGTCTGTACACTCAATTCTCCATCTTTTACTCTCCATTGTTCACTCCCCCAACCCCACCAACACATAACACTTCCCATTTATAATCTGCAGTTGTGCCATTTCGTTGACATGCGTTGGAAGAACTGAGAGTCTACAGGATATCTCTTTTGAGTTGAAACTTTATTGCTGGAACAGCACAGTAGGTCAGGCAGCATCCAGGGAACAGGAGATTCGACGTTTCGGGCACAGGCCCTTCTTCAGGATATCTCTTTGCTTTGTGAATAACCTGAAGCCTCCATGCAGATTGTGGCTTGTATTACCTATCCTCTCGCTATAACCTTTTGGGGGTGGGGAACTTGCCACACTGAATGGTGACCTGGCCAGAAACTGAGACGTCTGGTCTTCTCTCCAGTTCCCGAAAGGGGTGGAATTGTAACCAGGGCCTAGACCATAAGGTGCTGTCCAACACAGCATCATGATCTGAAAAAGATCTTGCCCCACTGCCTCATTGTGTGTACCTTCTTCCACTCTTACCTCACTGAGCTTGAGTGAATTGACTTGCTACTTGCATTCGGTGATAAACTGCATACCGAGAATTTTCATTCCTTAATGGCAAGTTGATTGATCGTCATGTTTCTGAATGCCATTAGTTTGCTAAGGACCCAGACAGTGTGCTGTGATGACATTCGTTGGAGACCAGATTGTTAATGATGACTGTGTTGGCATTGTGCCCATTTTCTTGAGCAATGCAAAATGTTAAGTGCCTGTGCAAATCACAACTGTTTTGCTGGGTAAAAGGAACCACAGGCTTTTAAAGCAACGTGGCCATGTTATTTCTGTGAAATTTATTTGGTTACATTCTAATCCTGAATTACTCACATTTTTACGGATTTTGAGTCCCTTTTGAAGTGTGTGTACAACTGATTGGCAGTCTTTTGCCTTTGATTATTTGCGTGAAATCTGTATATTTGCATTTTAATCCTGAATTACTCACATTTTTACGGATTTTGAGTCTCTTTTGAAGTGTGCGTACAACTGATTAGCAGCCTTTTACCTTCGACTGAAACGTAGAATGGTGAGGGTAGGTATGGAGAGGATGGTTTCTCTTCTGGGAGAATTGAGAACGAGGGGTCTTTTTTTTAATTAAGGGGGTGCCCGTTTGAAACAGATTAGGCAAAATATTTCCTTGGAGCTTTAAGAGTCTTTGCAATACTCTTCCAGAAAAGACACTGGAAGCAGTGTCTGTGAATAAGGCAAAAGTGGTTCAATTTATTAAGTAAGGGATTTTGAATGATTAGAGTCGAAAAGTGTGAGGCTGGAAAAGCAGAGCAGGCCAAGCAGCACCAAGGAGCAGGAGCGTAGATGTTTCGAGCATAAGCTCTCTATCAGGAATGTGGAAGGGGAGGGGAGAGCTGAGAGATAAATAGGGGGTGGGGGTGGGTAGGTGGGATGGCAATAGGTGGATACAGGTACGAGGTGATTGTGATAGGTTGGTGGGGAGGTAGATGGGCAAGTAGGCCAGGTCAAGAGGGCGGTGCCGAGTTGGAGGGTTGGATCTGAGATGAGGTGGTGGGGTGGGAAAATTTGGAAACTTGTGAAATGAGCATTGACGTTGTGTGGTTGTAGTGTCCTGAGGCGAAAGACGAGGTGTTCTTCCTCCAGTCGTCGGGTGGCTTGGATTTGGCAGTGTCGATATATGACCACCACACCGGTGTCCTTCAAAGCAAATGAAATGTGTCCTGGCAATGGTATCCCACCAGAAAAAAAACTTTTAAGTGATTATTTGTCTATTGGTCGTGTGTGTGTGAGATCTTGTTTTAAGTACAATAACTGACAGGGCTGTTGACATATCACTGTGCATGCAAATAACTCCAGAGCTTTGAAATGTTTCCAAGGGATGTGAGCGATTGATAACTTTCTGTTTTAAATTAGACCGAGAAACTCGCTGTGCGGATTCACAACAAGCAGTCCATGTTGAAAAATCACAACTCTTACAACATACTGCATTTGTGAATATGCATATTTTTCTGCTTTTGGATCAGACCTAGTCAGAACTGATTTCTTTTTTTCTCAATTCCACTTTCATCCCTCTCGCACAAGCACATCCTTTTCTGTTAATGACATTGAGTCCACACTGGTCAATCCTTCCATGGACATTGGTCAACCATCACCATGAAAATTCCTCATTTGTTATCAGGCATGGTAGTTTTGATGCTGGAGGGTAATTCGGCATATCTTCACCCAAATGATACCCAAACAGGCACATCTTCCAAGAGTGGCTTTCATCTAGCGGTTAGGAATGTTCCTTTTATAAGGAGCATGGAGTCCAGTAATAGGTTTGTTAATCTACTTGGAAAAACCTGGCAGTTATCATTGATAGAAAAGCATGTAACGTTTTAAATCAGACTGATCACAATATCAGGATGCACAAAAGTGTTTAACAGACAATTAAGTAATTTTGGTATGTAGTAACTGAAATTGGCATGTTTTTGTAACATAGGTACAACTATTCCTGTTTGCATTGAGCCATGCTGAGTCAAATCAATTTAAAGTGCTAACCTCTGAACAAATGTAGTGGATTAATTGGTTGAAGGATATGGATTCACATTTGAGAATCAAGAAACCTGATCTTTCACTTATGCCCAAATAAATGTATTTTATGCCAAATAGACTTTGTATCAGGAATGTCATTTTAAGAAATAGTTACATTTTTTCAATTCACTTTGAGGCGTGGGCATCGTGCACATTTTATTGCCTGTCCCTAGTTGCCCTTGAAAAGGTGGTGGTGAGCTATTTCAATGAAATAGTCATTCAAATGTTTCCATACTTGTAAACATGGTCAGCAATGAACAGCATTTTAAACAGAAGTATACTGAAGTGATTCCTGTTACTTTATCGACAAATGAGGATGGTGTCACATGAGATTCCCTACAGTATGGAAACAGGCCCTTCGGCCCAATAAGTCCACACCGACCCTTCAAAGAGTAACCCACCCAGACCCATTTCCCTCTAATGCACCTAACACTATGGGAATTTACCATGGCCAGTTCATCTGATCTGCACATCTTTGGACTGTGGGAGGAAACCAGAGCCTCCGGAGGAAACCCACCGGGGAATGTACAAACTCTACACAGACAGTCGCCCAAGGCTGGGATCTAACCTGGGTCCCTGGCGCTGTGAGGTGGCAGTGCTAACCACTGGGCCACCGTGCCATCCCTCCAACCTATTGACAGATCTACTGGAGTCCTCAAAGATATTGATCTCAGTCTTGATTAATTTAATTGGTGGATCATCCACAATCAGAATGGTGTTGCCTCCCTGGTACCAGGATCAAGGATATCTCAGAGATTAGATTAGATTCTCTAGAGTGTGGAAACAGGCCCCCTGGCCCAACAAGTCCACACCAACCCTCCGGAGCGCAACCCACCCAGACACACCTCCCTCTGACTAATTTGAATAATGTCAATCAGAAATAGGTGTTGAGTGTCTGAATCCCTGTCAGAAGAGAATTTTTCTTCCTGATTTCTGCCCCCACTGCTCCTGTTTCAAGATGCAGTGACTGCCTTCTTAAAGGGTGTGTTTAAGGGTGTGTGGATGATGAGATTGAGTTTGGCTTCTATGGTTTCATAGACCACAGAGACACATAGTCTGGGCTCTAACCTGAAATATACCGCTTGTGCAATAAATAGGAGACGAATGTTTGTGTAATATTTATCATCTAGTTTCTCTTCCAAAAGCATCAATGCTATCAGAGAATCCAGTAGAACAGAATGGTGGCCATTTGGCTTCTCGTTGTTTTGGCTTTTTGAAAAAAATATCCAACTCGGCATAGTCTTCGTTGTTTTCCCATAACCATGTAATGTTTACCATTTTAAGCATTCATCCAATTCCCTAATGGAAAGTTACTGTAGAAACTGCTTTTACCACCCTTTCAGGCAGTACATTCCTGAGTGGAAAATAGAGTAGCTTAGTAGTTAGCACGCTGCCTCAGAGCGTCAGGGACCCAGGTTTAATTCCACCCTTGGGACAATTGTCTGTGTGGAGTTTGCATATTCTCCCGTGTCTGCGTAGGTTTTTTCTGGGTGCTCTGGTTTCCTCCCACAGTCCAAAGATGTGCAGGTTAGGTAGATTGGCCGCGCTAAATTGACCATAGTCTCCAGGGATCACCATAGAATCCTACAGTGTGGAGGCAGGCCATTCAGCCCATCTGGTCCACACCAACCCTCCAGAAAGCGGCACGGTGTCACAGTGGTTAGCACTGTTGCCTCACAGCGCCAGAGACCCGGGTTCACTTCCCGCCTCAGGCGACTGACCATGCGGAGTTTGCACGTTCTCCCTGTGTCTGCGTGGGTTTCCTCCGGGTGCTCCGGTTTCCTCCCACAGTCCAAAGATGTGCAGGTCAGGTGAATTGGCCATGCTAAATTGCCCGTAGTGTTATGTATAGTGGTAAATGTAGGGGTATGGGTGGGTTGTGCTTCGGCGGGTCGGTGTGGACTTGTTGGGCCGAAGGGCCTGTTTCCACACTGTAATGTAATCTAAAAAGCATCCCACCCCCACCCTCTCCCTTTAACCCTGCATTTCTTGTGGCTAATCCACCTAGCAGGACATCCCTGGCCACTATGGGCAATTTGGCATGGCCAATCCACCTAACCTGCACATCTTTGGACTGTGGGAGGAAACGGAACTACTCAGAGGAAACCCACACAGACACAGGAAGATCGTGCAAATTCCACACCATCACCCGGGGGTGGGATTGAACCTGGGATTGAGGCAGCAGTGCTAACCACTGAGCTACCATGTCGACTAGGTGGGTGAGACATCGTAAGTGCTGGAGTACGGGGATATTGTGGGACCCTGGGTCTGGGTGGGACGCTCTTTGGAGGATGTGGTCTTGATGGGTCAATTGGCCTGTTTCCACACTGTGAGGATTCTAACTCGCTGTGTTTTGGTGTCTGGAGAGAGGGGAGAAATTCTCATCCTCTGTTTCTTTTGCATCCTGACAGATTCAGACATCTTAAATCTGTCTCCACTGGGTTGCTGGCCTCTCAGTGCAAGCAATCAGAAATGTCATCATTTTGAGCATCATTCTCAAATCTCCCTTTTAATTTTCCCTGAAACTCAGGTCAGATTTCAAGCCAAATTTATCAAAACAGCCAATAGCATAACAGACTCTAGGACAAGCTGTCCCAGGAACTTAATTGGAAACTGGGCCCCTTAAATTTAATAAACCAACTGAACATTTGCTTGCCCTTTTTTTTTCTCCGTGGCTGCATTCAAACAAACTGTCCTTTTGTTTCAAGATGTCATCACAGCTGGTGGCTGACCAGTGGCTGTCATTTTCTGGCTGACAGCTTCAAGACCGGTGGGAGGGAGAGAAGGGAAAAGAGAATTGGTCAGGTCATTCTTTAGACGGGTAAGCACTTTCTTTTACATCAGGGGAGGATTATACAAGACTTGAGCCCTTGCATCAAGTTTGCCAACTGTTTGAAGAATCTAATCTCTGGCAATCTCATTTTGATGCTTTATGATTCACTCCTTAAATTGATGTGAATGCTCATCCTTTGCAGAAATGTTTTTCTCAATGTAAAGAAACTTTCATGCCCTCCCTTTGCCGCAGCCTTTCTTAATTCCCAGGCTTACTCATGAATTTCCCATGTGTTTGCTATCACATTTGGAGAGACCCTTCACTCGGTTTAAAGATTTTGTGCCCCAGGGCAAACCTTGCTTTACCACCAGGAGCTTTCCCAAGCCTTTTCTGTCTTTTCACATCGCACTGGTTTTGTAGATGAGCCCGCTTCAAGGAGAGGGAAAAGTTGCAGATACAGTCACAGAGATACAGTCACTCCAGGAAAGTTAAGAGAGGTAGGCAGGTAGTGCAGGAGTCTTATGTGGCTATCCCTGTTTCAAACAAGTATGCTGTTTTGGAAAATGTAGGGGGTGATGGATTCTCAGGGGAACATAGCATGAACAGCCAACTTCCTGGCTGTAATGCAATGAGGGGTACATCGGGTTCCAAGAGATCGATTGTGTTCGGGGACTCTCTAGTCTGAGTCACAGACAGACGTTTCTGTGGCCCGCAGCAAAAAATCAGAATGGTGTGTTGCTTCCCTGGTGCCAGGATCAAAGATGTATCAGAGGATGCAGAATGTTCTCGAGGGGGAGAGGGGCCAGCAGGACGTCATTGTACACACTGGAACCAATGACATAGGAAGGGAAAAGGTTGAGATTCTGAAGGGAGATTACAGAGAGTTAGGCGGGAATTTAAAAATAGTAATATCTGAATTGCTCCCGGTGCTACGAGTAAGGGCAGGAATAGGAGGATAGAGCAGATGAATGCATGGCTGAGGAGCTGGTGTATGGGAGAAGATTCACATTTTTGGATCATTGGAATCTCTTTTGGGGTAGAAGTGACCTGTACAAGAAGGACAGATTGCACCGAAATTGGAAGGTGACTAATATATGGCAGGGAAATTTGCTAGAGCTGCTCGGGAGGATTTAAACTGATAAGGTGGAGAGGGGGGCGGGGTGGGGAGAGAAAGAGAGAGAGAGAGTGGGTGGGCAGGGAGATAGCAAGGAAAGAGATCAATCTGAGACTGGTAAAAGAAGTGAGTCAAACAGTCAGGGCAGGCAGGGACAAAGCAGAGATCAAGGTAGGACTGATAAATTAAACTGGATTTATTTCAATGCAAGGGGCCTAACAGAGAAGGCAGATGAACTCTGGGCATGGTTAGGAACATGGGACTGGGATATCATAGCAATTAGAGACATGGCTCAGGGATGGGCAACTTAATGTTCCAGGATACAACTGCCACAGAAGGATAGAAAGGGAGGCAAGAGAGGAGGG